>NC_092877.1:191718258-192033883 GCF_028372415.1 Notamacropus eugenii | reverse complement strand
ATGACGGGTAGAAGTTTATTGCTCCACTGGGGGTAAATCTCCATGCTACTCTTGGCAAGCATACTTTGTCATGGACTTGTATTTTTAATACTGGTCTAAATAAAAGGAATTTTCCCAACCTCTTTCCCCTTATCTATTAAAAGAAAGTAGTGAATATAAATATTTAAAAGGTTTCCTCCTGTGAATCCTGTGTGTGAAATCCTACTGGGAGTTCTATTTTTCTCATTTGCTCATCAAAGATGGATACCTTTAACCAAACCAAGATTCTAGGCCAGCTTCTTCCAAGAATGACCCCACATTTCCTCCACCTTTTGAAAAAAAAAAAAGTTTCCTACCCCAAGTTAACTCTCTTGGGGTTCATTCCTTTGCTAAACTCTCAAACCTGGATAATGAATTCCTGATAAGGTGTTAATGGATAACAATCACTAAATCTTAATTACTATGTAGCTATCTTTTGAAAGGAGTCTATTAGATGTCTGTTATATTATAATTTAGGTCTGGGGAACTTTTCCTATTCAGGATTGTAAGGTATGGTGAAATACAAAATTAAGGACTCTGTAAAAAGTTTTTAAAATAAACTTTTAAAAGAATAATACAGGGAGGGGCAGAACCAAGATAGAAGAATAAAAGATGGGACCAGTTTGAGCTTATACACATCCTCTAAATACCTGTAAAAAATGACTCAACAAACTCGAGTGCAAAAGAACTCACAAACAAATTTCCAGTCCAAGACAAATTGGAAGGTCAACAAGAAAGGTCTGTTGCACCAGTCTGAGAAAGGAGCACAGTCCAGCACAAAACACATCACCACAAACAAGACCCCAGTAAATCTGAAACAGACCTCAGGAAACTGAATCACTGATAGCTGTGGCAGTTTCCATACTTCTCAACCCACAAATGCCAAAGGTAACTTAGAAGGTCAGTAGAAAAGGTCTGTCTGACCTCGGTAAGAGAGGATCAAAGTCAGTCCCACAGTGGTGACTGTGGCAGGAACAATGGCAGCAGTGGCTGTTTCTAGAGCTCTTGGTGCACAAATGGTGGGGGAATTGAGGAAGTGGTCAGAGGGAGATTGCAGAGATCTCTTTGCTGGTGCTGAGGCAGCATTCTCTTGCTTTGTCCATGCTTAGATCTGGGTCACAGTCTTAAGAGGCAAGGAGCTTGTGGCAGTAGTGGGCAGGAAATGCTCCTCACAGTTCCAAGGTAGAAAAGAATGCTTGTGATCATTCATAGACCAGAGCACAAGCCAGAGGATAAAATAGAAATTGAAAGAATCCAATAATCACCTCCTGAAAGAGATTCCAAAAGAAAAACTTCTTGTAATACCGTAGCCAAATTCCAGAGTTCCCAGGTCAAGGACAAAATATTGCAAGCGGTCAGAAAGAAACAAATCAAGTATTATGTAACTACAATCAGGATAACACAAGAGTTAGCAACTTTTACACTAAGGCTTGCAGTATGATATTCTAGAGATTAAAGGAGCTAGTATTAAAATCAAGAATCACCTACACAACAAAACTTCAGGGAAAAAAATGAACATGAAATAAAGGACTTTCACCATTCTTGATAAAAAGACCAAAGCCAAATAGAAAATTTGACTTTGAAATACAAGAATCAAGAGAAGGGAAGGGCATAAGAGAAAGAAGTTGAGGAGGGGGGGAGGGTGATAGAGGAAAGGGTAAATTTGGGAAAGGGGTAATCAAAATTCATGCTGTCTTTGGGGTGTGTGGAGAGGAGACATTGCGAGAAAATTTGGAACTCAAAATCTTATGGAAACGAATATTAAAAACTAAAAATAAACCAATTAATAAAAAAATTATAAAAAAGAAAAAAAGAAAATATCTTAGAGGCAGCTGGTGGTGGAGTAGAGAGAAAACAGGACCTGGAATCAGGAAGACCTGTATTCAAATCCAGTCTTAGACATTTACTAGTTGTATGTCCTTGTGTGTGTGTATGCATACATGCATATATTTAAATACACATGCATATGCATGCATATGTATATATGTACATGTATATATTCAAATTTAACTATAGCCTTCTTAAGGTTGAGTGGATTGGGGAGGAAATAATAAAGTAAAAAGTACACAGCAGAGAACAAAAGAAAGCCAGAAGGAAGCAAAGAAAAGCTGAATAACTTTGAAAACGATGGGTAGTATCTATTACATAGGTTTTCTTGAAATGGAAGTTCATCACTTTATATTGAATCCTCTCTTACATTCCACTGTGTACATAATTTTTTTTTCTTTTTTCATGTGGTATTAAAGTTTAAAATGAAAAAAAAAAATTACCAAAAACAGAATAATACAAAACATCTGGCTCATCTGCATTTGCAATCAATAAGAGAAAACATTAAATGATTTGATAAATATAGGTTTGCTCCTGTCAGACTTCAGAAAACTTTCAGAGAAGTAATAGAGACACTGAGATATGAGCACATCCCTTTCAGGTTGCATTTGTATTTTGCAAAGTGTGAGTCCCTTGCAGATCAGAGGAGGTAATTTTGCATCTTGTAAAAGACATAAAATTTTGAATAAACTTATTTGTACCTTTTAAAGGATTCAAGGCTTTGGTATCTCCTTTGCATTTGAAAAGTCCAAAATTGCAGCTTAGCAGGGACAGTGAATTTACCCTGAAGGTATATTTTGCTTTTGTCCATTTTGCTGGGGTGTGGGAGGTGGAATTCATTTGCTTAGTCTAGCAGGAAAGATTTAGAGTTTAAAATAACTGCAGAAACCTGTAGAACAGATCTCTGTGTGCTAATTAGGTGAAAGATCTTTGCTGAGATCCGACTTAGACAAGAGAAATGAATATTTGGAAAATGTACTTTCTAGTCCCTATAGTTAGTTATAGTTAGTGTAATGTCATTCATACGGGAACCCAGGGTAGAAGGGGTGAGGAAGAGTTGTTAAAAGCAAACATTAGCAGTAGCTTGCTGGGATGCCCTTCTTCTATCATGTAGGAGTTGGCCAGCCTCAGAGCTGAGATCCCAAGACAAGGAAACCAGAGAACTCTACTAGTCTTAGGGTAAGGAATTTTTTTTTTTTTAATAAATGAAAAAGCACAAAAATACTTCAATTGAGGACTATAATTCAAACTGAAGGTAGTGTTTGTGCTGTCCATAGTTGCTCATAGGAGTGAGATTAGGTGAGTCCAGGCAACAGCCACACTTGAAGAGGAACATAGATGAGGACTGGCAGGACAGATTGTGTGTTGGGGAAACTCCTGGATTTCAGACTCCATGGCTATTATACAGTATTACACAGTATGTCTGTTCTCCCTGTGGTTTCCCTCCTAAAAACCTGAAGTTTTTTTTCCTCTGAGCACAGGAAATTGTGTTATTTCCTTTTATAAAAGTTTACTCTGTCTTTACAAACAGTTTCAAACACAAAAGTTTGCTAGTCTGTCTAAATATGCGTACTGGGATTGCAGTTGAGAGGAAGTGATTAAAAGGGAATGTCCTAGGAAAGAAGAAGATATGTAAAGAAAGGTAAAATTGAAGTATGTGCCAGGAAGATATATCTGGTTGGGGAGCTCCTGACAGGGAGAAAGGGAATTCTAGAAGAGACAGAATCGTTACATTGAGAAATCCACCGAACTAATGAGACAGTGACACTACCACTACTACAAGTATAAGTTAAATGTATAATATATGCACGTACCTATATTTGAGTACATATATACAAGCACGCATGCATGCATATTGCACATACTTCAGTTCTATAGTATAGTCATATGAAAAAATGGGGGAGATGGAGAAAAGGACATGAAGAAGAGACAATCATATTCAGAGCGAGGAGGTGCCCAACAGAAAACTAGAGATACCCAAATGCTCAAAGATATATACAATTGTAGAAAAAACATGAGAAATGAAACTTCATTCAAACAGAATTTATTATTTTTATTATTAATGTTTAATATTGCCCACAATATAAAATTCACATTCCTTATTCTGGTGTTTCAAAACCTTACATACTTGGGTGCCCACCTTTCTCCAATTATATATCATATTCCTTGTGGACCCCATATCTTTGCCATAAGGTTACTTCTTTTTTAAAAAAATTTTGTTTTAGACACAAACCACAGAACGCAAATATAAAATAGAGAAAAAAACCAAAAACATACCATAGAGTTACATAGTGGAAGTTAAATACATAGTTGGTTGGTTGCTGTCTGTTCTCAAAGAAGACCAAAATGACATCACCATGATAAAGTGAAATTTCAGTGTGTCCAACTGTGGCTGATCACATCAATACAAGCTCGGAATGCTCTTCCACAGGTTGGGCACAGATAGTCCATGTGAATATTCGGGGTGGATACTCCAAATTTGCACATCCTATTGTGCTGTCTCAGTTCTGTTTTGCTCATAGAGCACTGCACCCTTTCTTACGTGGGTACACCATGCTGAGCGGTCCCGTACCAGTGTCTTCCATGTTGCACAGTCAAATCCAAAATTCTTGAGAATGTCCTTGTACCACTTCTTCTGACCACAGTGTGATCACCTGCCTCATGAGAGTTCTCCATAAAATAGTCTTTTGGGCAAGTGTACGTTTTGCATTCGAACAACGTGATCAGTGCATCAGATTATGATTTTTATGATTCCCTGAAATACATAGTAAGAAAGGGGGAAAACGCATGCAATGTGCATAGCAGAATATGAGAGGATTCAAAATATGTAACAATAAATTTTCATTTCAAGAAAGCTTGTATGGTAAATAATCCATGTTTTGTTGAGAACTGTCCATCATTCTTTGCTTCCTTGTAAGTTTTTTTGTTCTCTGCTGTGCACTTTTTTACTTTGTTCTTTTTTTCCCCCTCTTCTCCCACCTTGAAGGCTACAATTAGGTTTGGATGTATTTCTCTATAGCCACACACACACAGACACACAGACACACACACACATGTATACATATATATGTGTATATATGTATATGTATGTATATTATATCTATCTATGTACTATATCTATATATAGATATATAGGTATATATATCTGTATCTATAGATATAGTGTATATATGTTCTATTACTGATCTTTGTTTTTATGTTTGTGCATGTCTCTTGATTCCTACCCCATTACCCTGCCTTCCTATCACTTGCATAACCCCTCCAAGGATCCCTCCCCTTTCTTCTTATTCCCATAAATCTAAACACCCTTCTATACCCCCCTTTTACCTATTCCCTCACCCTCCCCTCTAAAGATCCCTCCCTTGTCCCTTCCCTCCTCCCCATACCCCTACTGTTTTATTTCTTCTAAATTTAGAAGAATTTTATAGTTTTCTAAATATATATATATATGTATTTATATAATTCTATATGTTACATATGTATATATATATAGTTCCCTCTTTAACCCATTCCCTATGAAATTAGATCACCAGATCTACTAGCTCTCCTCCCCCATCTAATTCCTCTGTATCAGTTCTTCCTCTTGCATCTCATTTGTATATATACTGTTACTTCTGAAACATACTGTGTTCCTGTATACTTCTGTTGGTTTGTTCAGAGCAAAATGTTCATATGATTTCTCTTCTTTTGAACAACCTCCTACTTTTTCTCCACTTGTCTAAACTCTATGTTTCCTTTAAGATCGTCCCAAGTAACAATTCCTCCTTAAATCCTTCCTTTACCATCCTCAGCCTTGGTAATGATTACCTACTTTGTACTCCAATAGCAGCTATTATCTTTATCTCTCATTTTCAATTATAACATATATACCTTGTATTAATAATAATGTATTGTAATTAATAATAATAATGTATTATAATGTATTAATTTTTAATTAATGATGTATTATTAATAATAATGTATTGTAATAATATTTTATTTACATGACTGTGAGTCCTCTGAGAACAGAATAGATTTTTATATTTCTTTGTATCCCCAGTGCAATGGTCAGCACTCCATATAAGGCAGCATTTAGTAAATATTGGTTGAGATCAACATGACACATGTGAGGAAATAACACAGGGAAATATACATGCAAAGGACATCCACAGGAGCCTGGGGAAAGAGATAAGTACATATGCACATAGAAATGAAGACATGCATGCAAAGGAGGACTCAAACACAGAGAAAAGAGTATTTCTGCTCAGAGAAACACTCCCCTTAATATAACAACAACAACAACGGTCAAGAATAACAATAACCAGTAATTACATAGCACTTATTATGCGCCAGGCACTGCTAACAAATATTATCTCGTTAGATCCTTACAACAAGTCTTTGAGGTAGATGCTCATTTTACATTTGAGGAAATTGAGGGAACAGATGTTAAGTGACTTGCCCAAGGTTACACATCTAGCAAGTGTCTGAGGCTGGGTTTGACTGGGTTCTTCTTAACCCCAACCTAGTATTCAATCTACAATGAAACTGACCTGCTTTTAAGATACTGACTTAAAAATGTTGAAACAAGCTTGCTTTTTTACAGCTACAGTTATAAATTGAAATATCATCTCATGATAGTTGCCCTATTAGGCAGATGAAACTAAAACAAATGTAGTACTTGGCCCAGATGCTGGAGGTTTTGAATCTTGCACTATCTGAAAGGAATGCATTGTTCATTATCGGGATTTAGGTATCAAGTTTTATTTTGGACTGGTGAAAATTTAAAACACACACATTCTGGTCATATGCTAGAAATATTTCTGAATTTTAGACAATAAATATTTGAAAAAGAACTGTATCATTAGAAAAGCTTTGAAAAAAACCATTTAAAGGATTCCTTTCCATTTCAAAAAACAAATTTTAAATGTAATCTAGTTGAACACATTATAAAGGAAAAAAATACCAAACACTCATTCTATTATTTTCCTCTCTTTCTATTTCTCATTCTTTTATTCCTAGACTCAGTTTAAAAAAATGTCCATCATCTTACATTTATCTCCTTCTGTGCTTCCTGACCAGAATGCACTTTGCCACAGCAGTTAAGGAAGTCATAGTCTTCAATGCAGGCATTTCAAATAGCATTCATAAAAGGAAAAGTACATAATAACCAGAGATACATGAATTATGTACTCCATAAGCCAAAATTAAACTGGAAAATTGTCTAAGTGTAAAGGGTCAGGGCTAATAAACCTAACATAATCTCCTGTGTTCTATCCCTAAAGAAAATTAAATTTTAATGATCACAATAGCTCACTGTTCAGGAATGTCACTCTAACAGATCACATAAATGACAGCTATTCTCCGGAACTGAGTTAAGAGTCTGAGATCTTTCACAAATTCTTTATCTATTTCTAAGTGTCCTTGTTGCTTTGGGTATATTCTCAGAATTATCTAATCTGGGATAAATTAGGCCAGAAATCAAGGAAAAATAGAAACCAGTAAAATCAATCACTCTTAGGTCCTTTAGTGAGACAGTGTCCCAGTAAGTTTTACCTAAATATCAGTTAGGTGCTTCATAAGATGAAGCCACAGTATCAAGATGCTCCCAAAGTATCAGGGGATGGTCTGCTAACAGGAGACACTTACAGGAAAAAATGATTTCAAAGGCATAATAAAGGGTTTAAATTTTGCTCTCTTTTGACCTCCAGGGAAATCTTATTCTTGTTCTTGTTTCTTTGAGTAGATAGGAAGAACTAGGAGCTGTCAACAGCTGCTAAACAAAAAGCTGCTGATTCTCCACTAATTTTCCTATCTTCCTTAAGGAAAGGGGCTTTGATGTATCAAAATGGGTGAGGCCAGAGACTCCCCTCTCAAAGAAGACCCTTACCACGTAGGTGGGAACTGTCTCTTTACATTGTCTGCATGCCCAAATTGGCTTCATTTTTTAAAAACTACCATGTTGAGAAAGTCTCTTTCTCTCTTTCCAGAAGACTCCAAAGTTATAGGTTTCTTTTATTGATTGAATGGTATTATATAATATTTGAAGAAGTGTCTGAAGGCACTTTCACTTACTCCTTAGGCTCCATGGTCCCAAGAAATGTGCTTGGAATTTTTTTTTTTTTACTCTCCTGTCTTGTTCTAGATAAAAAGGGTAGAGTTCCTTAGACCTTGAGTGATAGTGATCTTGAAACGTTGAGAAGTCATACTCCCAGTGAATCTTTGGAGGGAGAGGGTAGCCTCACTTTAGACTAGGAATTTGGTGGGATTAACACTACAAACTATGAACCTAGTGCCCTTTTCCTCCCCAGAGACAGAGGTGCCCCATGGTGTCAGATAACGGTGATGCCTGCATAATGTGCCTCTTTTTCTGTCAAAGTTCTTTGCCCTCTATTCCCATCAAGTTGATTGGGGCAAGGGTAGAGGGACATAGAATGTTCTACTTTGGAGAATCCTAGAGAGTCAATTAAAATTTAAGCAGGATATAAAATAAACTTACAAAAATTGTCAGCCTTTTTGTAATTTGACAACAAACCCAGTAGGAAAAGAATTTTTTTAAAAAATGATGTTGGGCAAGTCACTTAACCCTGTTTGCCTCAGTTTCCTCTTCTGTAAAAAGAACTGGAGAAGGAAATGACAAACCACTCCAGTATTTTTGCCAAGAAAGATCCAAATGAAGTCACAAAGGGTTGGAGACCACTGGAATAGCAGAACTACTAAGCTTATATATAAAAGAAAACCAGATATGTATTACAGTATTTAGAGCAGTTTTTTTTGCAATTGATATGAACTGGAAATTAAGGGACTGCCCATTATTTGAGGAATGGCTTAACAAATTATATAAATATAATTGAATATTATTACACTGTTAAGAATGAAGAAAGGCAAAGTCTTATACAATTCTGTGCAGAATCTGATGAATTGATGCAAAGTGAAATGCACAGAACCTGGAAATAATTTATATAATAACAACAAAATTGCAAAAAAAAAATAACCTTGAAAGACCTAAAAATTCTGATCAATGCAATAATTCACCATGGTTACAGAGGACTGGTGACAGAACATACTTACCTTTCAACACAGAGGAGATAAACTCAGATGCAGAATGACACATATAATATTAGATATGGCCAACTGGGGACATTTGCTTTGATATAGTACATACATGTGGCGCGAGGAATTTTCTTTTTCACTTGGGGGAAGAGGAGTTGAGAGAGGATAGTGATAGGGAGAGAGGAGGAAGGAAAAAGGAAGATTGGAAGAAGAAGAAGAAGAAGAAGAAGAAGAAGAAGAAGAAGAAGAAGAAGAAGAAGAAGAAGGAGAAGGAGGAGGAGGAGGAGGAGGAGGAGGAGGAGGAGGAGAAGAAGAAGAAGAAGAAGAAGAAGAAGAAGAAGAAGAAGAAGAAGAAGAAGAAGGAGAAGGAGAAGGAGAAGGAGAAGGAGAAGGAGAAGGAGGAGAAGGAGAAGGAGAAGGAGAAGGAGAAGAAGAAGAAGAAGAAGAAGAAGAAGAAGAAGAAGAAGAAGAAGAAGAAGAAGAAGGAGGAGGAGGAGGAGGAGGAGGAGGAGGAGAGGAGGAAAAAAAAATCTAAGCATTTAAAATGGATGCAAAAAAAATCGGAAGAAGGTTCAGTGAGAAAGAAAGACAAGCAGGGAAGCTTTCAAATGTTATTGATATTGATAAAATACATTCAAATGAATTTATTTTATACTTTTAAAAAAGCTATATTTGATAGAGATTTACAGCTTTTTTACTATGTTGTTTTCTCTGTTACACTTCATATCTCAAAATGTTCATTGTACTCATGCTTAAGTTCCGAATAAATGAAAATAAAGTTGATTATGATACTCATCAAATTGATCAGTTCCCCTCATCAAAGTAATAAGTAACTAATTCTTGCAAAGTAGTCGTTATGTTACCTTGTCACAGAACTCTATCTGGAACTGGAACTCCTTTCTATGATTGGTTGCTTTCCTGCTTTTGTGAATTTTTAATGTAAAGATGATCATCTTCTTAACCAAAATTTGCAACATTGATATTCCTTCCTGGGATCGGTGGGAAAAACTTTGGATAATAGGATGATTCATTTTTCTTTCTTTTAAGTAACTTGGAAGAAGGAGAATAAAGAAAAAATAGAAGAATTCAAGTAGTTTTCTCAGATGAGTCTCTGCTGTAGTTCAGAGAATGTATTATTACCTCAAGAAGCCAAAGACTGATGGTATAACTATTCAAGTGCAATACAATTAACACTGATTAAAGACACAAAGAAAATTTGATTCTACTGGTAGGGCATGACAGAGAAATGAATCGATAAGTAGTATATCAAAGAATAATTTCAAGAAAGAGAAAATACTAAGAAATAAGAGGATGAGGAAAGACCTCACCAAGATTTACCTCCTAAACTATGCTAGAGGAGCTAGTGATACAATGAAGCAGAGATGAGGAAAAAATGCATTCCAGATGTTGAAGAACATTTGTTAGGAAAAGATAGCTTTTCCCTAAAACCATCTTAGACTGTTAAATATCCTTAAGTATTATTTTAAAATTTTCTCTTTAGGAAAAAGTGAAACTTTGAGGTTGTTGGGTTGGATTTTAAATAAATATATAATTTAGGTTTGCTGATCCTCAGCTTACCAAAAACTAAATTAAAACAAACAACTTTTCTAACTGACCTAGTTCTATATACCTTAGGCCAAATAGGTTTTTCTCTAATTTAAAAAACATAGGCTAAAAAAGTTTTTAAAAAAATCTTCAAGTCTTTTCATTACTGAAAAGCAATAGAAAAACTAATAAAAGCAATTTTAAAGCTTTTACTGAATTCAGTGAACTATGATTTTTATTTAATTATAATTTTTTGATTGATTTAAAAAAACTCAGTAAAAATATTTCCAGAGTTAATTTCATTTTGTTATACCAGTTGTGATGGAAGCTTTTCTCTGCATTTGGTAATGCTTACCTTTCAGTCTGTGTATGGGCCTAAACATATGTATTTGATAATTTTCTCTGATTTTACTAAGAGTATATGATGCTCCTCAGAGAATAAAACTACATTTCTCATATGAGTCTATCAAAATCTATTTTTAAAAAGCCATTTCAATTGAATAAGCATGGTTTCCAAATGACTTTTTACTCCCAAAGTGCTCTATTACATAGAGAACTTTAAACTGTTTCTTGCCTGTTGTCAACTTTTAATTCCAATATTTTCATATCACTGTTAAATTGTTCTATAAAGTGTGGCATATTTAATTTTTATTTAAGGAAAAGTTTCCCATAAAAGACAAGGTTACACTAAGGTCAGCATATTGTATTCTCATAAAGCATTTATTTTCAACTTTCCATATGCTCAGGCCAAAATCTTTTATTGAATATAACCACTTCCTGGTTACAATTATGGCAAGCACCATATAAATTTAGGAAGCTGCAGTATAATTACATTGAGTGACATCAAAGGAGGCTTTCCTCTCTTAGAGAATAAAATTTTATTACATTTGTTTGAATGACAGAGCATAGAAGGAATACATTTTTGACTCCACGGAATGTGACACTTCATTGAAGAATAAATCACAAGTTTTATGGGATCTTCAGGAATACTTTAGAAGGATAAAAGGATAAAACTCTATTCCAGTTACTGAAATATGACATGAGTATAAACTTGCAATCATTTTGTCTTCTAGTCTGGGAACAGACAAAGGGTCTGTCCAAGTACCCTACTAATAGCCTACAGAAGTCCTGGATCCTCTGTATCTGAGTGGGTGGTAGAAGCCCTGCTCCTCTTTGAAATACTCTCCATGACTGGCAAGTAAAACTCGTCTTATTGTTTTAGGAGGTTCTTATAAAGGCATGGATTAGGAACACCATCAAATCTACAAAGGATTCTGTCTCTTTATGATTTCTTTATCTCATTCTTAAATGAAAAGAATACATTTCTCATCTGTGAAAATATTCCCCAAGTGATGCAAGGGACAAAATTTTGCATAACTTTAATCTCCTCATAAAGAGCCAATATTTTGAGGCAGCCTAAATGAATGTTAACTGACTAGCGTGTGAATCTGACAAAGCTAAAAGATACATTTTTGCAATGTTTTTTGCAAGAAACATAATGTGACAATTAGGTCATTGTGATTTTAAATCTTATTTTTCATTTTAATATTTTAAATTTTAATTTGAATAATTTTCATTTTAAAAATTCATTTCATTTTATTTTCCATTTTTATTTCAAATTTAATATTTCACCTACATTTCCAAATGATCTTTCTCCTCCCCTTTGCAAACTCATCCTTCAAAATGAAAAATAGAAAAAGGGAAAAATAAGCAAAGTTAATCATTATATGGAAAAAATGAACACACATTATGTAATGATGCATAAATTTGAATCAGTTGTTCCACACCTACAGCCCTCCACCACTACAATGGGGGACTTTTCATATCCCTTCTTTGGGGCCCAGTTGGTGTTATAATTTCATAGAATTCAGCTTCAATTATTTTATTGTTTCTAAATAATTTCTTTCAGTTAACAAATTGATTCTCCATTATCTTTCCTTTTAAAACGAAAAGGAAAACAAACAAAACACTTGTAATAAATATGCATAGCCAAAAAAAATAATTTCTCAGATTGGTCCCATTCAGTTTTGTAGACATTGTGAATATTACACACACACACACACACACACACACACACACACACACACACACATTGTGTACATTGTTTCCCAGGTTCACTTTACTACATTTCTCATTAATTATAAACTAAATATAAGTTAAAGTTAAAATTGGTTTTTCAATTGAAAGTTTACAAAAAGTCAAATTCAAATAATAAAAAGAATTTTGATGCATACCTTCCAGCTTAATATGTTGAAACAAGGAGCATTCCTGAGAAGGGATTTCAGTTACCTCCTTTCTAGATTTTTGACTCTGGATAAATTCATGCTAGGCTGCCTTTTGGCAATAAGCCCGCAGATTCTGGGAGAATGAAAACTGGTTGAGGACAGGAACTATTCATTCTTATTTTTTGTCTCTGTATCCCCTTCCCCTAGCAAAGTGCCCTGTGTATAACTGGTACTCAAAGAAGAGCTTTGGAGCAGGTAGGTTGCACAATGGATAGACTAGTAAGCTTAGAACCAGGAAGACTAATGTATATAAGTTAAAAATCAGCCCCAGACACAAGATAACGTGACCCTGGGCAAGTTGCTTTCCTTGTTTGCTTCTGTTCCGTCATCTTTACAGATTTTACGATGAACTGGAGAAGTAAGTGGCAATTTATTCCAATATCTTTGCCAAGAAAATCCTAAATGGGATCACAGAGTTCGACACACTGAACGACAAAAGTAAAAACATTTGTTGAATTAAATTAAATACCACTCCCCTAAAACAGAGCAATGAGAAGTGGTCGCAAGTTAGTCCCAGGATTCCTATGCAAATTAATAGTCTATACATGGAAATACCAATGTAAAAATATACAAATGAGGGAATCTTCAAGAATCAGCAATTCCTCCGTGGCACTGAGTTGATCATCTATCTTTTGTTGGCTCTGCAGCTGGATGAAATGAGCTAAATTGTAGTGTGTCTTTGAGTGTATTTTCAAGATATTTCCTCTGTTCTCATTTTTTCCTCTTTCCCTTCCCCTTCCCTGAAACCCAGACTCAAAGAGTAAAAGAATTTAGAAATGAAGCTATTAATTATTTTAAACAACAATTCACTTATTCACTGTGATCCCTGTCATTCCTTTTCTCCACCTATATATTGAAAATAGAAGCAAGTGGGAGGCATAAAGAAAGCCAGTGTGGCATAGTGGAAGGAAGGTTGGACCAAGAGTCAAGAACCCTTGGATCATCATCCTTCTTCAAACACTGAATGACCCTGACCTACAGATTTGACATCTGTCAGTTTCATCACACTCATGTGTTAAATGAAATTAATGATAACTACCGTATGGCTCCACAAGGTGGCTAAGAGGAACAGGTATGTTAAGGTATATAAGTCCCTCTGAAAAATTTAAAGTAATACACAAACTGCATTGTTATTATTATTATTGTTATTGACTATTAAATATGATAAGAAATGATCTCTGTGAAATCTGTCAAAGAATTCACTGTGTAAGCTTGGGTAGGACATTTCATCTTTCTGGGCTTCTTTTTTCTCATTTGCAAAATAAGGCTAGTAGATTAGATGATGATTGGACCATAGATTTAAAACTGGAAGGGGCCATAAAGCACTTTCCAGTTTTAAAATTCTATGAACCCACAAGTCTGACATAAATTCTCTGTGAGAAAGCACAGATGAATGTTGGTGGGTTAAATGAACACTGAACTTGCTTTTTCTCTGAAGAACATTCTAGAATGGAATTTAATTCTGCCTAACAGATATGTCAAGATGACTTGTCTGGTGCTTCTTAATATATGGAGCAATACAATGACATGTCCCAAAGACATCCTACAACTTGAGAACAAAAGTCCAGTGAAGAAAGGTACTTAACTGTCTAAACCTGTTTTTATTTTTTTCACTTTTAGTTACACAGAAGGAATATAGGTCTAATCTCCTAAAATAACCATGCATATATATACATCTGTATACTTTTGTGTGCATATCTACATACATATGTGTATAAATGTACATGTGTGTGTAAATGCACAAAGTATCACAAAAGTCACAGGACAGATTTAATGTATTAAAGCTTACAATTACACTAATGTTTTGGAACATCCTCTGCATTCTAAAGACACAAGCGTGTATATGCACACAATTGTTCAGTCATTTTCAGTCCTATGTCAGTTCTAAAACCATTTGGGATTTTACTGGCAAAGATATGAAAATGGTTTCAATTTCTTTCTTTGATTGAGGCAACTAAGGAGGAAATTGAGGCAAACAGGGTTAAGTGACTAGTCCAGGGTCACACAGTTAGTAAATATCTGAGACCAGATTGGAACTCAAGTCTTTCTGACTCCAGGACAAGCATTTTACCTACTATAATCTACTACACCACCTAACTGTTCTCTTTCTCTCTCTAATGTATGTGTCTTTATATATATATATATAGACATATATATATATGTCTATATGCATATATGTGTCTATGTGTCTGGGTATGTCTGTGATGAGCAAATGTTCCAGGAAATAATTTCTTATATCTTCCGGGTAAAAGATAAAACCCATTCCATGGGCTCCTTCTTACCTCTCTAAGAATTATTTGTGAGGCATCCTTCCACTTAGCTGCAACTTGGCTCTTTCTTAGCATAATAGAAGTCATATGCCATCTCATATGCCGCAAAACAGATCTTAATTTGATATCTTGTCATGGTGTGGAGATGACCTTGGTTTCTTACAGTTTATGCCAGATAATCAAAAGGTCGGGCAATTTCTACCATGCTTCAAATACGACCTCAGGGACAGAACAAGTCTATTACATAGCTAATTAAAAAGAGGTGCATCACCAATAACGTGGCACCCTGCTAACATATTTTTCTCCAACGCAACTTAGGAAACAAAGGGAAAAAATAATTACCCCTGTGTCCTATGTGGCTTCTTCTGCAGCAATTGTGACAGAGTTGTGGGAAAAGGGGAAAAATTTGCCAAGAATCACATAGATTTAGCCAATCATTATACTTTAATTTTACTATTGCTGTTCTGTGAGATCCTTGTCCAATGACCAATGAAAGGAGCTGTTTTGCTGGAGGATCTGAATCATATTGATTTTTTGCTATAAATGAAATAAAAAAAGAGAGGGAATTTGAAGCTAAATGGAAGGATGTTTCATAGCTAAACCTTAGAGAGGCAAAGAAAGGAGTTGGCAAATCAGGCATTATTTTTCTCCCAGAAGCCTTGAGAAATTGTTTCCTAGGACATTTACTTATCACATGCTACAGTACTATTGATACATATTTGCAAAAAGACCACGATGAAAAATAATTGACGTCAAATGTAACACCAGTTGCTGAAGATAAAGCGGTTGAAAAATTATAAGAAAAACTTTATAAGAGTCTCCAAATGAAGTGAACATATGTTCGAATACTTATTGACTTCAATGTTAAAGTAGGATAAAATGAGGATGGGGAGGTATATATGGACAAATATAGTTTAGGGAAAAAGAACTAAAGAGGCCCATAGCTTATAAACTACACAGAAACCAAACTCACCTAAACTATGAATGTCTTCTTTGAAAAAAGATTCGGCAGACATTGTACATGGAGAACACCAGGTATCACCGCAATGAATAAAATAGATTATATTTTAGGACAGAAAAAAAACTTGCTATTCCTAAGTCAGCTTTGTACAGTCTAACCATTGATGTGCCAGAGCTAGTATAGGAATTAAAAAAAAGATAATAAAAAGATACGACATAACCAGAATGATTTAAATCTGAATAATTTAAAGAAGCAATTAAAAATAAGAAATAGTAAGGGGACAAGAGATATAATAATGACACCAACTATAATAATGAAGTTTAACAAATATAAATTGATTTACAAAACAAAACCACCAAAAGAATGTACGTTAGTGAGCAAACATATCACATAAACAGAGGAACAGGGCTGCCAAAGTCCCAACAGAATTATGATGTAAACTTATCTACGTAACCTTACCAAGAAGGAAAATGCATGATTAACAAACAGTGTCATCTCATAAAAACTAAGTAAAGTCCTTCCAAGGAGATTTAGGGATATAAATGGACCAGAACTAGAAGAAAAAATGGAAAACAGTTGGGGAAACAACAAGCACATTTTACATTGTTTTCTCTGTCAAGGACCTAACATCACAGACCCCCTCCTCCCCTAGAAATGCTGTTAAAGATAACAAGGACTTTGTCCAATCCACCTGACTTCCCTTTCTTGGTTTGTGTCATATATATTCAACAATGGACGACATCTTTCCCATATACAATTTAAACATTAAACTTCATGTAAGAGGGATTTGATTTCATGCATAATTCTCTTTTTCTATATATAGAAATATTCATTTTATTTGGTTCTTGTTAGGTTGGAAAACAAGAAGATGAGTCTTCCTGACTTCAGGCCCAACACTATAGGTACTGTACCACCTAACTGCCCCCTTGCCAACTGGCACCTAGGTTCAAGTCCTGGCTCCATCATCTTGGGCAAATCAAATAATTTCTCTGGGTCTTGGGTTTCTTCATCTAAAAATGACGAGGTTGGGTCAAATGACCTTTAATTCAACTTCCAAGTAAAAATGTATTGTCCTGTGATCCTAAAAGATTGGACTTGATCATCCATGTCTATCGTTCCATAGAATGAAACCATTTTGTGTTCAGTTCTATGAGATAATTGAGAGTTAAGAAAATTTTGATCTGTTTGTTTCTCTCTTTAAAACTACTACTGGGTCAGAGCCAAGATGGTGGAGCGAGAGCAGGGACACACCTGAACTCTCCCCCAAATCCCTTCAAATACCTCTAAAAAGTGACTATGAGCAAATTCTAAAACAGGAGAACCCACAAAGAGACAGAGTGAGGCAGATTTCCAGTCCTAGACAACCTGGAAGGTTGACAGGAAGGATCTGTTCCACCAGGCTGAGAAGAAGTGTGGTCTAGCACAGGCTCCCAGTGCAGATCTAGCCCCACCAAAGCCTGAACAGGTCTCAGGGGACTGAATCACAGGCAGCTATGGTCGTTTCCAGACTTCTCAGCCCACAGACACCAGAGACAACTTAGAGAGTCAGCAGGAAGCATCTGTTGGAACTTGGTGAGAGAGAAGTGTAGTCCAGCACAGGGTGTACCAACACAGTCCTGGCCCTAGGAAACCAGGAGTAGCCCTTGGGAGTGACTGAATCAGCAGCAGTAGCAGGGCAGTGATAGTGGCAGTGGCTACTCCTAGAGGTATAAGAACACAGATGAGATGTTTGAAAGCCATCTATTTCAACTTCTAGGAGCCAAGATAGCAGAGTAAGCAGTAAGTCACTCTCACCATCCCTGATTGACCATGAAAAACCCAGAGAATATTGCCCCAGGAAAAATCCTGAAACAGTGGAGCCAGCAGAAAGCGCAATAGTCTTTTAACTTGGGAGGCTAGGGGGATTAACAGGAAAGGTCCCTCTTCTTATGGCTTAAGGGGACCAGTACAGCATCAGAGGTGTCCCAGCAAGCTAGTGGCAAGCCCCACCTCAACAAACCAGTAACCAGGCCCCTAACAACCTACTCAGCAAGAAGCCTGAGACAGTGCACCCTGTGCCCAAAAGCATAGATCCACTTTAAAAGCCAGATAACTGATAAGTGGTCAAAGGATATGAAAGGATATGAACAGGCAGTTTTAAAGTTGTCTACAATTGTATGAAAAAATACTCTAAATCACTATTGATCAGAGAAATGCAAATCAAAAGAAATCTGAGGTACTACCTCACACCTATCAGATTGGCTAACATGATAAAACAGAAAATGATAAATGCTGGAGAAGATGAGGGAAAACTGCAACATTAATGCATTGTTGGTGGTGTTGTGAACTGATCCAACCATTCTGGAGAGCAATTTGGAATTATGCCCAAAGGGCTATAAAATTGTGCATACCCTTTGATCCAGCAATACCACTTCTAGGTCTCTATCCCAAAGAGATCATACAAATCAGAAAAGCAACCACATATACAAAAAAAAATGTAGCAGTTTTTTTTTTTTTTTTTGTGGTGGCCAAGAATTGGAAATTGAGGGGATACCCATCAGTTGGAGAATGGCTGAACAAGTTGTGGTATATGGATATAATGGAATACTATTGTACTACAAGAAATCATGAACAGACCTCAGAACAACCTGGAAAGATTTAAATGAACTGATACTGAGTGAAATGAACACAACCAGGAGAACATCGTACACAGTAACAATCACATTGGGAGATGATCAACTTTGACAGACTTATCTCTTCTCAGCAATGAAAGGATCTAAGACAACTCCAAAAGACTCATGATGGAAAATGCCATCCACATTCAGAAAAAGAACTGTGGAGTCTGAATACAGATCAAAGCATATTATTTCTTCTCTCTTTTTTGTTTCTTTTTACTCATAGTTTCTCCCATTCGTTCTAAGTCTTCTTTAAACATGACTAGGGCGAAATTAGTTTTAATATGAATGTATACATTGAGTCTACATCAATTTCTGCCCTGTCTTATGGGGGGGAGAGTTGAGAGAGGGAGAGAAAATGTGAATCTCAAAACCTTATGCAAGTGAATGTTGAAAACTAAAAATAAACAACAAAAAAAATCTTTTGCCATCTTTTTAAATAGAGAGATGGTTAAAAACAAAGTCTAATGAATGTCTGTAATGTTGTTTCCTGACAAAAAATGATTTTCTTAATCTAGATCTCGTTCTTTACCATTCTTTTATTTTAATGAATTTCTGAACCAAGTAATGCCAGATTTCATGAGAAGAGATATCTAAGTCTAAGAAGAGCTACTAGAAACAACAAAGGCCAAATAAACATGATAGCATTTGCTGATTAACATGAAGCACTCAGTGCTTACAACTGCAACTGACTTCTCTAGTTTTGGTTCCCAAAGATACTGAAATTTTAACTTTATGTATTGATACGTACGTATTTAACTTTTATGTATGGACATACAAGGTAGAAAAGATTATCTTCCCTTATGTTTTTGCCCTCATTTTGCACATTTAGAAATAAACTATAAATTCAGTTTGTTGATCTGGTCACATTACAGCATTAACATGGTTTTTTTTTTATGTTATTGATTATAAGATCATAGATTTAGAACTGAAAATCCCAGATACACGGTGCTCAAAGGAGGATGTCTTGATGACTCTGAAAATGGGAAAAAAAGGTAACTTCCAGCAACCAGGAACTGTGGTTATTTTTTCATTGCGTGTGCTGTCCAAGTCTGAGCTCCTGTCCCCTGAATTCTGTATACAATGGTGGGAGAATAAGCCATGGGCTACTAAAGGATGGGGAAGGAGATGTTTTGTACCAACTGTTCCACCTTAATAAATATTGTTTTTTTTAAGCTGTTTAAGATTGCTCTAGTAAGTTATTCTCAACTAATAATCATAGGGAGAAGAACACCATTCAGGGCTTGAGCTGATAGCATTAGAGGATATCTCTGAATCCTCACCTAGAAGGCTGAAGGAAAGAGGTCAGCCAGGTTGTAGGGGTCTGACTTATGAAGATGAGAGTTGATATGTCTCCTCAGAACCCACATAAGCTATGTTCAAAATGAAAGCATCGAGTCTCTAACGTGTCTTCTAGTTCTAAATAAAGATTTTTTAAAAAGTTCAGTTCACCTCCATTTTCCAACATATATTTCAACCCCCCGCCATAAAACCATCCTTGTTGTTGACCAAATTCCACAGTATAGACAGTGGCAGTATAAATTATATGCCATTCAGTTTTGATTTTGTATTAAACTGTAATAGTCATTGCACATTCTGTTTCCTGATTTTGCTTCCCTTAATTTGTAGCAATCCATACGCGTCCCATGTTTCTCTGTATCATGTTCAATTATTTTGGTTAAAGTCTTCTCTACTATAAAAAGAAAGTGCTGCTATACATGTTTTGGTGTAAATGGGATTTTTTTTTTTATCTTTCCAATACTTATTTTTTGATTATACCATGTTACAACTTTAAATGAGTTAAAATCTACAGACTGACATACAATAGCTGCTAAGATTTTGAAAGAACTTGTAGTTTTGATAACGGAATCACTCTTGATGATCTTTGAAGAATCTTGGAGAATGTGAGCAACGCTAGAAGCCTAGAGATGGAAAAATATTGTTCTCTTTTCTAAAGGAAGAAGACTTCATAGCAAATTAGCCTTACTTCTTTTTCTGAAAAAGTCACTATACTGATAGGATAGTAAAGATTCTGTAATATGTGTAGATTTAAACAAAGGAGTTGACTCAAGTCTTTCATAATTACCATTTGGAAGAACTGGAGAGATCTAAGTTGTATGATATGACAATGAGGTTCATTTGCAATTGAGTTAATAAACAGACCCAAAAAGTGCTGATTAATTACTTAGTATCGATTTCAATGGCTAATCAACTAGAGAAAAGATAATAAAGATATTCACAACAACTCATCCTCATACAGAAACTTTTTAAATAGTTTAAATATTGAGTATATGTCACTAACATACCAAGACCTCTAGCCATTGCATGGAATTTTTGGTACATGTATTCTGCATTAATGGAAGATACGATGCCATATTGTGACATGGAAGTAAAGTTGGTTCTCAAAATCAGTAGAGGCCAAGTTCTGGTGGTTACTATCTACCCTTAAATGTTTCAGCAGATCCAGTCACATATTTCATCTCTGTAATATGAATGTGAATCTATAGCTTTAGGCTTATACATATATACACACATAGATACATATACATATACACTTTTGTTGATGAGGTGTTTTTCCTGTCCTGTTCAATTCTTTGTGAATCCATTTGGGGTTTTCTTGGAAAAGTTACTGGAGCAGTGTGCCATTTCCTTCTCCAGCTCATTTTATAGATGAGGAAAGTGAGGCAAACAGTGTTAAGTGACTTACCCAGGGACACAGTTAGTAACTGTCAGAGGCTGAATATGAACTCACAAAGATGAGTCTTCTGACTTCAGTCCTACCACTATATCCACTGCATCCCCTAGTTATATACGTGCATATATGTATGTGCATATAAATATGTGTGTATGTGTATATATGTACGTATGTGTGTATGTATATACATGTATATATATACATATATATATATATATAATTTAACATTTGTATGTTATGTGCCAGGAACTACACTAAATGCTTACAATTATTACCTAAAGGGGCAAACAAATCTATATCTTTAAATTTCAATAATGTAAAAAAGTACAGTTTCATGAATGCTTTCTTGATTTGCTATGTGAAAAAAAAAAATCACTTTAACTGGCAACCAACTTGGTCATGAGCCCTTCCAAACTTAACCAGGTTGGTCCTCAGATGAAAAAGATGAAGGGCAAAGAGATTTTTTTGTTGGTTATTGGAACTTCCAGGAGAGAAAATTTCCTCCATCAAAGATGGTCAACACATTTTCTACTATTTGTATTCTTGAATACAGCCAGTAGGTGTCTGAGGGAGGATTTTAAGCTGGGTCTTTTTGGTTACAGGACTATTTACTTTAAAACTGCTTCTTGCTTTACACTTCTATAATGTTTCCAAGTTTACAGGACATAGCTTTTGCCTTCAGGGAGCATATGATATGTTTAAGTAGATAAACATATATACAAAAAACTAAATTTTAGCATGTTCTATGAAAATGCTTTAAGAATTCAGAAGTGGGAGAGATCGTTTAATCAAGGAAAATCAACAAATGTTCAGTGAGGAAGGTGATATTTGAACTGTGAGGGATGGATAAGATTTCTGCAAGAGGGAAAAGGTTAATGAATTTTCAGTGGGATGGACAATATCAAAGGTGTACGAAAATACGAGAAGCATTTGTGGAATAACTGGTAGCAGAGTTTGACTAAAACCTAGCAGAAAATAGTTTAAGGCCTATTTGTGGGTACTTGAGATTTTTTTTTTAATGTAGTAAAATTATTTCAAAGAAGAAAGAATCACTCTGTTTCCCTAGAACTCAGCTGATCATGTCCCTCCCTGCTAGTCTTTACTTCTAATTACCCAGTTGGCTTTTTCTTAAGCTGACATCAATAAAGGCATTAGAAAGGATATCCTAGTCATCAGTATAGAGCTGGAAAGGATGTTGGTAGTCACCTACACCAATCCTTTCATTGTACACATTAAGAAGCTAAGACCTAGAGAGATACATTGACTTACCCAAAGTCACACAAGCAAAACGGCTCTTTACACTGCATAAAACTAGGAAAGTGTACGCAAAAGAGCAGTGTGAATTCATTGGTTGCTTTTTGATCTTTTCCCCTCAGAAGCTATTTCTGTAAGTAAAGCTTACTGAATACACTCTTCTATCTTACTCATACAATTCTGGCATTTCAGTTAAAAAAAAGATACAGGAAAATGTTATTCCAAGTGTCAACATGTCATGTATAGAAATGAGAACTAGCTGCCAATTTTTTTGATAGTGTGCGACCAAAACTAATTTCTATACATGCAAATTTTACTGAATATAGCTGTATTGAAAAGAATGAAGACTCTCAAAATCATGTTATCCTATACTTAAATCAAAGGAGGCAATTCCCAAGTGGTATTTCTTATTCTTCTGTTTGAATCTTCCTTTTTCCTACTTTAAATCTCTTTAAAGCACTTTAGTGAAAAAGACCCAGAGAAAGTGTTCACTTGAAAATCACTGTCTTATAGTTTTTGCGATATCTTGTTCAACTGAAAAAAGAAAAACCATCAGCTATGTGTGTGCCTTGATTTCCCAGGGGACCGTGAAGATCCATTCATATATTCAATGTGATAATCCTTCTCTGTCACCTCCCCCAACTTTACCAATCCTTCCCACTCCCACATTCATAATAGAGATAGAGCAGCTATAGTAAGAGAAGAACAGGCACCTCTTCTCTATTTGTGAGGCTAATGAGGCTCTTCATTTGATTCCATTATAAATGGGCCCCCTCTGGCACTGGTCTTTGGTTCTTCCCCTGGTTACATCAACATCAATTTCCAAGCACAGTGATGCATTACTAACGTTCTCAGCTGCCAAATCTCTTCTTTTTGGGACTCCATTTATTTGTAATATCTATACAATTTCCCCTTTTCATCACTTCCCCCCTCTGAGAGGCAAACAAACCTAGATTAAAAAGTAATGGGACTATTAATTAGAGACTTTCTAAAAGAAGGTTGTTCCGCTCTTGTATTTAATCCTCTGTTGTATCCTTCTCCATCTTCCTCCCTCTGCCTTCTGTCTTGATTCTGTGAATGTTCTGCAAGGCTAATTCCTGTTTACACAGATTATAGCATGAGATGGAGATGAGTGGCTTTGGGGAAAAACACCAATTTGATATTTAAGAATATACTCTATCAGTAGAGCACAGCTCTTTCTTTTGTTAGGCACAATGTTAGAAAAAACCATTTATCAGTTGCTAAATCAAAGAGGTTGTTAACATATTTAAGTGCATCCATAGGTGCCTTGCGTGATCACAAAGACTTGGGGGACTTAGTCAAAAAATTGGTCCCTAATCCGTTAAAGGAAGAATTTTATCCCTCTTAATTTTTTATGTACAAAGATAATTCGTCATTATTTTAGTCATATTAGCAGCGTTCTTGGTCCTTTGTGCCATATGCAAGTGAACAAAATGCTACCAGGTTACAACAGCACTTTTTTCTCTTCTTATTTCATATGCATAAAAAGCTGATTCGAGTTGTCGCCCAGTTATTCCAAACAATAAAGGAACAAGTGGCTATTTGCTGCTCTTTTGTCATTTCTCAGTTGTGTCTGACTCTTTGTGGCCCCATTTGGGATTTTCTTGGCAGAGATATTGGAATGGTTTATCATTTCCTTCTCCCACTCATTTTATAGGTGAGGAACTGAGGCAAACAAGATAAAATGACTGCTCCAGGGTCACACAGGGAGTAAATGTGTAAATAAGATTTGAATTCAAGTCTTCCTGACTCCAGGACTGACACTCTATCCACTACACTACATAGCTGCTCTAATTGGCTATTAATATAATTTAAAAATCAACAATGTAGTTATAGAGTGATCAAATGGCATTGCCATTCCTCCCAATATCTACCACAAAGTGTTTTTTATAGCATCATTGATTTAGGTTTAAAAAGAAGGATAGATGCCACCTAGTCCAACTCCCTGCTGTAGCAGACAAGGAAACTAACTCCTGGAATGGTTAAGTGACTTGCCCTAGACTATGAACGGAATGACAGAAGTATTCATGTTTATGACTCCAAAGTCAATACTATTCCCTTTATACCATACTGTTTCCTCAAAATGTGCATAGTTTTATTCACCTACATAAATCTGACCTACTCACTCTTTCCTCAATCTCATAAAGTGTGCATAAAAGGCATTAAAAAGGATCCAATAATACAACTGCATTGAAACCTTGAGAAAGGCACTTAACACTTTTTGCTTCAGTTTCCTCATCTGTAAAATAAGCTGGAGAAGGAAAGAGCAAACAACTCCAACCTTGTTGCCAAGAAAATCCCAAATGGGGTCAAAAAAAGTCAAATATGACTAGGAAATGACTAAACAACTCAAAGCATAAGAAAGTCATTTCACTTTATTTTTTTATTTTTAAAATTAGCAATACATTTTGTTTTGATGTAGTAGAAATTTCTCAGTAAACACTCAAACTGCTTACAAAATACTCAGACAGATCTGTGATCTCACCACTGTGTGAATTATTCCCATAACGCAGATTGTAGCCCATCTGGGTCTGCCCATTATGTGTAATTCTTGTCCTTGTCCTTCACAAATTCACCCAACAAATTCAAGAATGATTTTAGTGTTTCTTAATGTTAAGAGGAAACCAGAGATGGCCATTTCTTCAATTCATCTTCATTTTAGGTCATACTTTTCTTTAATGATATTATTTGTATCATTTCTTCACGATTTCTTGCTTGTAATGTGTTGTGGTCAGGTGATAACCACAATCAACTTTTCCTTGTTCTAAGCTTACCTTCAGTTTCAAGTCTTCACAGACTGTTGTGTTACTTAACTTCCAGTCAGTACCCTGGAACGAATGAATAAACAAGCAAACAAACATAAATGAATGAATGAATGATGACATCTAGTATTTAAATGATTCTTGAAGAGTTACAAAGTGATTCATACATTAGCTCATTTGATCCTCAAAACCCCAGGGAGCAAAAAAACTATTTTACTTATGAGGAAACTGAGGCTAGGAGTTTAGTGGCTTTTATACTTACAAAATCTGAGGCAAGATTTTAACTCAAGTCTTCTTGACTCCAAGTTCTGAGCTCTATCCCCTTCATCACCTACCTGCCATACTGGTATTAAAGAATACTCTTTTTAAAAGATATCATTTTGTTTTAAAAATATAATATGAAATATATTGCTCAAAATTTCAATTATTAAAATAAAGGAAAAATTTGTCCTTTATTTTTGACTGAATGGTACTGATAGGGTCATAACTGATTAAATTTTTGTTGCCTCTCCATGGTGACTTTATTACCAATACTGTAGTCAATCTGTATATTGTTCTCTTGGCTCTGTTTTATTTTTTTCATTTAGAATTCTTTCCAGATTTATCCAAATTCTTCCTATCTGCCATTCATTATGAAATAGTGACATTACGTTCATATGCCATAATTTGATCAACCATTCTCCAATCATTGGGCATGTTTTTCCAGGTTGCATGATCACAAAGAATGCTGTTATGAACCTATGGTTCTTTTCTTGCTGTCAATAATATTTTCATATATACACACATGTGTGTATGCGCACATATTCAGAGAGATCTAGAGAAAGAGATATCAGGAGAAATATAGACATATAATATATGTTGCATATATGGAAGGATTGTTAAGTGGTGCAGTGAATAGGGTGCTGAACCTGGATTCGGGAAGGTGCCTCTTTCTGAGTTCAAATCTGAACTCAGACACTTGCTATCTGCATAAACTTGAGCAAGTCATTTAACCCTGTTTGTCTCAGTTTACTCATCTGCAAAATGAGTGAGAGAGGAATATGGCAACCCATCCCAGTGTATTTGTTGAGAAAACCCCAAATGTGGTCACAAAAAGATGGTCATGACTGAAAAAATGACAGAACAATAATATTAAGCATAGTCACATTACTTTAATTCAAGTATATGAACACATTAGTAACTGTTTCTGCATAATTCCAAATTATTTTCCAAAATGATTGAGCCAATCAACAATTCTAGCAGCAGTAATTAATGTTTCTATTTTCTCTCATTTCCTCCAACAATGAATTTTCAATTATCTTACTCAGCCCAGCTATAGTTTTCTCAAGAAGAATTATGAAATTCAAGCATTATATTAAATGTCCATTTTTCCCTTATAGAATCATATTACATTTTCAGAATAAATTATTCTAGGTGCAAGCAATTTTTTATTAATTTTAAGTATATATCATATAAAATAATTCTTTCCTCTCTTGTTTCTAATAGTCCTGCCTGAGTCTGATGGAGCTCCTTGTTAGGTAATTTTTTTCTTCCAGGTTGCTTTCAATATTTTCTCTTTTATCTGAAAGATTTGGAGTTTAGAAAACATTTTTCTGGATATACTAAACCTGCCTATCTGTCTGTTGTTGGTTGTTGTTAATGATGATGATTTTAGTGCTGAATCATTAATTTCCAGGCTCATCGAATCACTGGCCAAGAGATAAAAAGGACCTCATAGAGGCAGAGCCAAGATGGTGGAGACAAGGCAGGAAGTTGCCTGAGTTCTCCCCAGTTTCTCTCAGAAACAACATCAAATCAGTTCTCTAAGTGGATTCTGGAAGTGGGAAAAACCTACAAAAACATGGAAGGAAATAATTTTCCAGTTTAAGATAACTTAAAAGGACTTCAGGAAAGGTCTGTCTCACTTGGGTAAAGGGAGAACACAGCCCAGAACAGATGGTGTCTGGACAAATCAGCAGAAGGCTCTCAGCTACAGCACAGATAAGCAACCAAAGCACTTCAGTCCTGGCTGAGCAGGCTAGTGAAACAGCAGGCCAGCTGTGAGACCTCCAACCTCTGTGCAGAAGGCAAGCTGCAGTCCTGGAAACCAGGCAAAACCAGTCAGTACTAGACTGGGCAACGCCAGCACAGTGAGCAAGCTTCCAGCACTTGAGACCCCAGCACACAAAACCAGTGATCAGGCTCTTGAACTCCAGCAAAACCTTGGGAAAGTGTTCCTGTGCTCCATCAGGAGACCTCAACTTTAAAAGCTAGGAAATAGGAAAAAGAAAATTAGCAAAAAGCAAGAATGAACATAGAGCATAGAAAGTTATAATGGTGACAGGGAAGATCAAAACACAAACTCAGAAGACAACATTGTCAATACACCTACATCCAAACCTTCAAAGAATATGAGTCTCAAATCCAAAAATACCTTCTTGAAACAGCTCAAAAAAGGATTGTAAGAGTCAAATAAGAGAGGTAGGAAAAATTGGGAAAATAAGTAACAGATATGCAAGAGAGATTCAACAGCTTGGGAAAGGAAGGACAAAAACTGACCAAAGAAAACAATTCCTTAAAAAAGACAACTGGGAACAAGTCATCAATGAACTCCATAGGAAAAAAAATCCCCAGGGCTCATGAATTTTCAAGTGAAGTCTATGAAATATTTAAAGAACAATTAATTATAATACTACATAGACTATTTGGGAAAACTGATAAAGGAGTCCTATGAAATTCTTTTTATGATAGAAATATGGTTCTGATAAAGAAACCAGGAAGAGCTAAAACAGAAAAAGAAAATTATAGACTAATTTCTCTAATGAATAGAGATACAAAAATTTTAAATAAGGTATTAGCAAAAAAGAAAACAGCAACTTATCATGAGAGTAATACATTATGATCAGGTAGAATTTATACCAGGAATGCAGGGCTGGTTCAATATTAGGAAAACTATCAACATAATTGATCATATCAACAACAAAAATGACAGAAACCATATGATTATCTCAATAGATGCAGAAAAAGCTGTTGACAAAATATAACACCCATTCCTATTGAAAACACTGGAGATCACAGGAATAAATGGAACCTTCCATAAAATAACTAGTAGTATCTACCTAAAACTATCAGCAAGCATGATATAAAATGATAAACTAGATGCATTTCCAATAAGATCAGAGAAGAAACAAGGATATACATTATCACCACTATTATTCCATATGGTACTAGAAATGTTAGCTTTAGAAACAAGATAAAAAAATAAATTGAGGGAATTAGGATATGCAAAGAAGAAACTAAGTTATCACTCTTTGCAGATGATATGATGATATACTTTCCTAGAGAATCAAGTAAAAAACTACTTGAAATAATAAACAACTTTGGCACAGTTGCAGGTTACAAAATGAACCCACATAAATCATCTGCATTTCTATATATTACTAACAGAGCCCAACAGCAAAAGATAGAAAGAGAAATACCATTTAAAGCTATGATAAACACTATAAAATATCTGGGAGTCTACCTGCCAAAACAAACCCAGGGACTATATGAACACAATTACGAAACACTTTTTTCATAAAGTCAGATCTAAGTAAGTGGAAAAACATCAGTTGTTTGTGGGTAGGCTAGTCTAATATAATAAAAATGACAGTGCTACCTAAATTAATTTACTTATTTAGTGGCATACCAATAAAACTACCAGATAATTATTTTTTTAGAGCTAGAAAAAATAATATCAAAATTCATCTGGAAAAACAAAAGGTCCAGAATATCAAGGGCATTAACGAAAAGAAATCCTGGGGGAGGTGGCCTATCCCTATGAGATCTCAAATTGCATTATAAAGCAACAATCATCAAAACCACTTGGTACTGGCTAAGAAATAGAGGGGTAGACTAGTGGAATAGGTTAGGTACTCAAGATGCAGTAGTCAATAAATATAGTAATCTAGTGTTAGATAAACACAAGGACTCCAGCTTCTGGGGTAAGAGTTCACTGTTTGACAAAAACTGTTGGGGAAACTGGATAACAGTGTGGCAGAAACTCAGCATTGACCAATCAATGCTTGACATCATACACAAGAATAAAGTTCAAATGGATACATCATCTAGGTATAAAGATTGATACTATAAACAAATTAGGGGAGCAAGAAACAGTGTATTTCTCAGATTTATGGGGAGTGGAGAAATTTATGACCAAACTAGAGATAGAGAATATTATGAAGTGCCAAATGGATCATTTTGATTACATTAAATTGAAAAGATTTTGCACATACAAATCCAATGCAACCAAGATTAAGAGGGAAGCAGAAAACTGGAAAAGAATTTTTGCAACTAGTGTCTGTGATAAAACCTTCATTTCTAAAATATATAGAGAACTGAGTCAAATTTACAAGGAAACAAGTCATTCCCCAGTTGATATGAACAGGCAATTTTCAAAGGAAGAAATTAAAGCTATGTATAGTCATATAAAAAATGTTCTAAATCACTATTGATTAGAGAGATGAAAATCAAAACAGCTCTGAGGTACCACATCACAACTATCAGAGTGGATAACATGACAAAACAGGAAGATAGTAAACACTGGAGAAGATGTGGGAGAGTTGGAACACTAATATATTGTTGGTGGAGCTGTGAGCTGATCCAACCATTCTCAAGGCAATTTGGAATTATACCCAAAGGGCTTCAAAAATTTGCATACCCTCTGACCCAACATTATTGCTTCTAGGTCTGTATCCCAAAGAGATCATAAAAATGGGAAAACGTCCCACATATACAAAAATATTTATAACAGCACTCTTTGTATTTGCCAAAAACTAGAAATCAAGGGGATTGCCATCAATTGGAGAATGGCTGAACAACTTGAGGTGTATGAATGTAATTAAATACTATTGTTCCTTAAGAAATGATGAGCATGCAGATTTCAGAAAAACTTGGAAATACTTACAGGAACTGATGCTGAGTGAAGTGAGCAGAACCAGGGGAACATTGTATAGAGCAACAGCAAAATGGCTGGATGATCAACTTTGATAGACTTAGCCCTTTTCAACAATACAGTAGTCTATGACAATTCCATAAGACTCGTGATGGAAAATGCTATCCATATTCAAAGGAAGAACTATGGAATTGTATCAATAAGCACCCCAAAATACATAGGGAGGATTGCTATCACAGGTTCTTTGATCTGCTTTTCTAAAAGGAAAGGCAATTTTTGAAGGGTTAACAATCTCCACTAATCAAGCACATGCATCATTGAGATCATTCAATTAGTTCAGGGGGAAAAGTCAGCACCCTGAACTTCAGAGAAAATGGAAAGAAATCAAAAGTCAACAGACAATGTTCGTGTTTGTTCATCCTTCATTTGCCATAATGACATGGCTTGCACTTGACTTTGTTTTGAGGGAGGGAGGGTCACCAGCCTCACTTCTCCTCCAGAGTCATCTGAATCCAGTGACCAGATATTCATCAGGATGACTGAAGATGACCCAGGATGAAGCAATTGGGATTAAGTGACTTGCCCAAGGTCACACAGCTAGTGAGTGTCAAGTGTCTGAGGTGAGATTTGAACTCAGGTCCTCCTGACTCCCGCACTAGTGCTCTATCCACTGCACCACGTAGCTGCCCAACAGACAGTGCTTCCAAACTGTCTGACATAAGCAATACATATGTCACAAATCAACAGACAGCTCCAACTGTTTGACCATAGTTGCCAGGGAGGGAAACACCATCATCTGGGTTTTCAAAGCCAGGGATGCTCCTTACTGGTTTCTCAGAATCTTGTCTGCCACACAAAACTTCTTCCAAAAATTAAGCCCTAAAGTAAAACTTCACCCTCAGGGCACACCTTTTTTAGAGCTAAAGGTCAGCTCAACCCTTGAGAACCAATACTTCATTAACAAAAATATGGGCCTTCCTACAAATCTTTCCTAATCAAACTCCTTTTAATGGGCAGGTCCATTAATGGGTGGGTAAAATCTTTCACATTAACAACACAAATATATATATATACATATATGTATATATATATATATATATGTGTGTGTGTGTGTGTGTGTATATGTATATATATATGCCATTTTTAGTTAAAGAAACTTGTTTCTGTACTTACTTCTAGTAAAGACTTTTGGTTTATTAAGGCAAAATTAAATCAGATTATATTATATTATATCATATTATATCATATTATATTATGTTATATTATATTATATTATATTATATTATATTATATTATATCATATTATATTATATTATATTATATTATATTATATTATATTATATTATATTATATTGATTATATTAAAACAAAAACAGCTAAGATCCTACTTTGCTTGCCCTTCCAGGCATCTGAATGCAGATCAAAGCCTATTATTTTTCTTTTTTTTCTTTCTTGTGATTTTTCTCTTAATTCTGATTCTTCTTTTACAATATGACTAATGTGGAAATATGTGTAATCCACAGGCATATCCTACATCAGATTGCTTGCCATCTTAGAGAGGAGTGAGGGGAAGGAGAAAAAAATGGAACTCAAAATCTTATAAAAATGAATGAATGATTAAATGATTAAAATAATAATTATATATTCCCATCATGTTTGTGGAAAATATGATTTTAGGCAATTGATGAAGTATTTTTATTTGATAAAAGATGTCTAGATTTCTTCCAAATATGTTGCACTTTGGTTATGCTCTAATATTTCTTGTTATTGATTTCTCATTTCTTTTTTCTACTTTTTTTCATTTTTCCACTGCTTTAATAGCACTTTACTATTTTCAGTTTTAAGTCATACATTTTCCTTTAGCTGCTGCATTTTCTTCTTCTCCTTCTTTTTCTTCACCTTTGTTTTCCTCCTTGCTTCTTCTTTTCTTTTATCGTACCTACAAACTATTCTCAGAGTTCTCAGAGTCAGTTGGTTCTTTTGGGGCTTCTACTTGTGCTTATTTCAGAATTGTTTTCTTCTTCAGATGATTTATCCTAGAATTTTCTTAATGAATAATCTTTTTAAGTTGAATTAGTTTTCTTTTTTTCTTCTTCTTTGCTTATTTTCTTAATCACTTCTCTGGTGTGTGTGCGTGTGTGTGTGTGTGTGTGTGTGTGTGTGTGTGTGTGTGTGTGTGTGTACACGTGCATGTGCGTGTGTATGGTGGGATTTCTTCGTCGACATTTCTTTCCTGCTCCATCTTTTAGTTTTAAGTTTTAGTTTTTATTTTTAGTTTGATACATTTCTATTTGTCTTGAGATGGGATAGAGAAATTGGACTTTTTATATAATCTCTCAGTCATCTTACTTCATTTTATTTCCCAATGTGTCTTTTCATTCTACTTCTAAATTAAATACAGCATTCATTTATTTTATCTGTATACAGAATGAAACTAGGTATGATTTGGTAACTCTATGTCCTTTTTATTCTGAGGCACACAATCGGGTGTGTATATTTTGCTTTTAGTTAAGAGACCTACATAATTAAATTAGATTAAATTTGTGTCATTTTATTGCATGTTTTAATCTATATTATTAATTAATTATTAATTTAGGGAATAAAAAGACTAACCAATTTACCAGTGATAATTGTTGAATTCATGACAGGAATTTAGAATATACCATTAGCACCTTATAATTTCGGTTTGGTCCTGTAAGGCTCAAAAACCTTGGTGAGATCACTCAACTATTCCAGGGCAGCAGGAAGAGCACCAGAGCATTCTGGTATTACTATTAATCCAACACTGTTCTTCATATATGTAGAGTAGTCTTTGAATAAATGTGCGATATTGATAATGACAGTACTGGCAGTTATAATTGATATTTTGTTGTTCTTACAACTTTTAAATAAGTTGTTCCATAATATGATAATTTTCTCAAAATAATTTGCTCAACAAAAGTCACTAGTGGAAATAATTACAGTGTCATGTTATTCTTAATAGTCTATGTTAGGGGCATTTTTTAAGAACAGAGAATATCATTTCCTAAACCACATCTTTCTCAACTTTTAGTATTTCCAGGCTTAGTAAATCATATTTTTTTCCATCCAGAGCTTTCAATGTGCAATGTTTTCTACTTCTAATATACTAGAGTATTAATAATTGATTTAGGTGTGATAGACAGGAAGTCAGAAAACAATTAAAGCCCACAGATCTTTATCTCAGTATTCTGGTCACTTTTTCTGTAATTTCCAGTAGTATATTCACAGAATTTATTTTTATAAATCAGAGTCAATCATAAACAATTTAACTATCACATTGATGAATACCGTAAGGAATTTAAGTAAATGCCCAGTATCAATAGTCATTGCTCCATGATAGAGAATTCTACAATGTAACCCATTATTAGAAATTCTATTGTCTCAAATTTTCAGATTCATAAGATTTTCATATACATACTACAAATTAAGGGAGTAATGAAGGAAGGAGGAGATTAAGTCATTAAATCATAAAAGTTTACAACTATAAGGGAACTTTGAAGTTATCTTAATCAATCTATTCACTTCATAGATAAAGATATTGAGACCCAGAGAGATGTTGTATTTTTGCTCAAGGTCACATGGCTATATACTAGTAGATCAGATCAGAAAAGCTAAAATAGTCATCAGACTGAAAACCCAAGGCAGGATAACAGAGACTATTTTAAAAAAGCTTCAAACAGCTCATATCCATGACTATATGTTTAAGAAATGATATCGTAGCTAGAAAAATCTTGGTTTATACCTTTTACCTCCATTGGTGAACATTTCTCAATTATGAAGTAGAACCTCTATTAATATACAATTTCAGTTCACTAGCTTAACTATTTAGAGATTCAGTAAGACAGCAGAGAGGAAGACGGGCATAAAGCAGATAGAAGAACTGGAATGAAGAAAAGAAAATGAAATCAAATTTGCAATTTAATTTCAAAGCTTTATACATAAATATGGTGATATATCAGTGTATTCATATTTACATAACATTTTAAAAGCTCTGACATTACATGAGAAATATTCTGACCCTAGAGCCCTGAAACAGAACTATAATTCTGAATAAACAATCAACTCATTTTATCTTTTTTTACCAAAGTATTAATTATATTAAGAATCAAGTACAATGAGAAATGAGATTCCCAAATAAAACCAGAAATGCCAAATTATTTTCATTTTGATGAAACAAAAATGTAATCTTAAAATATTAACTACAACTTTTTTTTTACCACTTTTCACATTTCTTTTCTAATTGTGTACCTATAAAAGTTTATCATCTTGTATGGTCATATGAAATGTGTGTGTGTGTGTGCGTGTGCCTTCTATTTCTGCTTTATTTCTGCTGCATTATGTCATGTTTTTCCATAATATGCTACATTTCTTATTTTTATGATAAATAATATTTGATTGCATGAACACACCAAATTTATTCATCCAGCTATCACTGCTCACATGTATTGTTTCTAGAATCAGGTATCCATTCAATCTTGGTGGTGAATGAGGCCTCTAAGAAACTGTCTACAACATAACCAAACAGTCTTCTACTTTTTGCTGGAAAAACTCCAGTTAGGGGGAATTTACCACTTCTCAAAGTAAGTCATTCTTCTTTGAAATAGATCTAATTGTTAGGAAGTTTTTTTCCCTCATAGTTAGCTGAAATCTACCTATTTGTAATGTTCACCCTTTGGAGACAACTAGGTGGTGCAGTGGTTAGACTACTGAGTCTAGCATCAGGAAGACATCTTTGAATTCAAATCTGGCCTCAGATACTTACTAGCTGCATGACCTGTGCAAGTCACTTAACCCTGGCACCTCAGTTCCTCATCTATAAAATAGTTTGGAAAAGGAACTGGCAAACTCCTTCAATATCTTTGCCCAGAAAATCCTCAAAGTCGAGTCATGGAAGAGTCAGAAATGACTGAACAAAGCAACAAAACACTTTTAGGATTCTCTAGGGCCAAAAAGTAGTCTAATACCCCCTCAACATGACAGTCTGTCAAAGATCTAATGACAACTATTTTGCCTCCTTCCTCCAAATATTTTCTAGGATATACCTTCCCAGATAAGGCACAAACTTGAAGTCCAACATACTGCTGGTAATTAACATCTGGACACCAACTTGGCCACTTCCTTCAGTGTGGTCCTTAGACCTGAACACAGTATGAGAGATAGGGTGTGATCAGATCAGAACACAATAAGACTATATCCTCCCTGCATCTAATCATGCCTCCCTTAATGTACTTTAAGTTTTAGCTAGTGTTTTGGCTGCTGTGTGAGACTGGTGACTCACCTTTTCCACTAAAATCCACAATTTTTTTTTAAGGAACTGTTGTTTCGCTGAATCACCTAACTTAGACCTGCAAACTTCTCTTTTTTTAACTCAAATGTAATACATTACAGTTATCTCTTTTAAATGTCATGTCTTTTCAGATTCAGATTATGACTAGCTTGTTAATCATTGTGAATGCTAATTTTCCCATCCAACATGTTAGCTAAAATCCTAATATCATGGCTCCCTGAAAATGTAATAATGAGGTCATCTATGCTTTCACCCAAACTACTGATCTAAGTGTTAAACCACAAAGATCCCTGAAGTACTCTAGTAGAGACCTTTCCCACAACGACATTACCCTATTTATGTCACACTTTGGTCCAGTCATCAAAATAAACATAACTGAAGTATCATCCAGGTAGTGAACAGCACTGGCATTATGATTAGGAACATCTGGGTTTGGTTCCTGCCTCAGACGGTAAGTGGCTATGTGTCCCTTTTTAATTCTTTCAATCTTTCTCATCCTTGATTCCTTCATCTGTAAAATAGAGATCAATAATGAGACCTAACTCACAGGATTGTGAGGAGCACTAGATGGCATCATATATCAAAAATGTATTATAAATCTTAAATTATTATATGCATATCAATAATCACTCGATTCAGCATCTTCATCATCCTCATCCAGCCCACATCCTGTGGTATTGCCTGTAATGACAACATAAGAGGTTTTTGAATGCTTGGCTGAAATCTAGGTATAAAACCATGTTTTTGTATATTCAAATATTTTTATTCTTTAAATAATATACTTAGATTAAGATCCTAATGATGAAATCCAGAGATAAAGGATAAAATCAGTTTTCCAGGTAGCTCCATCTTCTAGCTATTTCTTTATGTTTCCAGCAAAATTAAATTGTTTTGTTTTTACTTATTTTTTCCAGTTTTGTGAATACAAAGATTACTTCAAAGCTGTTTTAATTTGCATTTCTTTGATAATTAGTTTAAGTGAGATTTTTTTCAATCCAATTAAAGATATGTTATTCCGTACCTGTTATGTTCAATATACTGTGTTAGACCTTGTGAATAAAAATGAAAAACACAAAACAAAAAACCTGGCTTTCAAGAAGTGTACATTCTACTGGAAGGATATGTTACAAATGCAGAGAAGTAAACAGGAGATCACATTCAGGAGAAAAAGAACACCAATAATCAAAGAAATAAAGAAAGATGCCACATATAAAGTGGTGCCTGAGTTGATCCTTGAAGTGTAGAGGGATTCTAAAAGGCTAACACAATGAGTAAGTGCCTTTTAGGCATGAGAGGTTGTTAGACAGGAGAAAAAGAATTATTAGCAGTCCAGGATAGCTGAAACACAGAGTTTGTGAAGAGGAATAATATGAAATAAGTGTAGAAAGGCCACGTGAGTGGTTTATGCTAATACAATAAATAAATAAATGAGTGAATGAATGAATGAATACCAGCTAAATTAATTTATACATTTAATAGAATGGCTGCCAATCAGTCAGTTATGTGATAGGACAAAAGAATAACAGTGATGCAAGGGATCAACCCAGAAAATTAATGCATTTATAAAAATAAAGCCTCTACTTCAGTCAAATTCTTCAATTATTCCCTAATGAAGTTATAATAGTTAGCATGTATGTAGTACTTCATGCTTTACTATGATCACCATATCTGATCTTTGAAACAGCCATGTGAGGGGCATATCACCGAACAAAAGATTCAAATCTCAAAACTTGCTTTTCTTTTTTTCTGCTTCTAAAAGTCACACTTGTTGGTAAAGTCAATTGTCTTGTTAATTTTGTTTAAAAATGTAAAGGAAGAATCATATAATTTGTTTATTTTCTTCACCTCAAGCTCCTATAGCTACTATTTTCTATCATATACCATCTAGTATCATTTAAAGACCCACATAAATGGACACAATTGCATGGATAAATAAAAATCATTCATTGGACATTTTATATTCATTTAAGAATAATTATCAATAAACTTAACATTTCTAATGTAAAGGATTGGATTTTTTTTCACTGAGCTCTATTTGCCCACAGAAGAAAATCAACTGTGGGTCAAGCAGAAGTTAAAAATAGCAGCAGCAGAAGCAGCTGGAAGAGTAACAACAGAAACAACAAAGGATGTTATGATTGATAAAAGTACAGTTGTTGAGTTTTTCTTTCCAGAGGGATATCAAGCACTACATATACCTGCTGGTTTACAAAATTGTCCAGGAAATATTAAAATGATGCAAAATACACATTAGATCCATATTGTGATCGGTTAAGGGAGTGCAGTGAGCAGGAAAAGGTTGAGAGGAAAAAGGAGAATATGATAGAAAGATAGAGGAAAGACATCCCCAAATGCAGTGTACTGAGCCTCCAGAAAAACGCCATTTTGGTGACTCATTGTGGTATGGTGGCATCCCTGGGTGCCTTAAGACTGCAACAACAGAAATCAGGCTCTAGTAAACTTTTAACATGCTGAAAAATCTTTGAGTGTGGTTTGTGCAGTAGAGTAGTCTATTTTCTTGGCACCAGCCTAGCTGAGTATTGATAGGTTCACGAGCAGTAGGCTGGCCACTAGATTATTACTAATTTTGCCAGAAAAACATCTGTAACAAAGAAAAAATCAAAATCAGAGTAGCTCCTCTATGAGTTCCTTCAGCTTCTACAATGATGGTGGCTAAGAATGACACAATATTTGGACCATACATCAACTTTTGTTCAGCTATTGGTACCCTAGCTGTGAGATCATCAACCAGTGGTCAGTCAGTTGACATACCACTGAAAGAACTGAATTTTGTAAATTTTGACGTTCTCATTATTAAGTGAAATCAAAAGAGAAATAAAAAGTTGCAATTAAAATAAAAGAGTGGATCATGGGTCCCCATGGGACAGGCAAATAAAGCTATCAGTTTTGTTAGGTATCAAAGACCACAAAAATATTTTATGGAATACTTACTCACTTTGCATTATTCAAAGTGAGCATGTACAAAAGAGCAACCATGAAGAGATTTGAAACTGATGCATCATCTGGGTTTTTTTTTTACATTTTAAAATTTAGTATTTTATTTTTCCCCAGTTATGTGTAAAAACAATTTTTAATATTCTTTTTTAAAACTTTCAGTTCCAAATTCTCTCTCTTCATCCCTCCCTACCCCAACTTTCATTGAGAAGGCAAGCAATTCATTATGGGTTATACATATGTAGTCATGTAAAACATATTGTGGAAACATCATGTTGTGGAAAAAATAAGCAAAAAACCTCAAGAAAAAATAAGAAAACAAGTATGTTTCAATTTATATTCAGACACCTTTCTTTTTCTGTGAATGGATACCATTTTTCTTCATAAGTCCTTCAGATTTGTCTTGGATTGTTGAATTGCTGAGAACAGCTAAATCATTCATGGCTCATCATGTTATATATTAATATTGCTGTTACTCTGTATACAATACATTTCACTTTGCATAGGCCCATGAAAGTCTTTCCATGTTTTTCTGAGAGCATACTGCTCATCATTTCTTATAGTACACTAGTATTCCATAATAATCATATACCACAATGTGTTCAGCCATTCCCCAATTGATGGATATCCTCTCAATTTCTAATTGTTTGCCCCCAGAAAAGAATGATAAATATTTTTGTACACATAGGTCCTTTTCTTTTTTGTTTTTTATCTCTTTTGGGATATCAATCTAGTAGTGGTATTGCTAGGACAGAGTATATACATGGATTTATAGTCCTTTGGGCACAGTTCCAAATTGCTCTACAGAATGATTGAATCTGTTCCCAATTACACCAATAGTGCATTAATGTCTCATTTTTCCCACATCCCCTCCAACATTTATGATTTACCTTTTCCTTCCTATTAACCAATCTAATAGGTATGAGATGGTACCTCAGAATTGTTTCAATTTCCATTTCTCCAATCTATAGTCAGTTGTAGTATTTTCCATGTGGCTATAGATAGCTGTGATTACTTCATCTGAAAACTTATCATAACTTTTGATCATTTATAAATTGGGGAATGGCTCTTATTTTGTAAGTTTGACTCAGTTCTCTATATGTTTGAGAAATGAGGTCTTTATCAGACAAATTTGCTTCAAAATGTTTTCACAGTTACTATTGCTAACTATATTTCCTTCCATCTTATTCCTTCCCCCTGTTTATTCTACTCTCTCAGTTCACCCTGTCCTTCCTCAAAAGCGATGCACCATCTGTTGTAGAATATAAAGAGGGAGAGAGACAGCTAGATGGTCCAGTGGATAAAGCACCGGGCTTTTCAAATCCTGACTCACTCATATACTACCAACTTAAGCTCTATTTGCTTCAGTTTCTGCAACAACGAAATGGGGATAATAATAGTACCTAGGTTCCAAAATTGATATAAAAATTAAATGAGATAATAACTATAAAGTTGCTTAGTTGAATGTAATATATATACACATATATAATATAAACATATACATACTCACAAGAGTATACCTCCATTCAATTAACAAACATTTATTACAAACTTACACGTTCTAAGAACTTTGGGCATACAAAAAAAGAAGCCCCCCCACCAAAAAAAAAACACAGTTCCTGCTCCCAAGGTTCTTAAATTCTAATGAGAGAAGTACATGCGCATAAATCTGTTGAGTAGATTGAGTTGTTCATGCATGATTCCTTGCAAAATGAGACAAGAGATAATTTTGTTTCATGATTTTCTGGTTATTGATATCATTTAAGGCATAAAATAGGAGGAAAATGTTTCCCTAAGGTGTTTACTACTGTCACAAAGACTGTCCAAAGCAGAGTCAAAATTGAAGAGGGGTGCCATATAGCTGGTGAGCTCCTTCAGAAACTTTTATTCATGGATGACATTGTGCTGACTGTATTGAGGTCATGAACATGGAAAAGTCCCCTAAAGGAGACCCACAATCACTCCAAAGAATATAATCTATCTTCAAAGAAAAAACAAAGACAAATAGATAATGAGTAACTTTCTCTCCAAACTTATATTCAGTAGGATAGATGTCCCATAGTGCCAAACTGGTTCCAGAACTGGAGGAACCTGAATTGTATTTAGAAGCTTGTACTCTATGTTTTTGCTGATTCCCCAGTTTTTCCTGATATAAAGGACTACTTTTTAAGTACAAGTACTCTTCTCCTGACACTGTACAGATTTATTCAAAGTCTTTCATAATCTATCCTACTATTTTCACAGAGTTGTGAGAATTAAATAAGAAAACAAAAATAAAGCAGATGACAAACCTTAATGTGTTGTATAAATGCTGGCCATTATAATTATTATTACGATAGTAACCCATTTTTGTTGTTCGTATATTGAAATGTTTATATTGTTGATGTCTGTCAAGTTTGTAATGAAAAGGGATTTTGTCTAAACAAAGCTATAAGAAAATTCTATTACTCTTTCCCAGTCTACTCCAAACTTCATTGGGGGCTTCTAATTGGCACCCCAAGGCAAAGATCTGTTTGAGGTTTGTCTTTTTGGTAATCAGCGCTTTCCTGTCCTTTACAAAGATTTCCACATTCTTGGTAGTGTCTATGTCAGGTTACTTGAGCAATCAGTGGGAATTTTCATACAGTGGGTCGAGAAATTCTGGCTCCTTTGGAGCACCTATAATATAATTTAGGTTGTTTTAAACTGTAGAATTTTGAGATTGCTTTAACTGGTTGCCCTATAAACCTGCAAAACTTCAGCAGTTTCTTCTGAGATGTTCCCGAGATGTTAAAGGCCACATCCAAACAGCTTAAGTAATTATAATAGCCCCCGAAGTATAGTCACATTAACTTAGAATTGCTACCAAGAGAAAAGGTCTCCCACCTTAAATGGCTATTTCTCTGTTTTTTAGTTAAGGTGAGATTTTTATCTCAGTGTTAGTTATTCTCTTACAATTCAATATTTTGTTCTTAGCCATCTGCCACTGATTCCCTAACCTGAACTATTCAGCATTGAAATTCTAAGGTGAATGGTTTGCTGCATTGAAATTGCTGAAAATAGGTTAATACAACAAAGCTATCCCACTGGGGTCATTTGGGAACGTTGCAGAAAAATATTAATATAATAATATTATTATTATTCTAATATATATAATACTATATATATAATATATAATTAATATGATATACATTAATATTAAACATTAATATTATACTCCATGAGAGGTACAATCTTGCTAGAAATATTTTAATTATCATTTTTCTAAATTCAAGCGTTGTTCTGCTTCAGAGTTAAATGTCCAAAATGGCAAAGTTCTCTCATACCCTTGAACATCTCCCTCTACAAATAATTTTAAAGTCCTAGTTTATCAGATTCTTGGACAAAGGATATTTCACTATATTGCAAAACTTGGCTACTCAAGTCAGGGTGAGGTAACAGTTAATATTTTGCTTAATATTCTTTGTCAATGTCAACTATCCTCATCTCATTCTTGGATTTTATATAGAGTTCAGATAAAAATAACTAATCCGCTACTATGCATTTACATTCAATGTTTTATGTAAGCCTGTCCTCTCAAGATGTACCTCCAGTAGGAGACAAGATAACAAGATATGTACCTCATCCTGCTCTCAAATGGTTTTGATCTTCTTAATCAGATCTCTAAACTTATAAAAAAAATTACAGTGTTGCTTGGAAATAATATGAAGTATGTGGAAATATTTGAAACTTGTCCTTTAGTTTTTATGAATTAATGTTACGTCCAAGTTATTTTGGGCAAGAATTCTAATCTTTAATAACGGTTTGGTTCCAGTTTAGTTTATAAATCATGTTCCCTGGGATATTTTAAGTTATTGGGACTTGGAACTTGTCAATCCATAAAAGACAGTGAGGTTGTTTTTAGATTACTTGTTTGTTCGTTTTTAATATAACTCTAGTCACCAGGTCTTGAGTTGCTAGGTAGGTGTTCTGAAACAGTGTGTTATATTGTTTCTATAATTTCCTTGCATAATCTATGTTAATCACAAATTTAGGCTACTTAAGGATAACCCTTCTGTAATTTCTGGCAGTGGTGCTCTAGTCCTGAAGAGCCGTCTTTATTCTACATTTCTCTGTTAACATATTGTTGTTTAAGTTCATGTGAATGTTATCCATGAAGACCAATTTTGATTCCACTCATGGATTTTTGTCATTTTTTTGTTAAAGTTGTGTTGTACACACATTACCCCTCCCTCTGCAACAGCACACTCCTGCTAGTTATATTGGCCAAAACAAAGGCATGCATCTATTATGCACCTCCACGGTTGCTCAACGAAGTGATGCTTGCCTATTCCAAAAGAAATTCCACAGAATTTTTCTTTTTTTAATGCGATTGCTATGTGTTCTAAAAATATCTATAGATGTTCTTCTTTCCTTTTGACATGAAAAGTAACTCTTCCTGTGGTTTCCTTAGGGTGGTGAAAATTGTACCTTTTCTTTTGCCATTTTTTATGAGATTCAGATAGAAACAGTCTAAACCAGAAACAACCTGTAATAGGTTGCTATTCTGATATCAGGGATAGGGAAAAAGTGTGATTCTATTGGTATGGTAAATTCCCTTATGAGGAAACTCCTTTTACCAATTCATTCTGGCATGCTTTCTGTAACTTGTAATTTTAGTGATTCATCTATAAGGCACTATGATATGGTTTGTGCAGTGTTGCATTGACAGCAGATGTCAGAGATGGGGCCTGAACTCAGATATTCCTGGCTTTAAGATCAGCTTTCTATCCCCTGTGTCATTTGGCCTTTCCTGCTACTATTCCATTATAGCAAATTATCTAGGAGCTATTATACAAACGGATAAAGTACTTTTATAAGTAAATAAAAGTAGGAGGATATAAGCCTATCTTCTGCAGGCTCACTGAAAAAAATCTTTGACATAATTTCAGTAGCAAATAGGACAAACAGGGATGATATCTATACCATTCTATTTCCACACAATTTTGATGTCATCGGCCAGGTTGTAGATTGGAACTTGTGAGTAGTAGGTATGATAGTATCTACTAAAAATGACATACTTAAGCCTTTTTAAATCTTTGTGATACACAGTCAAAGACAACAATATTGAAGGTGGCAAAAATTTCTTATTCATTTCATCTTTGTATTCAATAATGTTTGAATAGAAACATTCTCCTAGGATAAGTCCCTATGCCTCTAGTGTTCAGTGGACTAATAAGTAAGTAGATAAAATGATTGAGTGCATGTGTGTGCGTGTGTGTGTGTGTGTGCATGTGCGTGTGTGTGTACATATGGGTGTGCCCATGCGCTGCTTTGGCAATTTAATGGAACAATATTAATCCTACATAGATTATGTTGTTGTTGTATTGAGAGCAGCCTTCCCATAACGTATAGAGAGTTAGTCAGAGATAGGAAGACCTGAGTTCAAGTTCCACTTCTGACACACCTTGCTTGTTTGACTCTGAACAATTCTCTTACCCTCTCCAAGGGTCTCTACAATTTTAAGTTTCAAAGGAAGTGTTGACCTGCATCTGTGAGTTCTCTATACCACTGAATAAATAGGCTCAATCTTTTCCTTCTATTATTTTGTCCATATATGAATACAACAAAATTTTATGAGGAAGAGAATACTAGTAATTGGGGGGGGGGGAGGATCAGGGAAGACTTCATGGAAGAGGTGACATGAGCTGATCTTTGAAAGAAAATAAGAATCCAAGAATCCTAAAAATCATAGAAGAGGAGAGAAGAGATATCAAAAATGATGGGGGAGGGCAGTATTCTTTTATAATATCAAAATAAATTGCTCAAACAAAATTCCAGCAATAGACTGACAATTAAAAAAATAAAATTATTGATTGAATTGACTGTTTTGATGTGGAGGATATTAACAGAAAACAGACTTTGTGCTACCTACTGAATTAATTTCCATATTCCCACTAGATTTTGCTCCTATGCCTTTTTTGAATATTTTATGTGATATGTAACTTATGAATTGGGACAAAAGAACAAAATGTAACTTCGGAGGTTTTGGATTTCCTTGTGGAAATCTGGAAAATATTGCTTTTCAATACTTAGTGAACTCCCTTTCAATTGACAGTGCATTATGCTCAGAGGCATAACGTACTGAAAGAAATTAAGTATGAGATCCACAAATGGTAACACACACTCAGAGAAGCTTTTGGGTGGCCCAAGCAGAAACCTCAATTAAAACCAAATGTTTCGGGGGCTATCCAAGTTATAAAATTTACCTATCAAAATTAGACGCAAAGTAAACCATCTTGAGAATCTGGTTCTCACAAAGCTCAGTCCAACTCACTCTGAGCTGCACAATTCTATATCAATCGGCAAGGGTCTTTTTACACACCTCTCCTACGATGACGTAGAGCTGAAGGAATGTAGCTTCATGATCACTTGTTGAATGTGCAGGAAAAGGGACTCCTTTTAGGGCATGCCATGGAATAAATAATCTCCGAGAACCCTCCCAGTTCTGAAACTGTGATTATATTAATGTGCATAGAAGTAGCTAGAAACATCCCAATTGATTTCCCAAATGATTGAAATTGGTCCAGATGTGTGCATCCTGATTACCTAGCCTATTATCTTATTGTCTTTTTTATGACATGAAGCAATTTTTCTGAACATTATTTAAAAATTAGATTATCATCACAGAGAACTCAGAGACTGTTCTCACAGGTGGAGTGTGTGTGTGAATCTGTCACCTGAGGAAAGTCACATCTATTTCTTTTCAAAAGGCATCACTAAAAGAAACCTGCTGTGCACATCTGTCCATAACAATTTAATTGCTTCTTCAGAGAGCAAAGCCCTTTCCCTAGCTACCACCCCATTCCTACTTCTTCTCTCCATTTAACTACAAATCAGACTGCCTGGAAATAACCTTCGAGCATAATACCTAAGTATTTTACTTTGCATTTTCTTTCTTGGCCAAAAAGCCTCCACGTTCCTGTTCCTCTTCCCACAAACCACCTTAACAGCCACCACATTTCAATTGATTGGGTGAGATGAATGTCATTTACACTTCAGTTTGCACCTTTCTGTAAGTTCTCATGAGGGAATAAATCCACACTTCCCAGAATGGCTGTGCATAAGGAAGTCTGGGGCTGCTAAGAAGAGGTGTTAGACACGTATGGGAATGTATTAGTTACAATCACACCTAAATCTCAGAGATTTCCAAGTGATAGAGTGAGGGCATAAAGGCAAGTTCAGAGAGGTGGCAGAGATTAATGACAATTGACTCAGCTCTATTTCTCAAGTTGTTTGATGTCTTTGAGTAGAAACTATTAGAACTCTGTCACCTGAACTGATGGGATCCTTGATCATAAGGCAAAGGAAATATCGCAGACACCACACAGCTATGGCATTAAACATGCTTGGAGATGGGTCCTTCCTTGCAAGAGCATGTGTCATGTGGGACACTGTTAATAGAGTATGAGATAATGGAGCAAATATGACACATATAGCTCCTGATCTTATCATACAGGACTGTAAAGCCAGAACTCGAAAGAACCTCAGAGGTGATCTGGTTTGAACTTCTCAGTTTACAGATGAGGAAATAGGGTGACCCAAGGAAGTAAAGGGACTTTCCCAAGGCCACACAAGTAAGTATCACAATTTGAACTCAGGTCTTCTGATTGCAGAGGGCAACTAGGCGGTACCTCGGATAAAGTACTGGGTCTGGAGACAAGGAAGACTCATCCAGCCTCAGACACTTCTTATCTGTGTGACTCTGAGGAAGCCACTTACATCTTTTTCTCTCAGTTTCCTCATCTGTACAATGAACTGCAGGAAATGGCAAACCATTCCAGTATCTCTGCTAAGAAAACCCTAAATTGGGGACACAGAAAATAGGACGTGATTGAAATGACCAAACAATAAAACTTCTGATTCACATTCAAGCTACAGACTGACCTTAAGTGTTCTTTGCCTTATTCATTCTGGCGTAACAGTTTTTCAGTAGAAGGGCCTCAATAGATATTTGCAAAATGATTGATAGTAGTGATGATAATAGGCACATTTACATAACACTTTGTGGTCTACAACCCAAATCCAGTGAGACTGTTATTACAAGTATTATTTCCATTTTAAAGATGAGAAAATTATAGTTTAGAGGGGTTCAATAGTACAGTGAGTTAATGTTAGAACTAAGACTAAAATATGATATAATTTAAAGCTGGAATGTGCTAGAGCAAGTTGGTTCTAGCTCTAGAAAGCCAATTGTTAAATTAGCCAAATGGGCATTTTCATCTCAGAAATAAGAAAGCACTACAAATCAGTGATTAACTGGTTGTCCCAACTCACAGAAGTGATTGGGAAAGTGTTAATAATTCAGATTAAATCTGAAAGCGTGTCCTGAACACAGTTTTGTTTGTTTGTTTTTTTTTTTCTGAAGAGTAGGTTGTTAAACATTATCAACGTGTCTCTGGTTAGGAGGGATATCTTTTAACCCTTTACTTTACAGACAGAACACAGAGAAATTAAGCTGTTTATAGGAGTATAGATTTAGAACTAGAAGGGAATTTGGAGGCCATCTCATCTAATCCTCTCATTTTGCAGATGAAGAAAGTGAGATTCAAATAGGTAGAGATTCACACAAAGACACACAGCTGGTAAGTGAACAAAGCTGGAATTTGAACCTGAGACCTCTGACTCAAATCAACACAACTTTTTCTCTCCAAAGGATACTCAAGTGGCATATCTGAAATTCAGATTCATGTTACCAGACTTGTGTTCGATAGGCATAAACCTTTTTCCACAGAGAATGGAGTCTTCTGAGATGATGAGAATCCACAGATATCATAAAGAGAAAGGTCATCATGCAGCACTGTCCACAAGAAGATAAGACTTATCATTCTACAATTGTTGGGGAGTCTCTGCTGAAGGGAATGTGCTGACCTGGCATGAATATTTGTATAGTGTGCTATCTCCCTTAGGAATACTTCAACAGCATGATTGAGATCTTACAGACACCTGTCAAACTAGAGGACTGTTAGACTTTCTGGGAATTCATGTGAGTGACAAAGGATGCAGTGAGAAGGAACCTATAAAGCATCTCTATTTGCTATTTGCTGAGGATTTCCAGGAAACAGCTTCTCAGGGATGATCTTGAACCAAGGTCTTTTACTGATAAGTTGAAATGTCCAGAGGAGGGCAACCAAGGTGCCCAAAAATTCCACACTCGTTTTATGTGAATACTAGCAGAAAAAAATTGGCAGAATACGGTCTGCCTTCAAGTATTTAAAGGGCCATCATATGGAAGAGAGAGATTAGACTTACTCTGCTTGGATCCAGAAAATAAAATTTGAAGCAATGGGTAAATGTTAAAGAGAGGTAGTGGTCAGTCTGACGTTGGGAAAAGCTTCTGAGCACTTAGAGTCATTCAAAGTAGAATGAAGCAGATCTTCAGGTAGTGGATTTATTGCTGAAAATTTTCCATAAAAGATCAATTGGCCACTTGTCAGAGGTATTGTAAAAGGGATTCTTGTTGAGGTATGTGATGGCCTAAATGGTCTCTTAGGACACTTCAGCCTCTAAGTTACTGTGGCTCAAATTCTAAATAATGCCACACACACACTTGCATGCACACAGAAGCACATGTATATTTATATGTGCATGTACAGGCATCATGTATAATGTTCTTGTTATGTTCATCATGTTTTGAGAAGAAGACCATGCCATCAGAGAAGTAATGGCAAACTTGACTTTGTTTTGAATGAGGAAGGGCTGTGCAGGTCATCATCCTCACTTCTCCTCCAGAGTCATCTGGATCCAGTGACCAGATATTCTTCAAGATGACTGAAGATGACCCAGGGTACAATGGGAGACCTTAGCCTTTAAGGCTAAGGCTTTTTTAGGTACTCACTTATATGCTTCTTTAAAAGGTAGTCAGGAGGATGACCCCTTTAATAGAAAAGAAAAGAAAAACTAAATAGATAAATCTCTCAGGGAGGGGCAGGAGCCTCAGAATTGTTATGTGACAGAGAAACTGCCACTATTGACATTCACTCTAAGCCAGGAGGGTCCAAAATCAGCCAATGAGAAGAGGTTGGTTTCCCTGTTCAATCCATGGACTTGAAAGAAGTGCATGGGGTCTAAGGCTTTAGGGGAAACAAGAAGGAAAGAAAGAAAGAGAAAAAGAAAGAAAGAAAGAAAGAAAGAAAGAAAGAAAGAAAGAAAGAAAGAAAGAAAGAAAGAAAGAAAGAAAGAAAGAAAGGAAGAAAGGAAGGAAGAAAGAGAGAGAGAGAAAAAGAAAGAAAGGAAGGAAGGAAGGAAGGAAGGAAGGAAGGAAGGAAGGAAGGAAGAAAGAAAGAAAGAAAGAAAGAAAGAAAGAAAGAAAGAAAGAAAGAAAGAAAGAAAGAAAGAAAGAAAGAAGGAAAGGAGGAAAGAAGGAAGGAAGGAAGGAAGGAAGGAAGGAAGGAAGGAAGGAAGGAAGGAAGGAAGGAAGGAAGGAAGGAAAGAAAGAAAGAAAGAGAAAGAAAGAAAGAAAGAAAGAAAGAAAGAAAGAAAGAAAGAAAGAAAGAAAGAAAGAAAGAAAGAAAGAAAGAAAGAAAGAAAGAAAGAAAGAAAGAAAGAAAAGAAGGAAGGCAGGCAGGCAGGCAGGAAGGAAGAAAGAAAGAAAGAAAGGAGGAAGGGAGTGGAGGGGAGGGGAGGGAAGGCTAGACAAGGCTAAGGGTCCCCCTTTAGTCATTTCAGTTTACTCAGAGGTTGTGTTCATGATGTCATGTGTAATGTATTTTACATATGAAAGCCAATGTGCTGTGGACAAAGGTAGTTTTAGAGTTAGGAATGCCTGAGTTCTAGTTTTGCCTCCAATACAAATGAGCTCTGTGACCGTAGCCAAGTCATCTAATTTCTCAGGGCCTCCAGGCAAATCTTTAAAACTATAAAATGAAGAGAAGATGCTAATCTGATTTGGTAAAGGAAATTCCTCAAAGGGACATTCATACTTGGATGAAATGATAGGTCTTGTAAAGTGTATGCACACATACACACACACACACACACACAGCTATATACATATGGGTATATATATTCACATTTTCTACATTGTCAGTGCTATTGAATGAAAAATTACAAAACTGAATAAGAAAATGACAAATTGATATCACAGGATTTTACAGAGGAGTAATTATTTACCGACTTCCTTGGGAATAACCAGCCCAAATAAAATCACAAGGTATTAGGGATATTAAACTAAATTGTAAAGACGTGTCTAATACTTATTCCTGTGTGTCTACATGATGTAATTCAAGGAAGTAGCCTGCCTAGATGAGGTGTGCTTTCACTAGCTATGCCTTTGGGAGAGAGGGGATGGTAAACTTTGATCACTTTATGGAAGAGACCCTTGCTGAGCATAGAGGAAGGAAATTTTCTGCCCTTTCCCCACTAGACGTTGGAATCTAGAAACTGGACAGAAGGCACCAGTAAGAAACTACATTGGTGTGGGAAAAACCGAGGCACACTTAAGAGCACAGAGACACAATTCCAATAGACGTAGATATGGAAAGAGAGCTAATCAAAGGAAGAAGTAGCTTCTATAGCACCTATAATACCAAGATTTGTGAAGTTCCTTTGACATATATATATTCTACAAATGTCCTTCAAACTTCCCATCAACGCTGTATATGTTTGTGAGAGAGTGTGCCACAGATTTATGGGGGAAAAGATCTGTATCTACTGTCCTCACCATGCTGGTCTAGTAAATGCCTTTGTTTTGAGCTAATCTGATCTATTAATTCACTGATAAGGAGAATGAGCTACGTTGTTAGGAGTGCAACTGCGTAAGATTACCTGTAGAATATGAGGTAATAGGCACCCTGGGGACCCAATCAATGAATGAGAAGAAAAATTGTGGGAGTAGCCTAGAAGGGGGTGACCCAATGACAATTCCCAAGGCCACCTGACTGGTCATGGATAGATGACATATTTAATATTTTTTTGTCCTATCCTAAATATCAAGTTGATAGAAAGCTTACTTTTTTAAAAAATAACATTAATTTCCATAGACCACCAACAAAAATTATAACAAAAGCCCGAATATGCTACCCATTATTGGGAAAATAACAAGAGAGTTATTAAGTAAAATACTTTGAAAGTAGGGTTTTACCAGTAATAGTTCGAAGGAAAAGTAAACATTTAACGTATCAGCCAAAATATGGCTTAATAAATAGCCACCAGCATCTCCCCAGATAATATTTTTTCTGTTCATTCTAGAGTCTATGGGTATCAAAGGATTGTGGCTAAGTATAACGGAAAGACTTTCAGTCCAAGGTGAATAAATTTGAGGTAACATTCTGAAAATATATTAGAAAAGGAACATCCAAAGCACCCGCTACGTTCTTTGGGGACAAGAGAATAGTAAAGCCTGCCAAGTTTTGAAATAACTTTCCTGTGTGGTTTTTAGTTTGGAAGCAAACTCCAAGTTTGACAAATTAAACTTCCTCATATATTGGGGGAAAAAACCAAGAAACTCTTACATAGAGTTTCCTGGACACTGAAAAGCTCTTACAAAACTATTCTCTGACGAGCTAATTTTAAATCAATTGGAAACATGTTCTTTATATTCTTCTTAAAAGAAACTGATTAAAAATGGAGCAAATGGAGTTATGAAGAATCAGACATGCCTCAATAACAACAACAATTTATCTATACAATTTGGGTAATAGAACAATAACTTGCACTGTCCCCACAAAAAAGAAGAAGCAGTCCACTAGTGCAGACAAAACATTGCTTGCCATTTTGAGGCTTCAAGACGCTTACGTGTTGGTTCCCTTATTAATCAGAAAATTTGGACAACAAAAAGTGCGCAAAATGTTTTAATTGTGCTTTGAAGGGTTAAGGAAGGATTTGAATTTGTGATTTTGTTTTTACATGGAACTCTCAGTATGAAACAATTGATGAACGAACATTTATTAAATGTCTAGGATGTATCAGGCATTATGCTGGGCACTGGGGGATAAAAACATCATTCCTTCAAGAGCTCACATCCTATAAAAGTAGATGCATATTAATTATTTACAGCGTCGGAATTTTACATAGAAGGACAAGAAGTTTAAGCGACCTAACTACTAAGCCCACAACCAGTGTTTGAAGTTGTATTTGAATCCAAAATACTCTGCCATGTTGCTTCTCAACTATTCACGACTGCTTTTGATACTGTTTTATTTCATGACATATACCTCTCTTTTTCTGGTCACCCACAGTGGTCTTCATGTCTAATTTTTATTTATTGGATATAGAGAGATACGTAAAGCTGGCTTGACTTTATTTGTGGGCATCAACTAAAAGTGATTTCTCCCTCTTCTAAAAGGGAGAATATTTATTCTCTGGTACTTTCTTTCACATGCTTCTCCATAGGGGAAAGCGTACTGGGCTTGAGAGTCAGAAGTCTTGGGATCAAGCTCAGATGATGGCACTCACTAGCACTGTGAACCTAGGCAACTTTGAACCTCAGCTTTTCCATCTATAAAAAAGGAATAACTATTTTCCCCTACCTACCTTGTAGACTTGGTATGAGAACAATACTTTATAAAACCAATAGCAGTCAACATCATATACTATTATTACTTTACAGGGTCACCTAGGGCTAATATTAAAACAGTGATTTGATCTTGTAATTTTCAGGTAATCATTTTTTTGACCACCGTATTGGTTGTTATAGAGAAAAAAAGAAAAATATGGTCTAAAGTTTCTGTCTTTGTAAAGCTTACCAACAAGGACATGAGTAAGTGGGGCCCAATTGTTTTATTTGCATGCTGCCTCCTCTCTCACCCACCCTACATTAAAGTCTTATGAGAACCAAGGTCCCTATTCCTACTACTTTCACAATGTACAAGGATTTACACAAACACACACACACACAAACACACACATATATATATATACATATATATGTATGCACACATATTACTACTGTGTCATGTACTCTATTGAAATTACTTACCTTTAGTATTAGAAAGCAAGAAAATATTCAACTAAAAATGATAGGACTGATTTTGCTTCCCTGGGGATAAAGCTTAGGTATTCTTATGTATTTATTATTATTATCATTATTATTTTAAATAAATAAAAGTAGTTTGGCCACTCAAATCTCAGAAGTACTCACAGTTTCAAGTGGGCCAAAATGAGATGTAGTTGGTATAATTATCCTTTCTTTATGTGGCTCAACAATGGTGGAAGAAAGAGGAAAACACAAAAGAAAAGAATAAAAATGTAGAATGTTGAAAACTATTGGGAGAAAAAGAAAGACAGAAGAAAAGATGGAACAATGATGACAAAGAGAAAGTAGTGGCGCTCATTTATTATTTCGCTTCTGTTTTCTCTACAAAGAGAACAACTTTGAAAATGACAAAATGAAAAAATTAACTAACAGGCAAGGCACCTGATAAGTAAGTCAAGCGAATATGACTTATGAATATGTCAAGATAATTAAAAGAATAGTAAGGGAAGACTTTAATTCCCTAGATGAAGTCAAGTTATCTCACCAAGATAAACAACACCCTAATGGCAGCTGTCATTTCTGAGCCATTATTGGTGATATGTGAACAATCTTAGAAAGTGGGAGAGATATCATGAGGTTGGAGAAGCATGAAATTTAATTCAATTTAAAAAAAGAAATGAACAATATATGCAAACTTTAGGCCAGTGACCTTGATTTTGATTCCCTAGAAAATTCTAAAAAGGGTAATTCAGGGATTGGCAAACACCTAGGAAGGGAAGCAATTTTGATAAAGTCATTGTGGCTTCATTAAGAACAAGTCATGACTTAACAAATTCATGTTTTTTATTGATAGTATTATTAAACTTGTGGGTTCGGACAATACTGTACACATATAACTTGTCCCAATTTAAGTAATGCTTTGGATGAAGAAGTTCTTGTGGAGAAGATGGAGAAATATGTTAGATTCAGAAGTGGCTCATCGTCCTGGTCAAAAGTCAAAGAAGAGTTGATAATGGCCCAATACCAGTGTGGAAAGTAGATTCTAGCACAATACTTCCAGTTATTTGAGCTTGCTCTTGTGCTATTTAACATTTTACCAATTATTTGAAAAAATACCTTTAAATATTGTATGTTCATCAGATTTTCAGATGCCACCATGTTTGAAGGTGAGGCTAAAATATGGGATGATTGGGTCAGGATTAATTACACTAATAATAGTATAGCTAGTTAATATGTATGTAGTACCTGGCTCTGTGCTAAGCATTTTACAATTATTATCTATTTAATCTTCACACTAATCCTGGGAGGTAAGTGTTATTATTACCTCCATTTTTACAGATGAGGAAACTGCAGCAAACAGAGATTGAGGGACTTGTCAGGGTCACACAGTTAGAAGAGTAAAGACATCTTTACAGGCCACCGTATTGAGCTGCTTATGACAAGGTAAAACTCATTAGGGATAGATTAAAGGTATCGTACTTGGATTCAAAAAAAAAAAATCTTGCACAAATTTCAGAGGGATGTGGCATGATTAGATAGCAATTCTACAAAAAAAAAAAAAGTTTACAGAATTTAGCTGACTGAAATCCCAATATGAATCACTAGGGTTATGTGTCGATAGAAATAACTAATTAGACTTTGAACTACAGTGAGGCACATACTCTCTGTCACTAGAAGTATTGTATTCAGTTCTGGACACCAGGTTTTAGAAAGATATTGTTGCATGAGGAGTGTCCAGAGAAAGACCACTAGAGTGGTGAATAGCCTTAAGGCTTATTAAAGGAATTAAATGTTGGGGCCAAATACATATTAAATATTCATTAAATGAACCCCTAAGATCCCAGAGTCAGGAGCAATGAGTGGAAATTACAGAGGGAAATTTAGACTTCATATGAAAGTTGTGGGGAGGAGAGAAGGGAACTTCTTAACCTGCCCAAAATAGGATGAAGTTCCTCTTCTTAAGAGTTGGTGGGTTCCCCTTCCTTAGAGGAATTCAAGCAGAGGCTGAATGGACTCTGTGTGGAGATTCCTATCAAGTATGGTTTGAATTAGATCATGCTGACTTCCTTTCCAATTCTCAAACTCTGATTCCATTAGGTCTACAGTACTGTAACATTAATGGATACTATGACAATAAGCATCTTTCTGCAAGTATGCAAATTCTAGTATTTGAGAATTATTTACCTCACTTTACACATTCAATTCAAACTGTTTTTTTAGAAAGTTATGTACTTGGAAAGTCTAAAGAGTAAAATGTTATATCCAGCATTGTGTAGTGGAAAGAGCTCTAAACAAGAGAGGAATCATTCTTTGATTTATTCTCCACTACCACACATCATTCAATAACAAGTACTCTGGCTGCTTTTGATACAGCCCACCAACGGGCAGCCAAATGCCAGTGACAATGTGTTCTTATTTCACAATCTGAAGCATGCAAATTCTAGCTTGGTTCTAAGACAGCCCTGGGGGAAAGATGTGTAAGGAGGTGATATGAAGTTCCATTCTTACCACATCCATGTGAATTTATAATGTGTATAGAAGCATAAAACCTTTAGAGATAGGAGGCACCTTAAATATTTTCTAATCCAGAGTTTCTCAGATGATAAACTGAGACTCAAAGATTCTGACTGAATTCCCTGAGGTCAGTTAGCTCAGTAATGGCAGATCCAGGAAGCAAAATTAGATATATTGGCTCCTAATATGATATGCTTTCCATGTGCTGCTTCATATAGGATGTCCCCAAGCTCTCAGTGCAGTTTTAAGCTTATACACTTATATAAAAACTTAGTAATCTACATATACTATTATTCTTACCCAGGCTACCACACATATATTTCCGTAAAGTATAAGGTGGCACACTTGGCCCACACTATGGCAAGTGTAAATGCATGAAGGAAGGGTTGGAGATTTCTCTGAAGAAAGAAAAACCCTCACTTTACCTCCTCTCTGTCCCAAATTTAAAAAAAAATCTAAATGATATAGAATGCTGGCCATAGAAAATAAGAGAAGAAATTGGAGAGTAAGGAAAAATGCCAAGAAGAAACAAAATTAATCATATTCTTCAAGTGATGTGATAGTTTGCTTAGAGAACACTATGGAGTCATTAAAAAATAAGTGAAAAACGATAATTTCAGTAAGATAAATTGGCCTATGAAAATAATTAGTCCTTCTATATATTACTAACAAATGCAACAAAACAATATAAAAAGAAATCTCATTCTTAATTAATACTGAATATATAAAATTATATGAGTCCAGCTACCAAGACAAATTAATTATATTAATAAAATTACAAAGTACTCTTTACAGCAGTAAAGATAGATCCCAAGTAAACATACAGATATTAACTTCTTGTGACTGGGTCATTATAATATAATAAAAATGACAATGCAACCAAAAATAAATTAGACATTCGGTGCCATACGAATTAAAACCACCAAAGGAATACTTTGTAGAGCTGGAAAAAATAATAAAATTCATTGGGAAGAACCAAAGGTTAAGGATCTCTACGGAATTTTTTTTTGAGAAAAAGTAGGATAATCAGTACAAGAATTCAAACTAAATTAGAAAGCAGTAGTAGGTAAAACTACTTGGTGTTACTTGAGAAGTTGACTAGTGGAAAAGATTAGGTATATATGTTCCAGAAGTAATCAAATGTATCAAACATATTAAGACAGTGTTTGGTAAAGAATCCAATTACTGGAGTAAAGATGCTGGCATTGGAATGCTTACTCTGACAAATATATGTATAAACATACATATGTACATATGTGTGTGTGTACTTATGTGTGTATATATATATATATATATTGTATATAATATATGCTAGAAAAATTGGAAAACCATCTGGTAGAAATTAGGCTTAGTACAAAATCTCATATCATACACAGCAATAAACTCCAAAGGGATCCATAATGGGAAAGATTATATTATAAACAAATTAAAAGAGAAGAAGATACTTTTCATGACTAAGGAAAAGTCCTTGATCAAACAAAGGAGCAAATGCCATAGATATAATAGATAATTTTGATTGTATAATAAAAAATTTCTGAACAAACAAAATTAATATAGTAATAATAATAAGGGAAGCAATAAACTGGGAAGAAATATTTGCAGAAAATTTCTCTGATATCCAGCATCTAAAAGAAAATGTTACAAATATATAAGAATAAGAATTCATCCATAGATAAATGGACAATGGATTTGAACAAGCAGTTCCATAAAGAAGGGCAAGTTATAAAAAAATAAAGTGCTTCAAATAATTAATAATAAGAAAAACGAAAATTAAAAGCTACTTTGAGATTAATGTTAAATATTACATATTGTATCATATGACAAAAATGAAATGAAGGAAATGACAATTTTTGGAGGGGTTATTTGGAGGATACATACATGAGGACACTTTTGGCAAAGGTATAAGCTGGTCACACTGTTCTGGGTGGCAATTTAGAATTATCCTCAAGTCCTATTAAATTACAAATACTCTTTGGACCTAAATAATATTATTAAACTTATACTGCAAAGCAATCAAAGATAGAGAGAAACAATTCATACGTGCAAAAATATTTGCAGCATCATTTTTGTTGCAAAAGAGAACTAGAGATAATATCCCGAGAAATTATGGTATGTGAGACAGCCAACATTTAACACAGTATCTGGCCATTAAAAAGTGCTTAATAAAAGTTCATTGAGACCCACAACCCATAGAATGGCTACAGGGAAGTAACTCACGGCGAATTCCGCACCCAGAGGCCACGGAACGTTGGAGCGAGGGAGATTTCTGTTCCAGAGAGACCTGCAAACCTCTCGCGGGGGGGTCCTTCGCGCTGCGGACTGGGCGCCGGGACTGGGAGCTGAGTGCAGCCCTGCCGCGGCCGCGGCACCGAGAGGAAAAGATCCGAGCAGGCTTCACAGACAGGATCTCCAGCGGCCACGCGGGTCCCTCCACCCACAGAGGGATCTGCAAACCTCTCGCAAAAGGTCCGTCGCGCTGCAGACACAAAGCCCAGCCCAGACCTGCTGCGGCCACGGCTGCGGCACCGAAAGAAACAGATCCGAGCAGGCTTCAGGGACGGGATCTCCAGCGGCCGCACAAGTCCCTCCACCCACAGGTGACAGGGGTGGGTGAGAGAGTCTCTTTGGCGGGTCGAGAGGGGAGTGGGGTGCCCCCATAAGTCAGGCCCCCCCCGGGAGGTCGAAGCTGAGAGGCGGCTACAGACAGGGGCTCCCCAAGCGGGCGGGAGCCTGAATCCATTGCAGAAGGTCTGTGCATAAACCCCCTGAGGGAACTGAGCCTGAGAGGTGGCCCTGCCCCGACCTCAGCACCAGAACATAATCTCATACTGAATAGCAGCCCTGCCCCCGCCAAAAGCCCTGAGGCTGGAAGCAGCATTTGAATCTCAGACCACAAACACGGGCTGGGAGGATCAGGAGGTGAGGTGGGTGTGAGGAAAATATTCAGAGGTCAAGTCACTGGCTGGGAAAATGCCCAGAAAAGGGAAAAGAAATAAGACTATAGAAGGTTACTTTCTTGGCGAACAGGCATTTCCTCCCTTCCTTTCTGATGAGGAAGAACAATGCTTACCATCAGGCAAAGACACAGAAATCAAGGCTTCTGTGTCCCAGCCCACCCAATGGGCTCAGGCCATGGAAGAGCTCAAAAAGAATTTTGAAAATCAAGTTAGAGAGGTGGAGGAAAAGCTGGGAAGAGAAATGAGAGACATGAAGTCAAAGCATGAACAGCAGATCAGCTCCCTGCTAAGGGAGACCCAAAAAAATGTTGAAGAAATTAACACCTTGAAAACTAGCCTAACTCAATTGGCAAAAGAGGTTCAAAAAGCCAATGAGGAGAAGAATGCTTTCAAAAGCAGAATTAGCCAAATGGAAAAGGAGATTCAAAAGCTCACTGAAGAAAATAGTTCTTTCAAAATTAGAATGGAACAGATGGAGGCTAATGACTTTATGAGAAACCAAGAAATCACAAAACAAAACCAAAAGAATGAAAAAATGGAAGAGAATGTGAAATATCTCATTGGAAAAACAACAGACCTGGAAAATAGATCCAGGAGAGACAATTTAAAAATTATGGGACTACCTGAAAGCCATGATCAAAAGAAGAGCCTAGACATCATCTTTCATGAAATTATCAAGGAAAACTGCCCTGAGATTCTAGAACCAGAGGGCAAAATAAATATTCAAGGAATCCACAGAACACCGCCTGAAAGAGATCCAAAAAGAGAAACTCCTAGGAACATTGTGGCCAAATTCCAGAGTTCCCAGGTCAAGGAGAAAATACTGCAGGCAGCTAGAAAGAAACAATTCAAGTATTGTGGAAATACAATCAGGATAACACAAGATCTAGCAGCCTCTACATTAAGGGATCGAAGGGCATGGAACAGTATATTCCAGAAGTCAAAGGAACTAGGACTAAAACCAAGAATCACCTACCCAGCAAAACTGACTATAATACTTCAGGGGAAAAAATGGTCTTTCAATGAAATAGAGGATTTTCAAGTATTCTTGATGAAAAGACCAGAGCTGAAAAGAAAAATTTGACTTTATAAAAGTTCATTGATTGATTTATTATTATACTGAAAAAGTGTAAAGGCAGATCAGAGAAAACTAGCAGGAATTGTATGAATTTTTACTGAGTGAAGTGCGCAGAAACAAAACAACTGTTTATATGACTACATTATAAAGAAAAACATCTGTGAAAGTCTTAAAAACTAAAGAAATGGAATGAATGATTATGACTCCAGAAGACTGATAATGCATCTTGCTTCCCACTTCTTATCAGGGAAATGATGAATTCAAAGTTTGGAATAAAATGTATATTTTTAAACAGAGTCAGCCTGTGGACTTGGGTGGGAGTGGGGTTTTGTTATTCTTTAGAAGAAAGGCTTTCATTTTTACTTTTCATGTGGTGGGGTTTGAAGTGATGATAAAAATAATACTTTAAAAACAAAAGAAGAAATGGAAGGCTTTCAGAAGCCAAAATAGCACAGTAAGCAGTAAATTGCTGTAATTCTCCCATATTCACATCCAAGTAGCCATAAAATAGAACCCCAAAGCAAACACTAGAACAGCAAAATCAGCAAAAAAGATAGGTTGAAATAATCTTTTCACCCAAGAAATTTGGAAGATGGGCAAGAAAGGTCCATTTCACTCAGTTAAAAGGAGAGAGCAGTTCGGGGCCGAAAGTTTCTCAGCAAAACAGAATCAAGCACCATCTCAGAAAACCAGTGGAAGATCCTAAGCCACAGTGCTATGGAGTAGACAAATGCCAACACCAGGACTCCTCATGCACCTTAGCACAGCCAGGGGAACTGGCAAATTCTAGTTCTGAGAACCATTACATGATTCAGTGTCGCCCAGGCAAACAAGTATTTTCCAACAACCAGACTTCTACATGCTTCAGCACAACCATGAGCAAACAAGCATCCTCCAGCACTCAGACCCCCAGGTGCCTCAGTGCAGTCCTGCACCCCAGCAGGCCACAAAACATGTCAGACACCCCACCTTAGTACCTGGTAAGCTGTCAGACCCCTTCAGTCTCTAGAAGTGTTAGCCACTCCCCACCACACTCCATCAGCATAGCACCAGATATGAGGGCTCCCCTGGGGCCTTTATGGCAACATCAGTGCAGCACCAGGTAAACAGCCATGACATGCAACCACTGATACAAGAAGGTTGGACAGTGCCCAGTTGCAGAGCTCAAATTTAAAAGAAAGGAAAAAGGACAAAAATTTAACAAAAACAACCAAAAAAAGAATCTGATCATAGAAAGTTATTGTGGTAACAGAGAAAACCAAGACAGAAGAGGAAGAGGAAGAAGAGGACAATGATGTTAAAACATTTCTGGGAAAAACCCCAAAGTAAACTGGGAAATGATCTCAAGCCCAGAAAGAACTCATGGAAGACTTCAAAAAGTACCTTAAGATCATATAAGAGAGGTTAGAAGAAAAATTGCAAAAAAGAAATGCAAGTAATGCAAGATAATTATGAAAAAAGAATTGCCAGCTTGGAAAACTGCTTAAAAAATAGAATTGCCAAACAGGAAAAGAGATACCAAAATACACTGAAGAAAACAACTCCTTAAAGAATACAACTGGCCAAATGGAAAACAACGTAAAAAGCTAACATCTTAAAAGCCAGAATTGGACAAGTGGAGACAATGACTATGAGACATCAAGAATGAAACAAACAAATTCAAAAGAATGAAAAATGGAAGACAACGTAAAATGCCTCATGGGAAAAACAACTGACCCAAAAATAGATCCAGGGGAGACAATATCAGAATCATTGAACTACCTGAAAGCCACAGTCAAAAGGAGGACCTCGATAGCATCTTTCAAAACATTATCAAGGAAAACTTCCCTGATATCCTGGAGCAGTGGGGCATAATAGGCATTGAAAGGATCCACTGTTCACCTCAGGAAAGGGATTCCAAATTAAAATCTCCCAGTAAAATTATAACCAAATTTCAGAGCTATCAGGTCAAAGAAAAAATACAAGTGGCCAAAAAGAAACAATTCAAATATTTTGGAGTCATAATTAAGATTAAACAGAACTTGGCATCTCTGACATTAAAGGATGAGAGGACAGGGAACATGATATTCCAAAAGACAAAGGAGCTATGACTACAACTAAGAATCATCTCCTGATGAAATTAAGCATAATACATCTGGAGGAAAAAAATGATCATTCAGTGAAAGAGAAGTATTTCAAGCTTTCGTAAGAAGAATAGAACTAAACCAAAAGTTTGACCTGCTATATCAAGAATAAAGCAAAGAAGAAATAGATAAAAACATTTACTCAGACACCAGAAAGCCAAATCCATCATAGTAACAAAAATCTACACACAATAACAGTGTAAAGAACAACACCATCCTCAAACCTTACCCATGCTTCCCACAAACCAACTCCGTTAAACAAATCACAAGCAGGCTTTCCTTAAACAAAATGTCCTTCTCACACTTACAGTCAGCTGCAAGCTAGCCTGTATCCTTCAGTTATGACTGCTCTCTCACTAACTTCCTGTCAGCTCTGCTCTAACACTGCTTCTTCTTGTTCCTTCCGTTCAGCAAGCTCTTCCCACCACAGGCTCCATGTGACTCAGGCTTCCATATGACCCAGGCAGGTCACATGGACCTTTTAACGAATATTAAAAATCTTTCCATTTTAAATTACCATTACAATGTTCACTGAAAGAGGGAATCATATGCACAATAAGTTGAATATAAAAATCTGTCTTATCCAACAGGAAAGTAGGAAGGCAGGAGATTAAGTAAAGAGGGGGTTGGTAAGGACTGACAGAAGAGGAGGCAGAACAAAAGCAAAACAATGCCACGAAGGAAAAAGGTGAAAGAAGACAGACAAGAGGAAGTATAGGATGGAGGAAAGTACACAAGTAGTAATCTTAACCATAATGTGAATGGGATGAAGTCTCCCACAAAATGCATGGGACAGCAAACTAGATAAAAACCCTACAGTCCTACAATACAGGAAACACACAGAGAGAGACACACAGAGCCAAAGGAAGAAGCTGGAGCAAAATCTATTATGCTTCAGCTGAAGGAAAAAAAAGTAAAGATAGCAGGTCCATGCAACCAAGATTAGAAGGGAAACAGAAAGCTGGGAAATAATATTTACAGCCAGTATTTCTGATAAAGGCCTTATTTGTAAAATATATACGGAAATAAGTCAAATTTATAAGAATGCAAGTCATTTCCCAGTTGACAAATGGTCAAAGGATATGAACAGGCAGTTTTCAGGGGAAGAAATTAAAGCTATCTATAGTCATATGAAAAAATGGTCTAAATCACTATTGATTTGAGAAATGCAAATTAAAGCAACTCCGAGGTATCATATCACAACTATCAGATTGGTTAACATGACAAAATGAGAAAATGGTAAATGCTGGAGAAGATGTGGGAAAATTGGAGCACAATGGCATTGTGGGTGGAGTTATGAATTGATTCATCCATTCTGGAAAGCAATTTGCAACTATATAGAGGGTTATAAAACAAAGCATACTCTTTGACCAAGCAGTACCACTTTTGGTCTATATCCCAAAAAGATCATAAAATGGAAAAGGATCTATATGTGCAAGTATATTTATAGCAACTCTTTTTGTGGTGGCAAAGAATTGGAAATTCAGGGAACATCCATCAATTGGGGAATGGGTGAATAAGTTGTCATGTATGAATGTATTGCAATACTATTGTCTATAAGAAATGATGAGTAGGTGGATGTCAGAAAAACCTGGAAAGACTTATATGAACTGATGCCAAGTGAAGTGAGCAGAACCAGGAGAACTTTGTACACATTAACAGTCATATTGTGTGATCACTGACTTTGACAGACTTAGTATTTCCCAGCAATGCAAGGATCTAAGACAACTTCAAAAGACTCACAATGGAAAGTACTATCCACATCTAGAGAAAGAACTTTGGAGTCTGAATGCAGATGCAAGCAGACTATTTGCTCTCTTTTTCTTTTGTTATTTTGTTTCGTTTCTTCTTTATTAAGGTTCCTATAGCACCTACGGTGGCTATGAATATGCTGGCATAATTCTGAATTGTAAAATATAACAGACTCTCCATGTGGAAGAAAGAACCAAAATATTTACTTAAACACCAGAAAGCTGAATCCTAACACCAGAAAGCCAAATCCATCATAACAATAAAGAAATCTATACACAATAACAGTGCAGGGGGCACCACCATCCCCAAATCTTCCTGCTGCTAGGGCCTTCCCACTATTGAATGAAAACTCACAGCTTGCTGCCTGCTTCCTCTCTCTCCCTCAACTCTAACTGCTGTGTCTAACTTCCTCTCAGCTCTGCTCCACCCTTCCTACTCAACCCATTTAGCAAGCTCGCCCCACCACACTCATGTGACTCAGGCTTCCATGTGAGTCAAGCAGGTCATATGAGCCTATTAATAGATGGGAAAGTTTTTCCTATTATGTAAAAATGCATTAACAATACAGTTCTTCTCTTTCATTCTAATTCTTTTCTGCATCATGAGTAATGTAAAAATAAGTTTAGTATGATTGTATAAGTAGAGCCTGTATCACATTGCATGTTATCTTGGGGAAGGGAAGGACAAGGAAGGGGAGAAAATTAAAAACTCAAAACCTTATGTAAGTGAATGTTGAAAACAAAAATTAATCATGTAAAAAAATAACTGAAGGATTTGTAAGTAGAAAGAAGCCTGAAATAACCAAGAATTTTGGTCCTGAAGGGAAAAAAATAGAGTTTAACATCTTTCCAACTGTTCAGACTTATAAGTCTGGTGTCATTTGCCTTTTTTCTGGCCCTCTTATGAGGAAGAAAGGACAGAAAGAAGGAAGGAAAGACAGAAGGAAGAAGGAAGGAAGGGAAAGGAAAGGAAAGGAAAGGAAAGGAAAGGAAAGGAAAGGAAAGGAAAGGAAAGGAAAGGAAAGGAAAGGAAAGGAAAGGAAAGGAAAGGAAAGGAAAGGAAAGGAAAGGAAAGGAAAGGAGAGGAGAGGAGAGGAGAGGAGAGGAGAGGAGAGGAGAGGAGAGGAGAGGAATGGGAAGGGAAGGGAAGGGAAGGGAAGGGAAGGGAAGGGAAGGGAAGGGAAGGGAAAGGAAGACCCAGATACTGTTCAGCCTAAGAGAAATAAACAATTAGAGAAAGCAAGCCTGTGACCACTATTTTCTATTTTCTAATGCAATGACATTTCTCAAAGTAAGTCCAACTATCTATTGCCCAATACATTTGTTTTCTGGACTTGCATTTTAGTTAATATTCTCTGATGACAAATTAAGGAATTTGAGGACTAAATTGATCAAGTCTTGTGTGAAACTTCAGAGACAGTCTATTATTTTGACATATATTTCATAGTCAACACAATTAGAACAAACCTCTCAACCTAATCTTTTTCAAGGCAATGTGTCTTCTATTGATCTGCTTCAAATATTGGACACCTGACTAGTTGGAGTAATGAGGTAATCAGCTATTACAAAGATTGATCCATAGCACTGGATGGAAAAATCTTTCTAGGAAATAGTAACTGATTTGATGGGTATTTATTTTTATACCCTTTTTCTTTTAAAGAACATATATAAATATCTTAATTAGATTGATGAATAAATATAGGAGTGGAGTTATAAATATAAAATATTAGGAAATTAAGTAATTTTAAAGAGGGCAGATAAGATGCACTTGTAACATTAAAAAGAAGTACACTACTGTAAAATCTTTTCTTATAAATTTTTATATTTGAAATATTTGGCTTCACTTATTCCCTATATTTATATAGTCTGTAGTGCGAGTACATACACCATCCTCTTTTTTATTTAGTATTTAATTTTATAACCTAATAAAGGAAGGGAATTTTGTTAAGCATTCTTTTATTTATCCTGTTCCAATTTCATTTAATCTGAAAGCAAATTACTCCAAGTACATCATGATTAAAGATGCAATACAGTTCATCAAAATGTAAGTATCTGGGCAGGTGCCAAAATAACATGCAGATAGAATTTCAACTTCTCAGCATATAATCATACTTCAAACTATCTGGTTCTTTTTTTTATCTTTTTTTTTTTACAATAAATTAATTTACTCCAAATTTGTTTCATATAGTAAATTAGTACCGATGAATTCTATATAAATGACATTCCTGCAAAGTATTCTAACAATCTATATTATAATACTCTCTCATGGAATTCATAAAAATAATCGGTTATACATTGGTATATCCCCGGTGCCTTGACACATAGTAGGTACTTCATAAATATTCTTTGAATTGATTTTATGACTATATTAAATTGATAATATATAACACATAATTCAGTATAAGTAATGTTTTCTCTGGTTCCTATCCTTACCATAGGTAGTCTTTATAAAAAAAAAAAATTCAAGTTGCAATTATTGACATTATATAAAGGGAGAGACAATGTGAATGGAACTGCAGTAGAGCTATTGACCATCACAACTTCCTGTAAAACATACTTAATCTACAAAACCACTTATCACAACAAATATATACTGAAAGCATGATCAGGATAGCATTTGATCAGCTTGATGGAAATCCATCAATCAACCTGATGGCATTACAGGGCATACATCTGTTTCATATGGGTACATCTTTAATGGAGATACATTTGCAATGTAAAGCTATTCTGGGATGACATATGGGGCTATTTAATTTGTCACCAGTGACTTGGAGACTGTTTTAAATATGATTGCAAACTAGCTGTCATGTATTTGGTCTCTTATCAGAGGAACCTCCCCTTCTGTGTCACTTAAGAATAAGGAATAGGGGGGCAGCGCCAAGATGGTGGAGTAGAAAGATGCATATACTATAGCTCTTCCCCCACAGCCCATAAAATACCTGTAAAGAATGACTCTCAACAAATTCTAGAGCAGCAGAAGCCACAGAATGACAGCATGGAGGAGACTTCCAGCCCAAGGTAACCTGGAAGGCCAATGGGAAAGATCTGATGCACTCGACGTGTAGTGGAGCCCATCCAAGCCTTGACTGGAGCCCAGGGAGGAAGACTGGAGCAAGTCTTGGGGGCAGAATCCACAGTGGTAGCAGCAATGGTTCACATATCCCTCAAGTCACAGGTGACAAAGCACATTGAGAGGGCTTTTTCAGCTGGCCCAGAAGGAAGCAGGGTACTCCAGCATAGCTCCAGCCCCAGACAGCAGCAGCACAGGCCTCAGCAGGCTGCAGTAGCTCCCACAGCAGGCAACAGCCAACATCCATTGTTGGAGGCCTTATTGTAAAGCCTCTGTGGGAACTGAGCAGTGGATCTGAACCTCAGCCCTGAGTGGTGGTGTGGCAGAGCTGGAGTTGAGGCTGTTGTGGAGAGGAAATTCAACTACTCACAGATTCTGGGCACAAAAGTTTCTGATTGCTCCCAGATCAGTGTGCAGGCTTGATTGTGTCACCTTGGAAGAACTGAGATCTTACAGGTCCCCAGAGTATACCATACTTTGGACAAAGAACCCAGAAGTCAAGTAACTGGTTGGGAAAATGTCCAAAAAAGGGAAAAATATAAGACTGTAGAAGACTACTTTCTTGGTGAACAGGTATTTTCTTCCATCCTTTCAGATGAGGAAGAACAATGCTTACCACCAGGAAAAGACATAAAAGTCAAGGCCTCTGTATCCTAAATCCAAAATAAATATTAAGTGGTCTCAGGTCATGAAAAATCTGAAAAAGGATTTTGAAAATCAAGTAAGAGAGGTGAAGGAAAAAATTAGAAAGAGAAATAAGAGAGATGCAAGAAAATCATGAAGAGTGAGTCAACACCTTGCTAAAGGAGACCCAAAAATGCTGAAGAAAACAATATCTTTTAAAATAGGCTAACTCAATTGGTAAAAGAGGTTCAAAAAGCCAAGGAGGAAAAGACTGCTTTAAAAAGCAGAATGAACCAAATGGAAAAGGAAATTCAAAAGTTCAATGAAAGAAAATAATTCTTTAAAAATGAGAATGGAACAGTTGGAAGCTAATAACTTTTATGAGAAACCAAGACATCATAAAACAAAACCAAAAAAATGAAAAAGTGGAAGGTAATGTGAAATACCTCATTGGAAAAAACAACTCCTGGAAAATGGATCCAGGAGAGAATTTAAAAATTATGGGATTGCCTGAAAGCCATGATCAAAAAGAGCCTGAACATCATCTTTCATGAAATTATCAAGGAAAATTGCCCTGATATTCTAGAACCAAGGGGCAAAATAAATATTGAAAGAATCCACCAATAACCTCCTGAAAGAGATCTCAAAAGAGAAACACCTAGGAACATTGTAGCCAAATTCCAGAGTTATCAGGACAAGAAGAAAATATTGCAAGCAAGCAGCAAGAAAGAAACAATATTGTGGAAGTACAATCAGGATAATGCAAGATCTAGCATCTTCTACATTAAAGGATCAAAGGGCATGGAATATGATATTCCAGAAGCCAAAGAAACTAGGATTAAAACCAAGAATCACCTACTCAGAAAAATTAAGTATAATACTTCAGGGGAAAAATGGTCATTCAGTGAAATAGAGGACTTTCAAGTATTCTTGATGAAAAGACCAGAAGTGAAAAGAAAATTTGACTTTCAAACACAAGAATAAAGGGAAGCATGAAAAGGTAAACAGGAAATAGAAATCATAAGGGATTTACTAAAGTTGAACTGTTTACATTCCTACATGGAAAGCTAATATTTGTAAATCTTGAAATTTTTCTTAGTATCTGGGTAATTGGTGGGATTACACACACACACACACACACACACACACATGCACGCACACACACAGAGAGAGACAGAGAGAGAGAGAGAGAGAGACAGAGAGAGAGAGAGAGCAAGCACAGGGTGAGTTGAATAGGAAGGGATCACATCTAAGAAATAAAATAATAAAATTAAGGGGTGAGAGAGGAATATATTGGGAGGAGAAAGGGAGAAATGGAATGGGGCAAATTATCTTTCATAAAAGAGACAAGAAAAAGCCTTTTCAATGGAGGGGAAAAGGGGAAAGTGAGAGGGAAAAAGTGAAGCTTATTCTCTTCACATTTGGCTGAAGGAAGAAATAACATGCACACTCAATTTGGTATGAAAACTTGTCTTACAATACAGAAAAGTAGGGGAGAAGGAGATAAGCAAAATGGAGGGATGATGGAAAGGAGGGCAAATGAGAGGAGGGAGCAGTTAGAAGTAAACAGTCTTAGGGAGGGAGGAGGTCAAAAGAGAGAACAGAAGAAATGGGGGGCAGGATAGAATGGAGAGAAATATAGTTAGTCTTACACAACATGACTATTATGGAAGTCATTTGCAAAACTACACATATATAGCCTATATTGGATTGCTTGCCTTCTCAGTGGGGATGGGTGGGGAGGAAGGAAGGAAGAAAAGTTGGAACTCAAAGTTTTAGGAACAAATGTTGAGTATTTTTCCTGCATACAACTGAGAAATAAGAAATACAAGTAATGGGGTATAGACATTTATCTTGCCTTACAGGACAAAAGAGAAGATGCAGATAATGGAAAGGAGGAATTTTAGATGGGAGAGCAGATTGGTGGAAGAGGTAATTAGAATGTTCAGTGTTTTGAGGTGGAGGGAGGGGAGAGATGGGGAGAAAATTTGGAACTCAAAATTTTGTGGAAATGAATGCTGAAAACTTAAAATAAATAAATTAATAATTTTTAAAAAAATGAGGAGAAATAGCTCATTCATTTTGTAGTGGTAGTGGGAGGACCCTTCCCTCTTATCAGTAAATCAGTCAGTGAACATTTAAAAATGCCTACTATGTGCCGTTTCTTATCACAAGATTTCTTTTCCTTGGGTTTCATCTGGAAGACTTATGTTCATTCTCTTATGATTTAATAACCAAGATGGCTTCCAAAGAGATTTTAGTTCATGGTTTATATTCCCCAGTTTATGGTTGCAGCAGCGACCCACCTGTCATATACCTCCTGCTTTGAAACAAGAAAAGAGTTGAGAGTCTGGTCAGATTCTTCTATCCCCTCATGCTCTTAGTACCTCCCATGCAATAGAAACAATAGCAGAAGTCGAGCAGACTGGACCAGACTGGACTAGGTCTGATATCTCACGTGATATCACAAAGTATTGGTGCTGCTTGAGTCACATTGCTCTAGCTCATGAAAGACTTGTATGATGCAGCTAGGGGCCATAGTAGACAAAGGATTGGTAATTAGTAATACTTGAGTTCAGTCCTGCCTCAGACACTCCTTATGTGATCCTGGATAAGTCACTTAAACTTTCTCAGCATCAGTTTCCTCATAGCATCTACCTCATAAGGCTGTTGTGAGGATTAAATAAAATGATATATGTACAGTGCTCGCAAACCTTAAAGCAATATATATATATATATATATATATATATATATATATATATATATATATATATATATATATATATACACATATATTAACTGTTATTGTTGCTACTTTGCTATTATTATTATTGTTACTTCATCCACGTGGGTCAAAGAGAACCCTAGATCAAGCAAGAAACCGATTAAGATGGCCCCAGGTGATAGCACATGCCATTGACTAGTGTGAGACTTGCTCTTGATGTGATCAAAGAAAAGTAGTAACATATATTTGTAGAATATTAGTCCTAGCAAACCCTTGGAACTTGTCTGCGCTTTTTTTTTTTTTATCTCTGGAAGGAAATAGAGTACAAGCTATATCTTAGTGGTGACTGATACTTTCACTACATTTGCACAGGCATATGCAATTGGAATACAAAAGCTTCCATGGTTGCTAACGTGTTGTGGGAGAAGAAAGTTTCAGGGTATGGATTGCCTGTGTGGCTCCATTCTGACCAAGGAATAGACATTGAGAGTAAGCTATTCAAGGAAATGTGGGTTTTGACAAGTATAAAGAAATCTAGAACTATTCCTACTCATTCCAAAGGAAACCCACAGCCTTACTACTTCAGTCACACATGGATGAAAATATTAGAAACACAGAGACCAGAAATATCAGTGGAGTCAATATGTGGCATTTTTAGCAGCCACCTATAGTTCTGCCAAGAATGATGATACAGGGTTTACACCATAGTTGCCAATGTTTGGGCAAGAACTATGTCTGCTCATTGATTTATACTTTTGAATCTTAGGAGATGAAGAAGATGCAAATTCTCTAAATCAGTAGAGCTTGTATTAGAGACTAGCTGGGGAAAAAGTACCAATTTTCAGTGACTTCAACTCAGAAGAATTTTGAGAAAATTAGGTGGAATAATAAGCAGAGCACTGGACCTGGAGGCAGGAAGAGCTACATTCAAATCCAGCTTATTATCTTATGATCTGTGTGACCCTGGAAAAGTCCCTCAACCTCTAACTACCTTAATTTTCTCATCTATAAATAGAGATTATGATAGCAACTATCTCACCAGATTAAATGAGATAATACTTCTAATGTGTTTTGAAAATCTTAAAGTGCTATGTGTTTATTACACCACCTCTTATCCAAAAATGGCTTGATGCTGAATTCCATTGTCAGGAATACCAATAAAAAGTGAAAGCATTTTACTTAGAAACTTTGATATTCAGAATACATGATTAAAAGACCACTGGAAAGCAAATTTTTATTAAATATTTGGAAAGACTGCAACTTCCCTGCTTATAGAATACTGTCACAGAGTGTGTGAATGGGGAGGGGAAGCTGGCAATACAAAGACCAGTGATAGCAATTACTTATTGCTCTTAGTCAGACTGCATAATAAGCATGAGTAAAAAAGTGATGGGCAATTATTGAAATGGACTATGAGGAGAAGAGATTGCTTGCCAGGTGTAAGAAGATGATCTGTTTCTGGAAAATGACATGCCAGAATGAACACTGGGTTCTATGTCCCAGTTAGAGCCTCATTAAGCTCAGGTTTATGAATGCAGACCTATATGTCTGATGAAGATAATGATTAACCCATACTACCAACCAGCTCAGGTATAGGTGCAGAAAGATTATTGGGGGGGACAGCTAGGTGGCTCAGTGAATACAGGGCCTGCCCTGGAATCAGGAAGGCCTGAGTTCAAATCCAGCCTCAGACACTCAACACTTACTAACGATGTGACCTTGGACAAGTCAGTTAACCTCAATTGCCTTGCATCCCCCTTCCAAAAATAAAAAAAAGAACAGTAGGCCACAAAAAAGGATTAATGCCATCTGATTTATCACTAGACTAGCTTATGATGTTGCAGAAGACATACATATGCTTAGATGAATCTAAGGTAATACTTATTTCTGTAATGTATGTCTTGCATATAATTGCATAAGTGTAGGTGTCAATTATTATGCTTTGAGTCATGTTTTTATTATTTTCCTCTTTTTACCTGACTATATTCTGGAGTCATTTGTATCTTAAATTCTGCTAACCATGTAATTTTTTTCTATGTTTATTTGTATAGCCTAATGATGTTTCACATATTGTTACTCCAAATGACTATTAATACTTCTGTTTACATTATTTTTATTTATGGTTATTTAGTATAAATACTGACCTCGTTGTGTGCCTGTGAGACATGGACAGTCTACCATTTCCATGCCAGGAAACTGAATTGCTTGCATTTGAACTGTCTTGTGTGGTCGTCCTTCATTGCCAAAGAAGACCATGCCATCAGAGAAATGATGACATGACTTGCACTTGACTTTGTTTTGAGTGAGGGAGGGCTATGCGCGCCACCAGCCTCACTTCTCCTCCAGAGCCATCTGAATCTAGTGGCTAGATATTCATCAGGATGGCTGGAGATGACCCAGGGTGAAGCAATTGGGCTTAAGTGACTTGCCCAAGGTCACACAGCTAGTGAGTGTCAAGTGTCTGAGGTGAGATTTGAACTCAGGTCCTCTTGACCCCTGCACTCGTGCTCTATCCACTGCACCACCTAGCTGCCCTAACTGTCTTAAGAAGATTCTGAAGATCACCTGGCAGGATAAGGTACCAGACATTGAGGTCCTTGCTCAAACTAAACTGCTAAGCATTCAAAGTATGTTTCAGAGAGCACAACTGTAATGGGCTGGCCAAGTTGTTCAAATGCAAAATACGTGCTTGCCAAAAAGACCATTTTACGGAGAACTCGCATGGGGCAGGCAATCACATGGTGGTCAGAAGAAGTGATACAAGGACACTCTCAAGGTCTCTCTCAAGAACTTTGAATTTGATTGTGTGACATAAGAGACACTGGCACAGGACCATTCAGGATGGCACGTCCACATCAGAAAGGGTGCCGTGCTCTATGAGCAAAGCAGAATTGAAATAGCACAAATGAAACACAGACTGCACAGATTTGGAATATACATCCCAAATGTTCACATGGACTATCTGTGCCCAATCTGTGGTAGAGCATTCTGAGCTCATATTACTCTGATTAGCCACAGTCAGACGCACTGAAACTTCACTTTATCATGATGAAGGCACTGTGGTCCTCTTCAAAAAGGGAGGACAGCACCCAAACAACCATAACATGGATATGTTTGTACTCTCTTGATAAGATGTGATACATAGCAAATGTAATTGAGACATCATCCACATACTGAGTGCCGATGTTCATCATGATTCCATGATGACTATCCACACTTAAGTATTTTCTACAGGCAAATTTTGGGCAATGGAAAGGAATGTCCCTTATATTCCTAAGATTCAGAAAGATAAGTGTGAAAGCGAATTATAGAACTGTAGGAGGGGATATGTATGCAGGATTACATTTTCGTATGTTTACTTTTTAATATATTCATGTTTCCATTTTCTTTCCCTTTGGAGGGATTCCTGAACAGACATTTCATTGGCTGAGCAAGAGATGAAGAAAGAAGACGAAGCCACGTGGAGGCTCCAGGCTTTTCCTGCCACGTATCAGAGAATGTCATTGTCACTATGAGCAGGGGAAGGCAAAGTATGAACAGATATCTTTCTGAGAAACCATTTATGAAGGCAGAAAGCACCATGGGAGGGGCTTCTTGATGACAAAGGCCCAAACCCTCCATCGAATTAGGTTGGTGGAGGTTGGGGAAAACAATTCATCAAATTAAAAAAAAAATTCTTTTGGCCATGTCTGCTACACACGCACACACACACACACACACACATACACACACACGCACACACACACACACACACACTAGCTAGCTAATAGGAGAAAACCATTAGTAGTGGTGTTGTTGGGTGAGATATTTATCAGTGTTCTGGGAATATATATGAGTACTCTCCTCCTGTTAGTTCAAAGCATTTAGTTTTGCTTGTTAACATGTTCAACGAATTTCCTGTGACAAAATCGTAGGAGGACAAGGATAGGAACTGTATAAGATAGGTGGGCATGAAAGGGCTGAAATCTGCTTCACTGGAGCACTGGATTCAAATTTTTTCTGGCTTTGGCATTTGCTACCTGTATGATCCAGGACAAGACTTAGCCTGTTTGAGCCTTAGTTTTCATATATACAATTAGGAAGTGGGTCTCATTGACTTCCAAGGTTCCTTCCAGCAATGAATCTAGAATCTTATGAGATCACAGATTCATTTGAATAAATCAAGTGAGTAATTTACAACAGACCAGTTGGACATCAGCTTTATTTCATTTGGGGAGTATAATTTCTACCAATACCTTATTATTTTAATTATATTACAAAAGTACAGTATAGATATCCTAGGACAATTATAAAAGATTTTATCTGGTACACAGGTAGAGCTGTGAAGGATATTTTGAGTACTGGGAAGAATGAAACTTCTTGAGGTTGTTTGGGTTTGAAATATGGCTTAACATTGTCCTTTGTGGACAATGGTAGAGAATCTCGTGTAGCTCTGTACCTTGATGCATGACTGCTATCTTTACAGAAAACAAATATTTTCCAATTTTATTATGTATCCCTGAATCATTTTTCATAGCTTAATAGTCAAGTAGAATGCAAATAATAACACTTAAAATGAGCAAACAAAAAGTTTATATGTTTTCTAGATAGAGATGTTAGTCCTATTTCCTCACCCTCACAATTCTGAAAGAATAAAAACTTTACTAAAACTTCACTTCCTGGATCTCACCTTTGTAGTACCAATGGATATTCACAGTGCCTATGGTGGCCATGGATATCCCAGTGAAATTCTGAATCATGAAATACAACAGACTCTCTGCATAGAACACAAGAACCCAAACATTTATTCAGATATCAGAACGCCAAATCCATCGTAGTAGCAAAAATCTATGCACAATAACAATGCAGAAGACAACACCATCCCCAAGCCTCTGCTAGGCTTCCCACAAACTAGCTCCATTAAACAAATCACAAATAGGCTCCCCTAAGCAAAATCACAACCTCTTGCTTCCCTGAATCCTTCCTAGCTCTGACTGCTCTCTCACAAAATTTCCTCTCAGCTCTACTCTAGCTTGGCCTCTTCCTATTCCACCCATTCAGCAAATTCCTCTTACCACAGTCTTCATGTGACTCAGACTTCCATGTGACCCAGGCAGGTCACATGGGCATATTAATGAATGGGAAAGATCTTCCCATTAAGTTACCATTACAATCATCCACGCCCACTCAAACTATTCCTCACACATGACATTCCATTTTTAGTCACTATAATTTTGCACCAGTTATACAACATGCTTGAAATCTTTTCTATACCTCCATCCTTTAGAATTCCTAAAATTCTTCAAGCCTTAGTTCAAGTGCTACTTTGTACATGGAACCTTTCATGACACTTTTATCTGCTAGGGTCTAACCCCCAAATTATCTTATATATGTGCTGTATATACTTATTGGTTCTTACATCTCTGTGTCTACAGTGCCTCTTGCTACAGAATTTGACATCCTCAAGCACAAGGACTTTTTTGTCAGTTTTGTCTTTCTTTCATCAATATGTATCATAATAACCTTACTAAATTGGCCTCAGAGGTCCTTCCCATATCTAAATCTGTATTCCTGTGAACCTTTCAGCCTGGTTTTTAATCCCTTATACCTAGCATATAATCTGGCACATAGCAGACCCAATAAATGCTTATTGATTGACTGACTGATGATTTTATATCCTATTCAGTGGAAAGAGAAGCAATTCTTGAGTTAGAAGACCAGGATTCAAATTCCACATCTTACAGTGCCTATGTGCGACTTTAGGCAGTTCACTTAATCTCCCTGGAAATTAGAGTTTTCTCCAAGATCTAGATCTATGATCCTATGAATCTTTGAGAAAGAGTCTTAAGCCATTCCTAACCTTCTGGACAAGTCTTATAATTTGATGAGCAACTGCTTCTTACAAGTAGAACAGAAGATTAAAAGAAGTCTCTATCTTTAGTACTCTAGGCATATTTTCAGGCAAAAGATAGTGTGCTGATGATACAAATGATTAAAATCCAGCAAGGTAAACAATGTACTAAAGTGATATTCAATACTTCTTATTTTTAATACTTCAATATCCTGCCTCTGAATATCTAAGATTTTTATAGAGAAAATATTGCTCAATCATTTGTCACAAATTAGGGGGCTTTATTGTCTCCTATGATCTTATTTTCTATCCTTGTCAACACAGTTCAATTGAAATAGACAATCCCAGATGTACACTTTGTGGAGGGAGAGACAGAAAGACAGGCAGAAAGAGAGAGAGAGAGAGGTTAGTGATAAATATGGATAGAACACAGAGAGATTGGTGACAGATGATAGAGACTGATGATAAGGAGTGATAGAGATAGATAAGATACAGACAATAGATAGATAAGAGAGAAATGAAGTCCTTTAATATCAGAATCCAAAAGCTAAATCCCAGCTAATATTCCATATTAAGTAACATTAGCATATAAAGTAGGTTACTTTTTCTTAAATAAATAGAGATATTATACATTTTGTGGCTGTGTGGGCACAAAACTAGAAATCAGGAAATAAAAGAGGAAAAAGTGCTATTGTCTGCTAGTGTCATTCTCCACTTTTTATTTTTTTCAACCACTCATGCTCTACAAAAAAGTCCTAACAAGATACTGCATACTGGGGTAATAAGATGCTTAATCAAAATTCCTATTTCTTCCTCATTCTCCAAAACCTTTATCTGATAAATACCTGAAAGAACAGATAAATAAGAAACTCAGTAAAAGGATGAATGAATGAGAGACAGTACTGAAAATGCACCATAGCACCAAAGATCAGTTTTTGGTCTTCTTGACTGTGAACTAGAAAATATTAACAGTTAAGTTGATTCTGTGAGTAGGGATTATTTCATCCTTTTAAATTATATTCCCAGTACCTATCACAGTGCCAAGAATATAGTAGGAGATAAGTAAATGTTTGCTGTTTGATCATCACAGGTTGAAGATCTTTTTCCACGTTTGCAGTGCTTTGTATGGGATTTGTCGTTCAGTCATTTCAGTTGTGTCTGACTCTTCATGACTCCATTTGGAGTTTTCTTAGCAAAAATACTGGAGTGGCTTCTCATTTCCTTCTCCTCTTTATTTTGTAGCTGAGGAAACTGAGGCTAACAGGATTAAGTTACTTTCCCAAGGTCACACACCTACTAAGTGTTTGAGGCTTGATTTGAACTCAGGAATATGTGTCTTCTTCACTCCAAGCCAGTACTCTAGCTACTGTACAACCTCCTTTGTATTTGTATTTAATCCTGCCTAAAGCTAAAAGGTTCAAAAAGCAATTTGGTTTGTTTTGTTGTATTTTTTAGAGTTCTTTCCAGCCCTGTGATTGATTCTGCCTTGAAAATTTCAGATAATTTGGTGCTTATTTCTAATGGCAGAGTTTTTGAGACTACACAATCCTTACCAAATGCAGTAAAGTAAAGCGAGTATCAAGGAGCACTACAAAACCCTCCTTTGTAATCCACAATAAGATAGTTCTCAATCTTTGTTTTCTTTTTTTCTTTTTATGACATTCAGCAACATAGACTTTGAAGATATGTCTGGCTCTCTGCATGCATCTTATTGGTGCAGAAGAGAATGCAGACGCAAGAGTTATGTCTGGGGGATTGCCAGAGTTTCATTGATTTTGTACTTAAAGGTTATTTCCTATGTGAAGCATTTAATTCCTTGCTGCTCAGGTATTGAAAGGGATGTTGTCAAGTTTAAAAAGACAGTAAATCATAGTTCTCTTCCTTTTGGTAAAGTATTATTGAGATTGGCTTGAGATCAACAAGGTATTATTTCTTTTGTTAACACAGTTCTTTACAGGGTGTTTCAGATGATTAGGATATCTCTTGCATAGTAATATGGATATGTAATAGTTCACGGTAATGCAACGTGGAAAAAATGCACAGGAGAAAATAACTTGTATCTTTTGAAAAAAAAAAAAAAAGATTCAACTCCAAAACTCTAAGACTTTTTCTTTCTCAATATGAAAGCTTTTCAAAGAAACTGTTAATGAAAAGCCATTGAACACTTTTATCACTGTCTGGTTCAACCAATCTTTCCAAACTTCTTTCACATTATTTCACTTCCCTTACTCCACACCTCAAATGAATTGGGTTATTTGACGTTTCTTGAACTCAGTATTCTATTTCCCACCTTCCTGGAATATACTACTTCTTCAGTAAGAGCTCTCAGCTCCTCTAGCACTCAGGCTAGACGTCTGAAGACCTGCGTTTAAATTCGACCTTGTACACTTAACAAACTGTGTGAAATTTGGCAACTCACACATGCAGATATAGATATAAATATAGTCCTTTAATATCTAAAAGAATCTGAATGATAAGCACCAGCTAATATTTCACAGTATGTAAAATTAACATCTAAAGTAGGCAGTTTCCTCAAAGAATTATGAGTAATACACACTCTGTAGTTGTAGACCACAAAATTGGAAATAAGAACATAAAAAAGTACTATCATCTCTGTTTGCTTTAGTGTGCTCATCTGCAAATCTGCAAAATGCAAAAAAATAATGACACCTACTTCTCAGGACTGTGAAAATAAAATGGCATAATATTTGTAATATGCTTAGCATGGTACCCTGACACACATTGGGCACTATATAAATACTATTATTAATAGAATTATCAACACTATCATTATTACTGTTATTGCTATTACCTTTATATTTTAGAATCCAGAACGTGATTCAAAGAATCATGTCAAAATGGCACCTCCAGACAGCCTTATCTCATCTTCCTAATTCCTAATTCTAAAATTAAATTGTATGTATTTCTCTGTGTGAAAGCCTAGATGTCTCTACAGCAGACATCTCTCTATAATGTCTCCTGATTCCTATTCAGGGTATGCAGGAACTCTAATAGGTTAGTGAAAAGATTAATAAATTTTCAGCATGAGATTTTTACATCCCAGAATTTAGCATGAAAATAACACTTAATTTATTATGTGTTGATTGTATAGATGAAAGAAAGAAGAAAGAAAGAAAGAAAGAAAGAAAGAAAGAAAGAAAGAAAGAAAGAAAGAAAGAAGAAAGAAAGAAAGAAAGAAAGAAAGAAAGAAGGAAGGAAGGAAGGAAGGAAGGAAGGAGGAAGGAAGGAAGGAAGGAAGGAAGGAAGGAAGGAAGGAAGGAAGGAAGGAAGGAAGAAAGAAGAAAGGAAGGAAGGAAGGAAGGAAGGAAGGAAGGAAGGAAGGAAGGAAGGAAGGAAGGAAGGAAGGACGGTCAGAATCCAAATCTAAACTTAAGCGTATATTACCCACGTTTTGGAGAGTTTGGTTGTTAATTATCAGCACATCCTTCCTCACATCCTTTGTAACCAGAAACAGGTAGAGCCAAAAACACCCCATCTTTATCGTCTGGGCTAGTTTGTGGTGGAACTTGCTTCTCTAATTCTCTCCCTTCATCTCTCCCTCCTTCTCCTGATGTAGGAGGGAAGGGAAGTGATCAGCCTTAAGCTCTTAACACATTAGATATTGCAAAATATGCTCCATCTATGAAAAATATCCCATACTCCATTTTAAGATATTTTCCTGATTAGTGAGGTCTATTGGGTTGACAGTAAAAATGTGAAGAGACAATCAAGAGTAAAGGACAACAACAAAAGCCAAATTAATTATAATCGGAAGACAAATTATAAAAGTTTGCTTGACATAGCAAACAGGTGAAGAGAAGAGAGATGAAGAAATAAACTGTGTTGGATTTCTTCAGATTCTCAATAGTCACAGTCACTGTTCTTTTGTCATACAGTGGGAGACCAAAGGAAGTGGGGAAGCTTTTCCCATCTATTCAATTCCAAATACACCTATTTCCTTCCAACTTCCTTCTCAGCTTATTAAACTCTCCTTAGTCTTGTTGTACTGGCTAGAGGCTCAGTAAAAAAAAATCAAGTCCATGAGAACATAACAAAATCTACCCTCTCCTTCAAACTAGAAAATAGGGAGACAAATACAAGACTAAATAAATTACCTATATAAATTCATCTCTCTCTGCTACCATACTCAGCCTCCTGACTTCCAAAAGAATATAAGCTTCTCAAGTACAAGGAATTTTTAAAAATGTCTTTTTATCCTCAATGTCTACCAGAATTTCTGATGCATATTAGGTGCTTAATAATTGTTGGTGAATTGAATTTGCTTGAATCAAAAAAACAAACCAATATCAGAACTCATAGAGTTGTGTACATGGGCACATTAATCCAAAATCAGTCTTAGCCAGTCTAACCCTAAATGCGTTCATTAACTCAAGAAACGAAGGTCAATAGCATACCAGATCTCAATGGTTTGAATAGGTTAGGTACACAAAATCTACTGTTTGATAAACCCCAGCTTCTGGGATAAGAACTCACTATTGACAAAAATTGCTTGAAAAACTGGAAAATAGTATAGCAGAAACTGAACATAGACCAAGATCTGACACCATATACCAAAATAAAGTCCAAATGGGTACACAATTTAGATATAAAGGGTGATACTATAAATAAATTAGGAGAGCAAGGAAAAATTTATCTTTCAGACTTATGAAGAATGAGGAATTTATGACCAACCAAGAGATAGAGATCATTACGAAATGCAAAATGGGATAATTTTGATTATATTAAATTGACAAGTTTTTACACAAACAAAGCCAATGAAACCAAGATTGGAGGGAAGCAGAAAAGAGGGAAAGGATTTTTACAACTAGGGTCTCTTGATAAAGACCTCATTTCTAAAATATATAGAGAACTGAATCAAATTTACAAGAATACAATCATTCCTCAGTTGATAAATGGTCAAAGGATATGAACAGGGAGTTTTCAGAGGAAGAAAGTAAAGCTATCTACAGTCATTCTCCAAATCACTATTGATTAGAGGGATGCACATCAAAACAACTCTGAGGTACCACATCACACATACCAGATGGGCTAACATGACAAAACAGGAAGATGATAAACGTTCGAGATGTGAGAAAGTTGGAATTAATTCATTGCTGGTGGAGCTATGAGTTGATCCAACCATTCTGGAAAGAAATTTGGAATTATCCAAAGGGCTATAAAAATTTGCATGCCCTTTGACCCAACAATACCACTTCTTGGGTTGTATCCCAAAGAAATCATACAAATGGGAAAAGGACCCACATGTATAAAAATATCTATAACAGCTCTTTTTGTGGTGACCAAGAACTGGATATTGAGGTGACGTCCATCAATTAGGGAACGGCTGAACAAGTTGTGGTATATGAATATAATGGAGTATTATTGTCCTATAAGAAATGATGAACAGGTAGACTCCAGAAAAATCTAGAAAAACTTCCAGAGAAAGAAATGAATGAGTTTGAATGCAGATTGAGGCAGATTATTTTCTTTTTTTGTTTGGTTTTGTTTTGTTTTTCTTTCTCATCATTACTCCCATTTATTCTAATTCTTCTGTACAACATGACTAATGTGAAAATATGTTTAATAGGAATATATATGTAGAGCCTATATTGGACTGCCTGCCATATTGGGGAGAGAAAGAAGGAGGGGGAGAAAATTTAAAACTTATGGAAGTGAATGCTAAAAACTAAAAATAAATAAATTGACTAAATTAAAAAAAAAAGAAATCAAGTCCAATAAAATGTTTGCATCCTTACTTCTTCTATATGAGATACATATACTTATCACATATAAGCCCATGTCAAAGTAGACAGATAATCTTTGAATCAGAGATCATTTTTGTCACATCCTCTGTGTTAGGACCTTAAGCAAGTTGAATAACCTTCCCAACTCAATCTTTTGCAAAAGAAATGCAATAACCTCTTACTAAGTAGTATAATTAGGTACTGTACTTAAGGGGTTACTGTGAGAATTGTCTAAGAATATTTAGGAACTGTTATTAAAGTCAACATAGGGTTGTAATTCTGGGTATATTTAAATTCCTAAGATGAGACCGATATTTCTACATAGGCTTTAAATCATGACCTGTTCTTAAAGCTAATTTTGTCATTGTGGAAAATGGACACACTCAACTTCCATATGAGAGCTGAAGTAGTGAGTCCATTCATTTGATACACAAATCCTACCTAATTAGTAATGGAAGTTGGGGGTTTTAGATGGATCATGCTATTACTGGTAGGTAGAACAATATATTTTGCCGATTTATTTCCTGGTGCATGAAATAAAACGCTTCTCATTTTACTCCTTGTCTTTTTCTATTGTAGTACAAATTGATAGTAACAATTGTATAAATGTCCTTCACAGTGAATGAATACTTAGGATCATTAAAAGCATCTATGACAGTTCAGCAATTCCATTGTATATTTTTCTTTACCTTTGGTTTGCATAACCAAAGCGATTAATCATTTGTGCTGTTTATTATACCGTATTCAATTTCACTTCAAAGTTCTTAGGAACTAGTCTAGTATTCTAACATGAAATATAAACCATTAATAACTACACATAGAGAAAAATATTTTTAAAAATTAAGATGAATTTCCTAAAATACGGATCACTAATTATTTTCATTGATATTAAACTATGTAGTCAATGTAAATAGTATTATAATTATATAAAATAATTACATTATTATATATAGCTTTGAAAATAAGTAAGCTAAATATTAAAATGATGACTAATTGGTGTTGGAGCAGGTAGCCAGCATTCAGTCTGTAAAAGCATGTTCTTAATATTCACCAGTTGCATTGAATTAACATGCATTCATGATGTTGGCTCACTTGTTCTGTCTAGCCAGAAAATACTCTGGAATTGACCCAGGGTATATGATATCTGCTTTCTTTACCCGTTTTGCCTTGATTATGGTTTGATACACTTGAAGAGCAGTAGACAGCTAAGGGGCATTGAAAATGAACAATAAGTTTTCTGGCTTTGACTTTCCAGGTGGCTTTGTTTAAGTCTCCACAGTTTTAAATGCAGATGAGAAGATGACAGAAACATCAAACTGCCCTAAGCACATTTCTGCCAAAGTGCTGATAAAAACTAATGAAAGGAGAAAAAGACTTATGTATGGTGTGATTGAAAGAAAAGTAAAACAATGTTGAACATGAACGTGCCCTGAGTAGTTATGTGGCACTCCCTGACATGTTCTGAAGGGTGACAACGGCAGCATAGATGATAACGTACTAACGAGAGAAAAGGAAGTAAGAAGAAAAAATCCTTCACAAAATGAATAGATGACTTTGAAAAAGCAGTAGCTCTTTGTTGTCTCAAAAAACATGAATCAGCCATTGATGAGTGGGACCAAACTGACTTGATAATTCAGACATTTTACAATTAACAGACTCATTAAGCAATGCTATGAAATCAATGGAACAGGGCTGATTCAATGTATCATGCATAGGAATGTCCCTCATATTTCCGTTGAGCCGCATGTGCTATGTCCCTTTCTATGACCAGCAACTCATAGTGATTGTAAGAGTCTGTTTCAACACAAAATGATTAAAAACCAACATAATAAAGTAAATTTAAAAAACTAACAAGAGTAAGCATATGGAGAAAAAATAAAGAGGTAAAATAATAAACTTTCCATCTTAGAGGCAAGCACTTCCCAAAAGAACTCTGCCACATGACTGCCAACACAGATTAGGGACCAGGTTTGACTATAAGTCATTCCTTCACCTTCTGAAGAGGAACCAAATTGTCCTAGGAGAAAACTCCTCCCATGTGTCCCTTGGAGAACATCCGACTAAGTATCTAAGTAAAGGAATACGTACCTTTCTTCAGCATTGCCAGTTTGGGGGACATTTCAGATAATGATTCAGATACAAATATCTCCAGGGATAGCAAAAACAGATTATCACACTTCATTCTTGGCCAGTGGATAACTAAAAAAAACTATAGGGCATTTCAAATAAGTATTTGAACTCATAATATTGGACAAACAGTACAGCTTGAAAAAAAAAGGGGAACAAACTGGGATGAATCCCAAATAATGTGTGGTTTTCCTTAAAAGGGATCAAACACTTGGGGTTGATCTGAATCATCTTCTAAAATCCTGGAAGACCTTCATGACTAATACTAGGAGAAATTGAGAAGCAAAAGCCCTCAAATTGTAAGTCCTTGCAACTTCTGGGATCTGACTAAACCTGAATGATGACTGTATACTCAGAAACCTCCAGTTAACACCACGACTGCCTTTCCTTTATGGGCTAGGCAATGCTTTCAAACATCCATGTGGAAAAAGAGGTAAGGGAGCTACAGCTCCCAATGTGAAGCCATTTTTTAGTTCATCGTTTCTGAGGGTGTCTCAGCTGGTCTCAGGGACTTCCATAAAGGTTATATTTAATTGTTGACGTTTATAAGAAATAACTCTGACCCTTGCTCTTTCCCGCTCCCTCTTTCTCCCCATCCTTTCTATCCTCTTTGCCTCATCATCCTCAACCTCTTTCTCCTCTTCCTTCTCCTTCTCCTCTACTTGTTCCTTCTTTTCTTTCTCTTCTTCTTCCTCCTCTCTTTCCTTGTCTCTCTTTCTCTCACTTTCCCCTCTTTCTCTTTTCCTCTGTCTCTCCAGCCCCATGTTTTCCGTCTGATTCTATCTTTGCCTGTCTGTCTCATTCTGTATACTTCTGTCTCAGTCTAACTCTGTCTCTGTGTCTCTCTGTCTGTCTCATTCTGTGTGTCTGTGTCTGTCTGTGTCTGTGCCTCTCTGTCTCTGTCTCTCTCCTCCCCCATCCCCACAGTGCCTTCAAACTTTGAAATGGAATATTTCTCTTTAAAACTGCATATACAATAACCAAGCAGAAATCAGTATTAAAGTACATTAAGATTTATATGCACAAAGCCTAGATAACTTAGACAATGAAAGTTAAATTTTCAGGTAAACAATGAAAGGTAGGGAAATAAACCCCCCCTTGTCCCATAGACAAACACTTGTAAAATTGTCGAGCTTTCACATAGAATAGGGAAAAGGAACAGGAAGTATAAGAGTTCATTACTGACCCCAGGAGAATTTACTTTTCCCCAGGTGAACAGAGAAGGAGCAGGAACGATGTGTTAGATAACCTGAGGTCTCTTGTCACTTCTGACCACAAGTTACTGCTCCTGCTTCTCCTGGATCATATGTAGGTCAACAGGGTAGTTCACATTCAATCTTTATCTCATAATCCCCTTTAAAGAGATCAGGAGTCAACCACTGGAATTTGTTTGATGTCGAGGAGGTGTATAAAAACCCACCCTATGGGAGTTTGGTGTTCCTTGGGTCTAGAATGATTCCTACTGTTTTCTGTGACATCTTTTACATTCAGGGATGGTAGAGTCTAGTTAAGACATTTTTAAATCAAAATAAGGGAGACTTGGATATGTTTGTAGCATAGGAAGCAATAGGTAGGGAGACTGTCAATTACAGATGTTCACAAATTTATTTGGCTTACCAACCTCATTTTAAAAAAATTATTCAGTAACCCCCTCCTGGAAATCAATTTACTTTTATTCTTTAAGGGTATTTTTGAGTTATTTAAAAAATATAAAATCTTTTAAAACAACAAATCTTAAACCTAATAATTTATTTTAAATTTGTGGATTTTTTTCTATGCATTGAGATAGTGATGATGCAATATTGTATCACATAACTTTATGGTATCATATTGCAAAGAAGTCATTACACATATTCCTGTTGAGGCATGCTGAACTTCCTGAAAATGTGCTACACTCTCACCTGTCAACATTTAATTATTTTTTAAATTCTAATTTATTTATTTATTTTTAGTTTTCAACATTTATTTCCACAAGATTTTGAGTTCTAAATTTTTTCCCCATGTCTCCTATTTGCTGACCTCAAGACAGCATGCATTCTGACTACCTCTTTCCCAATCTGCCCTCTCTTTTATTACACTCCTCTCTTCTCTTATTACCATCCCCTGTATTTTCTTCTAGGGCAAAATAGATTTCTATGCCCCATTTCCTGTATATTTTGTTTCCCAGTTGCATATAAAAATAATTTTTAACATTTGTTTTAAAAACTTTGAGTTCCAATTTCTCTCCCTTCCTCCCTCCCCACCCATCCCCACTGAGAAGACAAGCAGCTTGATATGTGTTATATATGTATAGTTATGTAAAAGACTTCCACAAAAGTCATGTTTCTGAAAAACAAACTATATTTCCCTCCATCATATCTTGCCCCCCCCATTTATTGTAGTCTCTCTTTTGACCATATCCCTCCTCAAAAGTATTTATTTTTAAGTAAGCCTTCCCATTTACACTCCCTTCTATCATCACCCCACTTCCCCTTTATCCTCTTCTCCGCTACTTTTTTGTAGTGTGAGATAGATTTTCACTGCAAATTGAATGTGCATGTTATGCCCTCCTTAAGCCAAATGTGAGGAGAATAAGGTTGACTTTTTACCTCTCACCTTCCCTCTCTTCTCTTCCATTGAAAAAGCTTTTTCTTGCTTCTTTGATGTGAGAGAGAATTTGCCCCATTCTATTTTTCTCTTCTCCTCCCAACATATTCCTCTCTCACCCCTTAATTTCATTTTTTGGATATCATCCCTTCCTATTCAACTCACCCTGGGCCTTCTGTCTATATGTATATAGACAAGTACCTCCAACTACTCTATTTCTAAGAAAAGTCTCAAGAGTTATAAATATTATTTTCCATGTAGGAATGTAAACAATTCAACTTTAGTAAATCTCTTAAGATTTATCTTTCCTGTTTAGCTTTTCATGTTTCTCTTGATTCTTGTGTTTGAAAGTCACATTTTCTATTCAGCTCTGGCCTTTTCATCAAAAATGCTTGAAAGTCCTCTATTTCATTGAATGACCATTTTTTCCCCTGAAGTATTATACTCAGTTTTGCTGGGTAGGTGATACTTGGTTTTAATCCTAGTTTCTTTGACTTCTGGAATATCATACTGCAAGTCCTTCTATCCCTTAATGTAGAAGCTGCTAAACTTTGCATTATCTTGATTGCATTTCCACAATACTCAATTTATGTCTTTCTTGCTGCTTGCAATATTTTCTCCTTGACCTGGGAACTCTGGAATTTGGCTATAATACTCCTAGGAGTTTTCCTTTAGGGATTGTTTTCAGGAGGTTATTGGTGGATTCTTTCAATATTTATTTTACCCTCTGGTTCTAGAATATCAGAGAAGTTTTACTTGATAATTTCTTGAAAGATGATGTCTAGGTTCTTTTTTGATCATGGCTTTCAGGTAGTCCCATAATTTTAAATTGTCTCTCCTGGATCTCTTTCCCAGGTCAGTTGTTTTTGCAATGAGATATTTCACACTATCTGCTATTTTTTCATTCCTTTGGTTTTGTTTTATAATATCTTGATTTTTCATAAAGTCATTAGCTTCCATCTGCTCCATTCTAATTTTTAAGGAATTATTTCCTTCAGTGAGCCTTTAGATCTCCATTTCCATCTGGCCAGTTCTCCTTTTTAGGGTATTCTTCCCTTCATTGGCTTTGTGGATCTCTTTTGTCATAGACTAATATAACTAAAATAGACTATGTCTATTTTTTCAGCGTTATTTTCTTTAGCAGTTTCTTGGGTCTCCTATAGCAAGTGGTTGACTCATTTTTATAATTTTCTTGCACCACTCTCATTTCTCTTCCTAATTTTTGCTCTACTTCTCTTACTTGATTTTCAAAATCCTTTTTGCGCTCTTCCATGACCTGAGACCAATTCATATTTTTCTTGATGGCTTTGGAAGGAGGAGCTTTGACTTTGCTGTCTTATGTTTGCATGTTTTGGTCTTCCTTGTTGCCAAAACAAAATTCTATCTTCTGATTCTTATTTTTTGGTTTTTGTTCATTTCCCCAGGCTTTTGAGCTCCTTGTCTAATTAAATCTCTGCTTCCAGTAGGGTTGAGGGGTGTACAGTCAGCTGCTCGATTCCCCCACAATCTGTAGGTATAGAGCTCCAAAAACGGTCCACTGTCTCTGCCCCTGCTGCTGTTATGGTTTCTGTGGGTTCCTCAACTCCCTCTGCAACCCTGGGGCTGGGACCAGACCACTCTACTCTCCCACACTGGTCCCACAGGCTTTTTCCACTGACCTTCCAATTTATCCTCGGTGTTTTGGGATCCTGAAGTCTGGAAACTGCCACAGGTGTGAGAGATTCAGCTTCCCCAAGGCCTGCTCAGGTCTTGTCTGTGCCAGCACAGCCCACAGTAAACTGCTCCCTGCCCCCTGTGTGGCATGATAGATACTTTCCAGTGACTTTCCAGGATGTCTTAGACTGAAGAATTGCTTCACTCTGTCATTCTGTAGGTTCTGCAACTCCAGAATTTGTTTAGAACCATTTTTTGCAGGTATTTGGCTGGGCTAGGGGATAGAACTCTGGAAAGTACATGCTGTTACGCCAACATTTGCTTATTAAGACTTGTCAGTGGACTTGACTACTAATTGGTTATAACTTGAAATTTGTGTGTTTGTTTGGAAAATAAGGTAATCATTATGACTTTTAATGCAGTCTTTTCCTTCATTCTTGAAGAGGACCAAAATGACATCACTACACTCAAGTCAGTGTGTCCAACTCTCAGACCAGTACAAACTCAGAATGTTCTATCACAGACACAAATACCCCATACAAACCCTTGGGGTGACTTCTCCAAATTTGTGTATCTCATGCTTCTTTTGAGCTATTTCAATTCTTTTTTGCTCATACAGAAGAGCACCTTCTCTGGTGTGGGCACTCCATGCTGAGCAGCCCTGTGCCAGTGTCTCCCATGTCACACAATCAATTCCAAAGTTCTTAAGAGAGACCCTGACAGTGTCCTTGTTTTGCTTCTTCTGATGACCACGTGAACACTTACCCTGCACGAGTCCTCCATAAAATAGTCTTTTTAACAAGCATTCATTTTGCATTCAAACAACATGGCCAGCCCATCAGAGTTGTGGTCTCTGAAACAGAGTGTCTGGTATCTAATTCTGCCAGTTGATATTCAGAATCTTCCTAAGACAATTCAAATGGAAATGATTGAGTTTCTTGGCATGGCACTCATAGACCGCTCATGTTTCACAGACTTTCAATGAGGTCAGTACAGCAGCTCATATATGCTTCTACATATGGATGCCGTGGTGCTGGTATGCTTTGTTGGTGTTAATTGTTAGGCCAAAATTAGCAAAAAGCATATAATCAATCCATAATTTGCTGCATCTAAACTTCAGAGGCTGCACTGAATGCATAGTACTCTGTAAACAGAAAATCATGCACCAACACTCCCTCTACTTTGGTCTTGGCTTGTAACCTGTTCAAGTCAAAGAATTTACCATCAGTGCGGTAGTTTACCTTGATGCAGTGCTCATCCCCATTGAAAGCATTTGACAACATGACTGAAAATATCATGCCAAATACATGGGAGCAAGCACACAGCCTTGTTTCATTCCATTGTTGCCTGGGAAAGCATGAGAGTATTGTCCATTATACAGAATCCAGGTAATCATTCCATCGTGAAATTGACATACAATGCTGATGAACACCAGGAAACCAAATTTTGGCATAATTTTCCATAAGTCCTTATGACTGACTGTGTCAAAGACCTTGGTCAAATCTCCAAATTTTGTGTACAGACTGCTCCTGGCATTTCTCCTGGAGTTGTCACACAGCCAACACCATATTAATTGTTCCTCTGCTTTTTCTGAAGCCACACAGGCTCTCAGGTAGGTGACCATCTTCCAAGTGAAGGATCAACTTATTGAGGAGGACTCTGGCAAGAATCTCTCCACATAAGAGAGAGACCTTCCTGTGATCAACACAAGACAATCTATTTCTTTATAGAGATGGATAAAGGTAGCATCTTTAAACTTCTGGGGGACAACTTCCTCTTGCCATATAACCTAGAAAATTTCAGTCAGCTTTCATACAAGCAGTGGATTCTTTAACTTGTAAATCTCAGCTGGCATAGAATCAGCACCAGGTGCTTTGCCACATAAAAGGAGCATAATGGCATTCAAAACCTATTCTTCAATTGGAACTTCTGCTAGGGAAAGAATGACTTCAACCTGAGGTAAATGGTCAATAGTTTCAGTATTGATTAATGATTATCTGTTGAGAACACTATGGAAGTGTTCAGTCCATCTCTCTAGGATCCTATCCTTATCACTAATTAATGTGGCTCCATCAGCACTGAGTAGTTGAGAAACACCACAGGTCTTTGGCCCATAAATAGCCTTCAGGGCATATAAAAGTGCTTTGGATTGTTACTATCAGTGCAAAACTAAATTTGATCAGCCTTCTTAGTTAGCCAAGAATCTTGCATCTCTTTAAACCTTGTTTGTACTTTACTTTTGATGGAATTAAATGCTGCTTTCTTAGAAATGGATGAACTATCTTGCTGGTAAACTCTGCTAAGTTCTCATTTTTAATTTAGCAGCTGTGGAATTTTCCTGTCATTTTCAACAAACCAGTCTTGATGTTGGTGAGTGTTGTGACTCTGACGAGCAAATTCAGAATTATACACCAAATCTCTGAAAGTTGTCCACTCCTTTTCTTCTCCACCGTTGCCCACTGTGTGTTGGCTCGACTTTCATTCCAAGTCAGCAACAAACCGTTCCTTTTTCAGAGAATTAATTCCCCTGGTAGTCATTTTGCCTTGGGAACACCAATTTTATTGAATGAAAATATTAGGTTTGGAGAGGATAAGTCTATGATCAGTCTAGCACTCTGCGCCACACATTGCTTTTATCACTTTCACATATGTCTGCCTCTTCTTATGATCACATAGTCTAGTAAATGGCAGTTTTTGCTACCAGGGTGCATGCATGAAGTTTTATTGCATTTGAGTAAACCAAAGACAGTGTTGGTGATGAGAAGGTAATAAGAAGCACCAGTCTTCAGTAGGAAGTGACCATTGCTGTTGCTGTTTCCAACTCCATTTCTCCCTAGGACTCCCTACCAAGTCTGATAGTCTGAGCCCACTCTAGCATTTTAAAGTCACCCAGAAATATAAGCTTGTCCCCTTTTAGCACATTGATGATAAAGTTCTCCAGAATATTGGAACAATTATCTCTATAACTATCTCTTTGTAGCAGATTAGAAGTATTGTACCATCCTCTAAAATATTTCACAAATGCTTTTAGTAGATAACTGAGGAAGAAAGGAGAATGTGAGTAGGCCTATACTTTACATACATAAATACAGAGGAAAAGTTTGAAATCAAATTCACAGCTTGGACTTACACTCAGTGCTTATTTTGGGAAAATGAATACAGTCAACAAAGTAGATTAAAATGTTCTCACATGTCCTCTTATGTAATTTCTTCCCAATTCAATTGAAACTGCTCAAGGGTAACCAAGTGTACAACAGGACCTAAAAATTTTCCTTTAGCTGCACCATTATTGCTTATAGAAGTTTGGCTTCTTGCCTTGTGCATTATGTATTCATATTAGGCCTTAGTTCTTAAAATCGTAAATCTGAATCATTCATAATGGGGTGTTGTGACTAGAATATATTTTGTTTTCCTTTATAGACCATATGTTTTCACCTAGTATTGACTGCGTAAGTTCAGTTCAATTGTAGTTAGAATGCCTAATAATCAGTAAATATCTCTTGAGATGATGGAAATTCTGTTTTACATAACAAAAAATATTTTTATGATTTTCAAGGCTTTATTTAAAAAAAAACAACACAATAATCTTTATGTAACCAGAATTGTATATAATGTTAAGAGTTGCATAATATTCATATTATAAGAATGTAAGCATGTATAGATGAATCTTCATTTCCATGGGAAATGTACTGGTTTTATTCAGCTATAACAACATAAGGAAATTTATTTTGGAACAATACAAATGTACAAACCCATCTGTTTGCTCCACTGCTATGTGTAGATTAAAGGGTGACTGGTATCAATTTTCATTTTATTATAAATTATTGAATTTTTTTTTGCAGATGGATTTTGTAAGTGTGTTACTATAGTTAAAACATAGACAATGTAAGGGATTATTACAGGCCCAAATCCTGAAGCTGCTATTCTCCTTTCCCTTTTCTTTTTCCCTTCTGTCTTTTTCTTTTCTGTTCCAATAAGGAATTCAAAAGTAATGAATTGAACCCTGGGAAACCGACAAACAAATAAGCATAATGAGGAGTGGGGTTTTATCCTTTACCTTTAGGAAATAGGCAGCTCCCCATAAAATGTGATGGGGGATATCACAGGACTTAGCCAGTCCCCATCAAAAATACTTCTCACCAAAATTGGCCCAAGACTCACCCTACATGGAAAATAATTGCCTGTACAAGATTTACAGAGCATTATCCATTAGGAAGCCAGAGTTAATGAAAATATTACTTTAGATTTTGATAGTCCCTTGTATTGGTCAGAATGCTTTTTGTGATCTGATAAGTGGCAAGATTGGATAACATTTCCCAAAAGTTTAGCATATCAACTATGGACTTAGAACTATAAGTGAAGTGTCCTTCCTCTTTACTTAAATTTCTTTTTATTGACTCAGTGAAAAGCACACAATTGCTCATTATCTACCTTATTTTAGTATATACTAGATGATCGGATTAATGGGTTGATAGGTGCTCAGGGAATGAGAAACTGCCAGTTTTTTTCATGAGGACTAGAGTGAATGAAAAATATAAGTTTTAAGGCTTCCAGAGAAGCATTAGAACACTAGGGCTGGAGGATAATGTGTTTTGTATGCTTCAGAGATAAATTTTGTTTCTGATCAATCTGGCTTGACAAACATATGAGCATGCATACATATATACATATACACATAGATATGTCCATATATCCAGATAAGTACAGGAATGGATGTAGATACAAATATTGTTCTTACTATATGTCAGGTACTGTTTGAAGTAATCAGTCAATTAGCAAGCACTTATTAATTATTTATAATGTACCAGGTACTTTGCGAAGTGGTGGGGATACAAAGAGAGACAAAAGACAGTTCCAGTCCTCAAGGACCTCACAGTCTAATAGGGAAGACAACAAGTCAAGAAATATGTGCAAATAAGCTATATAAAGAATAAATAGGAAGTAATTAACAGAGAGGAGGTACTAGAATTAAGGGGATAAGAAAGGATTCTGCAGCTTTCTGTAGAAGACAATATTTTAATTTGGACTTGAAGGAAGCCAGGGAAGTCAGGAGTTGAACAGAAGAAGAGAAATAAAGCACTCCAAGTACAGGGAATAGCCAGTGAAAATACATAGAGTTGAAAGATAAAGGTTCATGGAATAGCAAAGAGGCCAGTGTCACTGAATAGAAGCATGAGATGATGGGGGAAGGTGGTGATGGTGGTAATAAGGTACAAAAAGCCTGGAAACATGGCATGGGGGATAGTTTATGAAGGACTTTGGATGCCACAAAGAGGACTGTATATTGGATTCTGAAGTTGAGTCATTGGAGGTGATAAGATCAGACTTGCATTTTAGGAAAATCATTTTGGTGGTTGAACAGAAGACGAATTACAATGGGAAAACTTGAGGCAGGCAAACCAACAAGCAGCCTGTTGCAATAGTCTGTGAATGAGGTGAGAAGGCTTTTTCACAGGGTGGTGACAGTGTCAACAGAGGGAATGAGGTTTTGAGAGATGTTACAAAGGTGAAGTCAGCAGGTCTTGGCAACATAGTGGATGCGTGAGGTGAGAGATTGTGTGGAGTTAAGAATGACACCTAGCTTATGAAACTTGGTCACTGGGAGATGATTGTCTTTACAATAATGGGGAAGGTAGGGAGGGTTTGGGGTAAACATAATGATTTTCAGTTTAGACATATTGAGTTTAAGATGACTATGGAGATATCTGTCCTGTCCTCTGAAAATAAGTTGGAGATGGAAGACTGGAGGTCAGCAGAGAGGTTAAGACTGGATAGCTAAATTTGATAGTCATCCATCCAGCTCACAAGATCATCAAGTGAAGTAAAGCATGAAGCAAAAGGATAAGAGGGTATGGGATGGAGCTCTCAGAGACATCTGAAAGGAGTCATTTCTGTATCATAACCAATAAATGCTTACGTAGCCTTTTCTTAAAGACAACAAAAGAAGAGAGACCCTTCTGAGGCAGTATGGTTCACTTTTGGACAACTTTAATTGCTTGAAATTTTTCCTGACATCAGGCTTAAATTTATCTTTTTGCAAGATTCATTACTTTTGAAAGTTCTTCACTTTAATATTTCTTCAATTTAAAGGATTTGGGAGTGCAATAACTCTTCACAGAGTTTCTTTAAAAACAAATATGAAATTAAATAAAAATTAGACTAATTCTAGATTATTTTGTGAACTTTCTACCCTTATATAGTTCTTTTTGAAAAGGGCAGGGAATTAAGATTTCTGGGAGCCTAGATGGTGCAGTATGCAGTAATTTTGCCATAACTCTCCCATCTTCGCCTACTAATAACCACAAAATAGGGGCCTGCAAGTAATCCTAGAGCAGCAAAACCAGTAAAAAGGATAGGGCGAAACAATTTTTAGCCCCAAAACCTTGTAGGATAGGCAAGAAAGGTATATCTCACTCAGGTAAAAAGGGGAGAGCAGTCCATGACAGGAAGCATCCCAGAAAACCAGCAACAAACCAGAGAAAGATGCTGAGCCCCAGTGCAGGACCCTCACATGCCTCAGTATAGCCAGGGGAACTGACAGACCCCAACTTTGAGAGCCACCACATGCTTCAGTGTAGCCATGGGCAAAGAGGCCTCTCCCAGCATCCAGACCTTCATGTGCTTCAGCACAGCCCAGGGCAAACAAACATCCTCCAGCAGCTAGAACTCCCCCCGACATATTTCAGTGTAACTCCAGGGAAACAGACAAATCTCACCAGGCCTCAGCACATGCCAGACACTATTAGAACCCCAACTTAGTATCAGGTAAGCTGCCAAACACCTACAACCTACAGCAGCACCAGCCACCCTTTACCCCACCACATCTGTGAGCACCAGACATTAGGGTCTTCCAGGAACCTTAGGGAATCATCAGTGCAGCTCCAGGTAAACAGCCAGGGTGAGCAACCTCTGGAACAAGAAGTCTAAGATAATACTCTTCTGCACTGGGAGTAGAGACAAAATTGAAAAAAAAAGAAAAAAGACCAAAAAAGATGAGCAAAAACAACAACAAAAAAGAATCTGACCATATGAAGTTATTTTGGTGACAGGAAAGACCAAAACAAATTCAGAACCAGACAACAATATCAAAATGCCAAGGAGAAAAATCTTAAAGCAAAATGGGAAATAGTCTCAAGTTCAGAAAGAACTCATGGAAGAGTTCAAAAAGGACCTTAAAAATCATATAAGAGAGGTAGAAGAAAAGCAGCAAAAAAGAAATGAGAGTGATGCAGGAGAATTATGAAAAAAAAGACTCCAGAGCTTGGAAACCTGCTTACAAAGTAGAATTGGCCAAATGGAAAAGAGGTATAAAAATCCATTGAAGAAAACAACTCCTTAAAGAGTAAAATTGGCCAAGTGGAAAACAAAGTACAGAACTTAGTTAAAGAAAGCAACACTTTAAATGCAAGAATTGGGCAAGTGGAAGCTAATAACTGTGATACATCAAGAATCAAACAAATTCAAAAGAATGAAAAAGTGGGAAAAAATGTAAAATACCTCATGGAAAAAATAACTGACTTGAAAAATAGATCCAAGAGAGACAATATCAGAATCATTGGACTTCCTACAAGTCATAATCAAATGGAAAACAACTTTCAAGAAATTGTCAAGGAAAATTTCCCTGATGTTCTGGAACTAGAGGGCAAAATAGGTTTTGAAAGGATCCACTGATCACCTTAGGAAATCAATCCCAAAACAAAAACACCAAAAACATTATAGCCAAATTTCGAACTATCTGTTCAAGGAAAAGCATCGCAAGTGGCCAGAAAGAAACAATTCAAATACTAAGGAGTCACAATCAGGATTACACAGGATTTGGCAGCTATAACATTAAAGATCAAAGGTAGTGGAACATGACATTTCAGATGGCAAAGAAGCTAGGACTACAACCAAAAATCACTTACCTGGCAAAATTAAACATAATACATCAAGGGGAAAAATGATTATTCAATGAAATAGGATTTCAAGCTCTCATAAGGAGAAGACCATAAATGAACAAAATATTTGATCTTCAATATTAACACCCAAGAGAAGTTAAAAAGATAAAAACTGAAAAAAATAAGAGATTGAATAGAGCTAAACTATTTATATCTTTACATGGAAAAAATGATGATTATACCACTGATAGTACACCTAGAAGGACTATAAATATAGGGTAGGGGTATTCAGTGAATTTGAGGAAATGACATAAAAAATAAAGGATGAGGAAGAGGAGTACACTGGGTGCAGAATGAAGGGAGAGGTAGAATGAGGTAATAATACACATGAAGAGACACAAAAGCCCTATTACAGTGGAGAGAAAGATGCAAAGGTGGGCGAAAGGCATTGCTTGAATCATAATTTCATCAGTATTGGCTCAAAGAGGGAATCATATACACAATCAACTGAATGTTGAAATCTATGTTACCCAACAGGAGAGTAGGAAAGGAAGATATTAAGCAAGGTTGTGAGATGTAGAGGTGTGGGTGAGGGGTGGGAGTGAGACACTAACAGAAGAGGTGGCAGATGAGGGATGTTGTACGCAGAATCAAAACATTGGTGAGGAGGCAAAGGATGAAAGGAGAGGGAGGACAAATAGGAAGAAGAATAGGACAGAAGGAAATACACAGCTGGAAATCATAACTGTGAATGTGAATGGGGTGAACTCACCTATAAAATGGAAGTGAATGGTGGAGTGGATCAAAAACCAGAATCCTACAATATGTTGTTTACAAGAAACACACTTAAAGCAGGCAGACACACACATAGTAAAGGTAAGAGACTGGAGCAGAATCTATTATACTTTAGCTGAAGTAAAAAAAAAAAAACAAAAAACAGCAGTGGTAGCAATCCTGATCTTAGACAAAGTAAAAGCAAAAACATACTTAATCAAAAGAGATAAAGAAGGAAACTACATCTTGCTAAAAGATACCATAGATCATGAAGCAACATCAATACTAAAATATATATGTAGCAAGTGTTACAGCATCCAAATTCTTTTTTATATTGATGTTATTTATTTTTAATGTTCTATAATCACTACCATATAACTTAGATTATTTTTCCCCTACCTACCCAACACCTCCCCCCTCCCTCCCTGAAAAGGCATGCACTTCTAAACAGGATCTCCACATACATTTCTATTAAATACATTTTCACTATAGTCATACTGTGTAGAAGAACTACAATGAATGGGAGACATGATACACACACGCAAAAAAATGATCTGCTACATTTTGCATTTGACTTCCATAGTTCTTTCCTGGATGAAGAGCATTTTGCCTTAGAAGACCACTGGGAATTTTTTTTAAGCCCTTGCATTGCTATGAAGTTCTAAGTCTTCTAGAAAAAAGTTTTACACACTGCGGTCATTGTGGTGAACAAAGTTCTCCTGCTTCTGTTCCTTTCACTCACCATCAGATCAAGTCAGATCAAGTCTTTCTAGGCCTCTCTGAAGTCTTCTTGTTCATCATTTCTTATAGCACAATAGTATTACATTATATTCATATACCATAATTTATTTGACCATTCCCCAATTGATGCATATCCCCTTGATTTCCAGTTTTTGGCCACTACAAAGAGCACTACTGTAAATATTTTTATACATGTAGGACCCTTTCCCATTTTTATGATCTCTTGGGGATACAGTCCTAGAAGCGATATTGCTGGGTCAAAGGGTATGCACATTTTTGTAGCCTTTTGGGCATAGTTCCAAATTGCTCTCCAGAATGGTTGGATCAGGTCACAACTCCACCAACAATGAATTAGTGTTCCAACTCTCCCACATCCTCTCCAACATTTATCATTTTCCTGTTCTGTCATGTTTGCCAATCTGATAGGTGTGATGTGGTACCTCAGAGTTCTTTTGATTTACATCTCTCTAATCGAAAGTGATTTAGAGCATTTTTTCATATGATTATAAATATCTTTAATTTCTTCCTCTGAAAATTGCCTATTCATATCCTTTGACCATTTATCAATTGGGGAACGAATTGTATTGTTGTACATTTGACTCAGTTCTCTATATATTCTGGAAATGAGACCTTTATCCTCAAGATTAGCTGTAAAAATTCTTTCCCAATATATTACATCCCTCTGAGTTTTGGTTGCATTCGGTTTGGTTGTGCAAAACTTTTTCAGTTTAATGTAATCAAAATTATCCATCTTGCACTTCATAATGCTTTCTATCTCTTCTTTAGTCAAAAATTCTTCTCTTCTCCATAAGTTTGATGAATGCACTATTCCTCGCTCCTCCAATTTGTCCATAGTATCAATCGTTATACCTAGATCATGTGCCCATTTGGACTTTGTTCTTGTGTATGGTGTGAGGTATTGGTCTATGCCTAGTTTCTGCCAAACTATTATCCAGTTTTCCCAGCAATTTTTGTCGAACAGTGAATTCCTATCCCAGAAGCCAGGGTCCTTGGGTTTATCAAACAGTAGATTGCTATATTCATTGTCTTCTGTGTCTTAAGTACCTAGAATATTCCGCTTGTCTACCCTTCTGTTTCTTAGCCAGTACCAAGTGGTTTTGATAACTGCTGTTTTATAACACAATTTGAGATCTGGTGGGGCTAGGCCACCTTCCCTAGCATTTCTTTTCATCAGTCCCTTTGATGTTCTGGACCTTTTGTTCTACCAGATGAGTTTTGATATTATTTTATGCATCTCTAGAAAATAATCATCTGATAGTCTAATTGGTATGGCACTAAATAAGTAGATTAATTTAGGTAGAATTGTCATATTTATTATATTGTCTCGGGCTACCCATGAGCAACTGATGTTTCTCCACTTACTTAGGTCTGAATGTATTTGTGCAAAAAGTGTCTTGTAATTTGTGTTCATATAGTCCCTGGATTTGTTTTGGCAGGTAAACTCCCAGATATTTTATGGTGTCTACCCTAGCTTTAAAAGGGATTTCTCTTTCTATCTCTTGCTGTTGGACTTTGCTGCTAATATATAGGAATGCAGAAGATTTGTGCGGGTTTATTTTGGAACCTGCAACTTTGGCAAAGTTGTTTATTATTTCAAGGAGTGTTTTATTTGAATCTCTGGGATTCTCTAAGTATGTCATCATATCATCTGCAAAGAGTGATAACTTAGTTTCTTCTTTGCCTGTTCTAATTCCTTCAATTTCTTTAATCTTGTCTAATTGCTACAGCTAACATTTCTAGTACCATACTGAATAATAGTGATGATAATGGACACCCTTGTTTCACCCCTGGTCTTATTGGAAATGTATCTCCATTGCATGTGATCCTTGTTGAAGGTTTTAGGTAGATGCTGCTTATTATTTTATGAAAAATTCCCTTTATACCTATGTTCTTCAGCATTTTTAATAGGAATGGGCTTTATATTTTGTCAAAAGCTTTTTCTGCATCTATTGAAATAATCATGTGGTATCTGTTAGATTTGTTGTTGGTATGATCAATAATGCTAATAGTTTTCCTAATATTGTACCAGTCCTGCATTCCTCATGTGAATCCTACCTGATCATAACGTATTATTCTTGTGATAAGATGTTGTATTCGTTTTGCTAAAATCTTGTTTAAAATTTTTGCATCTATATTCATTAGAGAAATTGGTCTATAATTTTTCTTTCTCTGTTTTATCTCTTCCTGGTTTAGGTATCAAAACTATCTTTGTATAATAAAAAGAATTTGGGAGGACTTCTTCTTCCCCAATTTTCAAAAATAGTCTATATAGTATTAGAATTAACTGTTCTTTTAATGTTTGATAGAATTCACTTCTAAATCCATCTGGCCCTGGAGATTTTTTCCTAGGGAGCTCATTGATGCCTTGTTCAATTTCTTTTTCTGAGATGGGGTTGTTTAAGTATTCAACTTCCTCTTCTGTTAATCTGGGCAATTTGTACTTTTTAAAATATTCATCCATCTCATTTAGGTTGTAGAATTTATGGTCATAAAGTTGGGCAAAGTAATTTCTAATTATTGTTTTAATTTCCTCCTCATTGGAGGTGAGTTCACCCCTTTCATTTTTGATATTAGTAATTTGTTTTCTTCTTTCTTTTTTTAAATCAAATTGACCAAAGGTTTATCAATTTTATAAGTTTTTTCATAAAACCAACTATTAGTTTTACTTATTGGTTCAATTGTTTTCTTAATTTCAATTTAATTAATCTCTCCTTTGGTTTTCGGTATTTCTAATTTGGTATTTACTTGAGGATTTTCAATTTGTTCTTTTTCTAGGTTTATCAGCTGCATGTCCAAACCACTGATCTCCTCTTTCTCTATTTTATTCATATTCGCACTCAAAGATATAAAACTTCCCTTAAGAACTGCTTTTGTGGTGTTCTATAAGATTTGGTAGATTGTCTTATTATTGTCATTCTCCTGAATGAAGTTGTTGATTGCTTCTATGATTTGTTGTTTAACACACTCCTTCTTTAGGATCAGATTATTTAGTTTCCAATTATTTTTTGGTTTATCTTTCCATGGTCTTTTATTACATATAATTTTTATTGCATTATGATCTGAGAAAGATGCATTGATTATCTCTGACTTTCTCCACTTGATTGTGAGACTTTTATGCCCTAGAACATGGTCAGTTTTTGTATATGTTCCATGTACATATACATGTACCACTGAGAAAAAGGTATATTCCTTTCTATTCCCATTCAGTTTTCTCCAGAGATCCATCATATCTACCTTATCCAGAATTTTATTTACCTCCTTAACCTATTTCTTGTTTATTTTGAGGTTAGATTTATCAGGTTCAGAGAGGGGGAGGTTGAGGTCCCCCACTAGTATAGTTTTGCTGTCAATTTCTTCCTTCAACTCCCCCAACCTCTCCTCTAAGAATGTGAATGCTATACCACTTGGACCATACATATTTAGTAATGATATTACTTCATTGTCTATGGTGCCTTTTAACAGGATGTAGTTTCCTTCCTTATTTCTTTTAATTAGATCTATTTATGCTTTTGCTTTGTCTGAGATTAGGATTGCTACCCATGCTTTTCTTACATCAGCTGAAGCACAATATATTCTGCTCCAACCTTTTACCTGTACCCTGTGTGTAGCCCCCACATTTCAAGTGTGTTTCTTGTAAATAACATATTGTTGGATTATGGCTTTTAATCCATTCTTCTCTCCATCTCCATTTTATGGGAGAGTTCATTCCATTCACATTCACAGTTGTGATTAAAATCTGTACATTTCCCTCCATCTGCTTTCCCACCATTTGGGCTTTTAGCTCTCCCATCTCCCTTCCCCTCCTCAGTAGTTTTCATTTTTCACCACCACCTCCCACAGTCTTCCCTTCCTTCTTTTAGCCCCCCTCCCTTTTACTCCTCTTTACCCTTGCTACTTCTTCCCTCCCATTTAGCTTCCCCTCCCCTTTCTTCCCCTTTCACCTCCTACTGCCTTTAGAGCTAATTAGAATTATATACTTAAGTTTATTGTTCCCTTCTTGAACCAAATCAGATGAGATTAGTTCTCTCAAACAATGCTCATCTCCCTCCCCTCGTTCCCTCTACTATAATTCTGTACTTCTTCCTGTGATGTAATTTTCCATTTTCTGCTTCCTCCTTTTCACATCTTCTGTTACAATCCCTTTACATGCTTAAATCATATTTTTATCATCATATCATTTACTTCATACCCATTACCTCTATGTATATCCCTTTTATATTCATAATAGATGTACAATTCTCAAAAGTAACAGCTATCATCTTCCATTACAGGGAGGTAAACAGTTTACCCAAATTGAGTAGCAAGTTTGTTTTTTTCCCCCTGTTTATCTTTTTATGCCTCTCTTGAGACTTGCATTTGAAGATCGAATTTTTCTATTGAGTTCTGGCATTTTTGTCAGGAAGTTCTGGAAATCCCTTACTTCATTGAATGACCATCCCCTTGCTTGAAATGTTATACTGAACTTTGCTGGGTAATTGATCCTTGATTGTAGTCCCAGCTCCTTTGCCTTACGGAATATTGGATTCCAATTCCTTCAGTCTTTTAATGTAGAAACTGCAAGACCCTGTGTGATTCTGACTGTAGTTCCTTGATATTTGAATGGTTTCTTTCTGGCTGCCTATAGTATTTTCTCCTTCACTTGATAGTTCTGGAATTTGGTAACAATATTTTGGGGGTTTTGAGTTTGGAATCCCTTTTGGGAGGTGAACAGTGGATTCTTTCAATGACTATTTTGGCTTCTGTATTTAGCACTTCTGGGCAGTTTTCCTTGATGATTTCCTGGAAGATATTGTCCAGACCTTTTTCTTCATCGTGGCTTTCTGGCAAGCCAAAAATTCTTAAGTTTTCTTTCCTGGATCTCTTTCCCAGGTCAGTTGTTTTTCCAATTAGGTATTTTACATTTTCTTCTATCTTTTTATTCTTTAGATTTTGCTTGACTGATTCTTTCTGTCTCATAGAGTTTCTACTTGCCCAATTCTAATTTTTATCAATTCTTTTCTTCAGTTAACTTTTGCATCTCCTTTTCCATTTGTCCAATTATTCCTTTTAAGGAATTATTTTCTCCAGTTAGTTTTCAAACTACCTTTTCCAGTTGTTCAATTTTCCTTTTTAAAGAGATGTTCTCTTCATGGAATTCTTTTTATGTACTTTTAAAATCATTGTCCATTTTCTCTTCTGTTTACTTCTTCAGCTGTTCCAGGAGAGCTCTTTGTGCATGGGGGCAGTTCATATTCCCTTCTGAAGTTTCAGATGAGAATACAGCCTCACTACTGATCTCTTTGGTATTTATGTTTTGGCCTTTGTCCCTATAGAAAGATTCTATGGTTTTTTCACCCTTGTTTTGCTTTTTCCTGCTCATGGTGGTGATTGTGCATTGTGGCTTCTGGTTCTTTAAGTTAGAAGCTGCAGAACTTGGTGTTGGGCTGACTAGTGTGAAAAAGCTAAGGGCAGATGCTAATTTACCTTTTTGTTTTGTGTTTTCCTGATCAGCCCTGGGTCTAGCTTGTTAAGTGTGGGGAAGGGGTGGTCTGGTCATGGGGGATCTCCTCAACTGAGCTGAGGCAAAGGCAAGCTCAGGGGTTGGTGATCCCAGCTACTCTATTGCCTTCCCATTTCCCCTGGAGTGCTGAGGCACACCTGGATCCTAGTGCTAGTTTCCACCCCCTCTGTGGCTCCTTTCCTAGCGCTGAGGCAAGCCTGGGTCCTAGTGCAAGTTTTCACCACCTGGGGCCCCCTCTCCTTCCTGTTTGCCTCTGTCACAGTAAGAGGAATCCCCCTTAGCTATTTTCCTAGCCTCAAGTGTTATGAGACTGTTTGCCCTGTTGGTTGTTACCACTGATCCAGGATTTTACTGGGGAAATATTTTGTGGTTCTTTTGAGGTCAACAAGGGGGGAGGAGAGAGCATTTACCATTCACTCCACCATTGTGGCTCCTGGAAGTTCAAGTAGGTGATTTGTAGATGTTTAGTCTTTGGGCTGAAAGTCTCAGGAGCTGCTATGGCTGATATCTGGTGCTCAGTGGCTGTCACTCGCTAGGGTCTGCTGGTCTCCTGCCCTGGGCTGCCACTCTGCCTTTCTGCCATGCTGCTGCTGTTTGTGGCTGCCCCAGGGTTTTCCTGCCCAGCCCCAAGGCTGCAGGACACACTGGTCTGTGTGCTGTGGGCTCACCACCACAGAACAGGTCCTTCCCATTGACCTTCCAGTCTGTCCTGGGCTGTGAATCTGCCACAGTCTGTCTTCTATTGGATTTTACACCTCCAAAATTTGGTTAGATTCTCTTTTTAGAGGTATCTGAAGAAGTTTGTCTAAGAGCTTATGTAAGTCATTACTTTCACTCAGCCATTGGGCTCTATCCCCTCTAGCAATAATCAGCATCCAAATTCTTAAAGGAGAAGTGAAGTGATTTACAAGAAGAAATAGACAAGTTGTGGTAAATGAATGAACATGCACAATTCAGGAAAGTCTGAAAAGACTTGTACAAACTGATGCAAAGTGAAATGAACAGAACCAGGAAAATATTGTACACAGTATCAGCAACACTTTGGAATGATTAACTATGCATGACTCAACTCTTCTCAGAAACACATGATCCAAGACAAGGATGAAGAATTTCCAAGGAAAAATGCAACCCACATCCAGAGAAATAACTATGAAGTCTGAATGCAGATTGAAGCATACTTTTTCATTTACTTTATTCTTTTTCATGTTTCCCCCTTTTGATCTATTTCTTCTTTCACAACGGTGACTAATAAGGAAATGTGTTTTACATGATAATACATGTATAGCCTATAGTAGATTACTTGCTAACTTGAAGAGGAGGGAGAAAGAGGAAGGAGAGAGAAAAATTTGGAACTCAAAATCTTGTAAAAATGAATGCTAAAAATTGTCTTGAAATGCAACTGGGAAAAAATATAATACTATTAAAAAGCAAAAAACCAAATAAAAGTAAAAAGAAAAGGCAGTTGGGGAGGAGAGAGAATGATGTAGCATCCTTTGTTGTGATCACTGTATTTCCCTAGTATGTTGCTTTACACCAAAATTGTCAAGTAGCCTATGAGCTACAACACTCATTAGCTATTCCTTAATTAGATTAAAATATAATTGGGAAACATTTTTTAAATAAACATAAAATAAATTTACAACTAGGTGGCACAGCTGATAGTGTGTGAGACCTAAAGTCTGGAAGACTCTTTTTAGTGGGTTCAAATCTGGCCTCAGGCATTTACTATCTATAGACAACTCACTTAATCCTCAGTTTCTTCATCTGTAAAATGAGCTGGAGAAGAAATTCTAAGTTATTCCAGTATCTTTGCCAAGAAAATCCACTAAAAAGAGTCACAAGTAATTGACACAACCTAAGATGATTGTGCAACATTTTAAAATTGTCAATATATGACTCACAGGGATCTTTATATATGGTTTTTTGGCCCTGTTTCTATTTGAGTTTGACATGACTGATATACACCACATTAGGTGCTCATATTGGAATACATTTTTATTAAATACTCATATAGAGGTGGCATCCTTTTTAGTGTTTCCAACATAAAGGGGTGTTACATTTTGTAAAATAAAAGGTTTTTCTGCATTTGCTGATGTAATCACATGATTTTTATTATTAATGTCAATTATGTTCATATTTTTCTAATATTGAATCATTTCTATATTCCTTAAATAAATCCAACATGGTCTTACTGTATGAACTCTTAAATATGTTGCTGTAACTCCTTTTTTAACATTTTATTTGGTATTTTGTATGAAAATTCATTAGAAACATTAGTCTATAGTTTTATTTTTCTGATGTTTTTCCCTGGTTAAAGTATCAAGACCATATTTCTTTCACAGAAAAAGTTTCGTTGGCTCCATTCTTTGTCGATTTTTGCCAACAATTTCTTTAATATTGAAGTTATTTTCCAATATTTGAGATATTTTAGGCATAATACCCTTCCAATACCAGTCTCAAAAATCCTGGATTTGATTTTTTTATTGGATTTTTTGTTTGTTTAATCTGGGTTTTATTTTAGATCCAAGATTGAATATGAGCTCCTTGGAAGCAAGACATGGGTCTTATAATCTATATATGAAATATTTATTTATTTATTTGAGTCTATAATTAATGCATATGTTTTCATATAAAAAAACAGATATTGTAATAAGTCACACCGTTTTATTTCATTATGTGTATATATATATATATATATGTATATATATATATATATATATATATATATATATATATATATATATATATATATATATATATATATTTAGTTTTCTCTATTCATTTCCACAAGATTTTGAGTTTCAAATTTTCTCCCTATCTCTCCCTTCCACCTCCCCAAAACATCATGCACTCTGATTATCCCTTCTACTCTCCCTTCTACCATGTCTCCTTTCTTCTCTCTTTTCTTGTAGGGCAAGATAGATTTCTATCCTCCATTACCTGTATTTATTATTTCCCAGTTACATGCTACAATCAATCCTCAATATCCATTACTAAAACTTTGAGCTCCAACTTCTCTTCCTTCCTCCCTCCTCACCCATCCCCCATGAGAAGGCAAGTAATTCAATATAGGCTATATATGTGTAGTTTTGCTAAAGGCTTCCAGAATAGTCATATTGTGAAAGACTAACTATATTATCCTCCATCCTATCCTGCCCTCCCCCATTTGTTCTATTCTCTCTATTGATCTTATCCCTTCCCAAAAGTGTTTACTTCTAATTACTCTCCTGCTCTCATTTGCCCTGCTTTCTAGCATCCCACACAAACACTCCACTTATCCCCTTCTCCCCTACTTTCCTGTAGTGTAAGATAGATTTTTATATCAAATTGAGTGTGCATGTTATTCTCTCCTTCAGCCAAATGTGATGGGAGTAAGTTTCACTTTTCTCCTCTCACCCCCCTTATCACCTCCATGGAGAAAGCCTTTTCTTGCCTTTTTAATGAGAGATAATTTGCCGCATTCCATTTCTCCTTTTCTCTTCCCAATATATTCCTCTCTCACCCCTTAATTTTGTTTTTTAGATACCATCCCTTCCTATTCAACTCACTCTGTGCCCTCTGTCTACATATGTGTGTGTGTGTGTGTGTGTGTATAATCCCTCCAACTACTCAAATACTGAGAAAAGTATCAAGAGCTACAAATATTATCTTTCCATGTAGGCCTGTATATAGTTCAACTTATGATTTCTCTTCTCTGTTAACCTTTTCATGTTTCTCTTGATTCTTGTGTTTGAAAGTCAAAATTTCTATTCAGCTCTTGTCTTTTTGTCAAGAATGCTTGAAAGTCCTCTATTTCATTTAATGACCATTTTTCCCCTTGAAGTATTATACTCAGTTTCACTCTGTAGGTGATTCTCCATTTTAATCCTAGTTCCTTTCACTTCTGAAATATCATATCCCAAGACCATTGATCTCTTAATGAAGAAGCTGCCAGATCCTGTGTTATCCTGATTATATTTCTACAATACTTGAATTGTTTCTTTTTGGATGCTTGCAATACTTTCTCCTTGCCCTGGGAACTCTGCAATTTGGCTACAATATTCCTAGGAGTTTTTCATTTGGCATCTCTTTCAGGAAGTGATTGGTGAATTCTTTCAATACTTATTTTACCCTCTGGTTCCAGAATATCAGAGCAGTTTTCCTTAATAATTTCATGGAAGATAATGTCTAGGCTCTTTTTTTGATCATGACTTTCAGGTAGTCCCATTACTTTTAAATTGTCTCTCCTGGTTCTATTTTTCAGGTCAATTGTTTTTCCAATGAGATATTTCACATTTTCTTCTATTTTTTCATTCATTTGGTTTTGTTTTATAATTTCTTGGTTTTTCATGAAGTCATTAGCTTCCATCTGTTCCATTCTAATTTTTAAAGAACTGTTTCCTTCAGTGAGCTTTTGAACCTCCTTTTCCATTTGGCTAGTCCTCCTTTTTAAAATGTTCTTCTCTTCATTGGCTTTTTGGGCCTTTTTTTGCAATTTGATCTAACCTATTTTTAAAGGTGTTAATTTCTCCAGCATTTTTTGGGTCTCCTTTAGCAAGCTGTTGACTCGCTTTTTCATGATTTTCTTGCATTGCTCTCATCTCTCTTCCTAATTTTTGCTCCACCTCTCTTACTTGACTTTCATAATTCTTTTTGAGCTCTTCCATGGCCTGAGATCATTGCATATTTATTTTGGAGATTTTGGATGCAGAAGCCTTGACTTTTAGGTCTTCCTTTGATGGTATGCATTGTTCTTTCTCATCCAAAAGAATGGAAGAGAATATCTGCTCACCAAGAAAGTAACCTTCTATTGTCTTATTCTTTTTCCCTTTTTTGAACATTTTCCCAGTCAGTTATTTGACTTTTGAGTTCTTTGTCAAGAGGAAGGCATACTGTGGGGACTTGTAAGTTCTCAGTGCCTCCAAGGTGGCATAGTCAAGGGTGAGGAGTAAACTCCTCTCCTGACCTGTGCTCTGGTCCTGGAGCAACTACAAGCACTCTTTTCTGCAAGCAGAATTCCCTCTCCAGAGCCTCCACCAGCTCCACCACATCAGCACTCTTCCCTTCCCCAGGGTCACCACTCAGGGCAAAGATGCAGATCAGCAGCTTAATTCCCCCAGGTCTTTAGGCCAGGGCTCCAACAATGTTAGCTGCCACCACCGGGGTCCAGGGCTAGACTGCTGTGTTCCCTTCTCAAACAGATAAAAGAGCTTTCTCAGTGACCTTTGAAGTTGTCTTTGGCATTTGTGAGTTGAGGAATCTGGGACCTGCAGCTGCTACCAGTGACTCCTTGAAGCCTGCTCCATTCCTGTCCTTGCTGCAGTATAGTCAAGGCTGGGCTGGGCTCCATGGGCTGTACTCTGCTCCATGCCTGGTGAGACAGACCTTTCCTGTTGGACTTCCAGGCTGTGTTGGACTGGAATCTCTTTCACTCTGTCATTTTGTGGCTTCTGCTGCTCTAGAATTTGTTTAGTCATTTTTTACAGGTATTTTATGGGCTGTGGGCAGAGAGCTTCTAGAAGTGCATTCTTCCACTGCATCACTGTGGCTCCATCCCCAGCCACATTGTTTACTGATGATGTTTTTAGTTCTGAAGTTGACCCACTCAAAATATTACTGATGACTAACTAAGAAGATAAGGGTAGAATCTATTGTGAAAGTTATAGGGGGGATGAGGGAATAAGATCTTGAAATATCTTACCTCTGAAGTTGTCTGTGACAAGATTTAGTCATCTATTGTGTTTAGTTTTTGTCCTTCCTGGTAGCTCTATGACTCTTCCATTGTAAATTTCTAAGTTTACATGAAATTCTCTCACCCCCATTTTAAGCTTTCTGCCATGCAATTAAACATTTATCATATACTTGTTTCTGTTAGATAGTAAGAATTTTGTAATTTGTTATTTAATCAGTGTCTGTATATTTGACTTAATTTTCTTTTAAATCTTCAGAAATATCAATCATCCATTTGCTATATTATGCCAAATTAGAAACAAAAATAAAAGTCAAATGCTATCCATTTTCTCCTTAGTTTATTCTAATTAAGTATTTATTACTAACTATCACCTTCATTTAGGATGAATACTGTATTTATCTGAAACATATCAATATAAAACAGAATAATTTCCAGGAGGAAAACTGACATTATTAGAACACATCTTTTCTTTACCCAGATGGATATGCTGTGCCACTCCACAATATATAATAAAAACTCCTAGTCTAAACAAGTTGTCAATTATGCACCCAAATGCATGATGCCAAGATTAAGACAGATTTGGAAAACAGAAAGTAATAAGTGAAACTCAGGAGGAATACTGTTGCAGGTGTGTGTGTGTGTGTGTGTGTGTGTGTGTGTATGTATGTATTCCAATAATAGGTAAACATTCACACTTAGCAGTATCAAAAGTGAACATGACAGATGAGTAATTGTTCTGAAGGAGTTTTCCCAACTATACTGGTCCCGTATCTATATTAGCTGAGGCTCCAACAGCATTTTTATATATAAATATAAATATATATATATATATATAAATATATATGTATATTCCACTTATAATGGGAATAAAGCAAAAGGACATTTCTTATATCTTCTTGTTTTCTTATCTGTCAAATTAGGTTAGACTCAATGATCCCTTCCAGTAAATGAATATACAAATTTAAACATATAATATGTTTAAACATGTGGGTAAAGATGGGAAGGTATTAATCAGCAAAAGGGAAAGAAATTATCTTGGGAAAATGGAAGGAATGGTAGAGAAACCAGACTATAATACTATAGATGAAGCAATGGGACAAGGTAAAGTTTAATTAATTCAAGAAGCATCACTTGTCTGTGTACAGTACGGTGCTAAGTTGTTGTTGAGTCATTTTTCAATTGTCTCCAACTCTTCATGATGTATTTAGGATTTTCTTGGCAAAGATACTAGAGTGGTTTGCCATTTCCTTCTCCAGCCCATCTTTATAAATGGAGAACTCAGGCAAATATTGTTAAGTGACCTGGCCAGAGTCACACAATTAGGAAGTTTCTGAGATAGAATTTGAACTAATGAAATTGAATCCTCCTCATTGTAAATCCGATGCTATCTCCATTGCACCACCTAATTGCTAAGTACTGGATATTAAAAAAAACCAGAAAATGAACTAGTCACTGACAATGAGGGTAGGTACAATATGTATACAAGAAAATACAAAGGAATTTCCAAAGGAAAAGAGTGCTAATAACTAGAGGTTGGAAAGGGAGATGAGAGGATATCAAGAAGCAGCCCATGTTGGATAGAAGGTTAGGAACAATGGAAATATAGAAAAAGGAAGTATACTGGCAATGGAGGAACTGTACTGAGATCTCCTTTCTCTCCTTACCTCTGATCCACTCTAAGCCAATGGTAAGAATCTATTATTACAGCTTTAAGAATTGCTGAAGACAACCGCCCTTATAAAAGTCACAGAAAGTGAGCTTTAGAAAGAAACCAAGAGGAGAGGATTCTGGGAAGATGGAAGATTAGCTCAGAAAATTCCAAATTCTCTAGATTTTCCCCACAAATAAGATAAAACAGAGCTCAGGGCCAACATAGAGTAGTAAAAATGAATAAGAGTAGGGGCAGAGCAGTGGTCCTCCTGGGACAATTGGAGAAGATCTGAAGAAAAAACCCAGGACAAGGTTTAGTCCCTGTGAAAAGTAAACATCTACAGGCCAGTTTCACTTAAACAACAAGCTGAAGTCCTGGGGTTATCTGGGTTGCTAGGCTGTCTTAGTCCCAACTTTTACCCCTGGAACATTGAGGGAAATTGGGCATCTAAGCCAGGAATGATTGAGAGAACCTATGCTGACAAGGAATGCCAGACCCAGCCATGCTGTGGAGATGTGGCTCTGGGTGAAAAGTAACCAGCACACACAAGATTAGTGAAGGACCAGTGAGGTGGGGTCGCTGTTGACTGTGGGCATTCTCTGGAAAGCAGAGGGCTTGGTTTCAGTTCCAGGCAAAGGGGAAAACTAAAGGAGGATCTGAGGCCAGAGGCACCATCCACCATGCCCCAGGTGATTGAAAAAAGAAATAAGCTGCTTCCCCGCCCCCAAAAAAAAATGCAATGGCACAGGAGAAAGAATCCAACCACAGAGAGTTGCTATGAGAATAGAAAAAAGTGGAGTTCATCTTCAGAGAAGGATACTGAAGCAAATAAACTTTCCTGTATTCCAAAGAAAAATGGCAAATTGTCACCTGCCCAAAAGGAACTCATAGAAGAACTTTAAAAAGACATTAAGAATCAAATGAGAGAGATTGAGGAAAAACTAAAGAAAAATAAGAACAATCCAAGAAAAACAAGATTATGAAAAGAAAGGCAACTAATTAGAAAAAGAGATCCAGAAACTTAAGGAAGAAAACAACTTGGGGGGGCGGAGCCAAGATGGCGGAGTGAAAGCAACGACTCACCTAAGCTCCTGGAAAAACTCCTCTGATTATATCTGGGGGGAGAGTCTGACCAGACTTTGGAGGTGTAGAATCCAGTGGGAGATGGACTTTGACAGATTCGGAGCCCAGGCTGGACTGGAAGGTCCACGGGAGGGATCTGTTCCGCGGGGGTAAGACCCTGGCGCACAGCGCAGCGTGGTCCGCACGGCAGGGCAGAGGGGACCAGAGGAGCCCGAGAGTGGCGGGCAAGACCAGCGGAGCAGGAGATAAGCCAGGCCGAGCCGGTGAGAGCCGCTGAGTGCCAGACATCAGCGCAGCAGTCCTTGAAATCTTCAGCCTGAAGACGGACTTCGGTGGGTCACTACTTGAACTTCCAGGAACTGGGATGGCAGAGTGATCAGTAAGTGCTCTCTCCTCCCCCCTGATGACCCTGAGGGAACCATAAAATTCTTCCCCAGATTAATCCTGGATCAGCAGGAACAGCAGAAGGGGGCGGGTGGTCTCATAACACCAGAGGCTGAAGAGGTGGCAAAGGGGAATTCTTCCTACCGTGGTGGAGGCTATCTGGAGGGACAGACGACCCAGGGCAGAGAAAAATTCGCACTGAGACCCAGGCAAGCCTCAGCCCAGGAGACGAGCCCCAGGAGGGGCGGGAACACGCATTAGCCTCTAGGCGTGCCCCAGCCCTCCAGGGGAAAGGGAAGACAATAGGGAAGCTGGGATCAGCATCCCCGAACCTTGCCTTTGCCTCAGGCCAGCTGAGGAGATATCCTGAGACCAGACCACACCTCCCACACACCTATCAAGCTAAACCCAGGGTTGATCTGGGAAACAAACAAAAAAAAAAAGCCTGCTTTTAGCCTAGACAAACATCAACTCAACTTAAAAGATCTGTATCTTCTGACTGAAAGAACCAAAAGCTACAACACTCAGCCAACATCATGAATCGGAAAAAGCAGACGAAAAGTGAAAAAACCATAGAATCTTTCTATGGGGATAAGGACCAAAACACAAACACCAAAGAGGTCAGAGCTGAGACTGTACTTCCATCTGAAACCTCAGATGGGACTATGAATTTCTCGCAAGCACAACTAGATTACCTGGAACGTCTGAAGAAGGATATAAAAGAAAAACTGGCCAATGATTTTAAAACCATAAAAAAAGAATTCACTGATGAGAACATCAATCTGAAAAAGAAAATTGAAGAAATGGAAAAGGAAGTTCAAAAATTAACTGGAGAGAATAATTCCCTAAAAGGAAGAGTTAATCAAACGGAAAAGGAAACTCAAAACCTAATAGGGAAAATTGATCAGATGGAAAAGGAAACCCAAAACCTAACTGGGAAAATTGGTCGAATGGAAAAAGAAGTACAAAAATTAAATGGAGAAAATAGCTCCTTAAAGGGAAAAATTGGCCAGATGGAAAAGGAGATGCGAAAGCTAACTGAAGAAAACAATACGATCAAGATTAGAATTGGGCAAGTAGAAACTAATGACTCAATGAGGCAACAAGAATCAGTCAAACAAAATCTAAAGAACGAAAAGATAGAAGAAAATCTAAAATATTTAATTGGAAAAACAACTGACCTGGAAAATAGATCCAGGAGAGAAAATCTAAGAATTATTGGCCTGCCAGAAACCCATGATGAAGAAAAGAGTCTGGACAATATCTTCCAGGAAATCATCAAGGAAAACTGCCCAGAAGTACTAGACTCAGAGGGCAAAATAGTCATCGAAAGAATCCACCGTTCCCCACCGGAAAGGGATCCCAAACTCAAAACCCCAAGAAATATAGTTGCCAAATTCCAGAGCTATCAAGTGAAGGAGAAAATACTACAAGCAGCCAGAAAGAAACAATTTAAATATCAAGGTCACACAGTCAGGATCACACAGGACCTTGCAGCTTCTACATTAAAAGATCGAAAGAATTGGAACCCAATATTCCGTAAGGCAAAGGAGTTGGGACTCCAACCGAGGATCAACTACCCAGCAAAGTTCAGCATAACATTTCAGGCAAGCAGAAAGTCATTCAACGAAATAAGGGATTTCCAGAGCTTCCTGACCAAAACACCAGAACTCAATAGACAATTTGATCTTCAAATGCAGGTCTCCAGAGAATCATAAAAAGGTAAACAGAGGGGAAAAAACAAAAACAAAAACTTGCAACTCAATTAGGGCAATCTGTTTACCTCCCTGTAAGGGAAGATGATACCTGTTAATCTTGAGAACTGTGCAGCTATTATGATAAAAGGGATATATGTAGAGGGAACGGGCATAAAGTAAATGATGTCATGGCAAAAATATGATTTAAGTATGAGAAGGGAATGTAATAGGAGGTGTGGAAAGGGGGAAGCAGAAAATGGCAAATTATATCACATGAAGAAGTACAAAACTATAGTAGAGGGAAGGAGGGGAGGGAGATGAGCATTGTTTGAGAGGTACTCTCATCTGATTTGTTCAAAGGAGGGAACAATAATCTTAAGTAGATAAGCCTAACTAGCTCTATAGGTAGTAGGAGGGGAAGGGGGAAGAAAGGGGAGGGTGGCTAAAAGGGAGGAAAGAAGCAATAAGAGTAAAGGGGACTAAAAGGGAGGGGGGCTAAAAGAAGGAGGGGAAGGCTGCAGGAGGAGGGGGAGAAAAGTGAATACTATTGAGGAGGGGAAGGGAGACGGGAGAGTTAAAAGCACAAATGGTGGGAAAGAGGGTGGAGGGAAATACACAGATTGTAATCATAACTGTGAATGTGAATGGGATGAACTCTCCCATAAAACGGAGACGGATAGCAGAATGGATTAAAAGCCATAATCCAAAAATATGCTGCTTACAAGAAACACATTTGAAACGGGGGGATACACATAGGATAAAGGTCAAAGGATGGAGCAGAATATATTGTGCTTCAGCTCATGTAAGAAAGGCAGGAGTAGCAATCCTAATCTCAGACAAAGCAAAAGCAGAAATAGATCTAATCAAAAGGGATAAGGATGGAAACTATATCCTGCTAAAAGGCACCATAGACAATGAAGCAATATCATTACTAAACATGTATGCTCCAAGTGGTATAGCATCCAGATTCTTAGAGGAGAGGTTGGGGGAGTTGAAGGAAGAAATTGATAGCAAAACTATACTAGTGGGGGACCTCAACCTCCCCCTCTCTGAACTAGATAAATCCAACCTTAAAATAAACAAGAAAGAGGTTAAGGAGGTAAATAAAACTCTGGATAAGGTAGATATGATAGATCTTTGGAGAAAATTAAATGGGAATAGAAAGGAATATACCTTTTTCTCAGCGGTACATGGAACATTTACAAAAATTGACCATGTAATAGGACATAAAAATCTCACAATCCAGTGCAGAAAGGTAGAGATAATCAATGCATCCTTTTCAGATCATAATGCATTAAAAATTACATGTAATAAAAGGCCATGGAAAGAGAAACCAAAAATCAATTGGAAACTAAATAATCTAATTCTAAAGAAGGATTGGGTTAAAGAAGAAATCATAGAAACAATCAACAACTTCATTCAAGAGAATGACAATAGTGAGACAACGTACCAAAACTTATGGGACACTGCAAAAGCAGTTATTAGGGGAAGTTTTATATCTCTGAATGCTTACATAAATAAAATAGAGAAAGAGGAGATCAATGACTTAGGCTTGCAGTTGAAAAAGCTAGAAAAAGAACAAATTGAAAATCCCCAAGTAAATACCAAATTAGAAATACTGAAAACCAAAGGAGAGATTAATAAAATTGAAATAAAGAAAACTATTGAATTAATAAATAAAACCAATAGTTGGTTTTATGAAAAAACTAATAAAATTGATAAAACTTTGGTTAATCTAATCAAAAAAAAGAAAGAAGAAAACCAAATTACTAACATTAAAAATGAAAGGGGTGAACTCACCTCCAATGAGGAGGAAATTAAAACAATAATTAGAAACTACTTTGCCCAACTTTATGCCCACAAATTCGACAATCTAAACGAGATGGATGAATATTTTAAAAAATACAAATTGCCCAGATTAACAGAAGAGGAAGTTGAATACTTAAACAACCCCATCTCAGAAAAAGAAATTGAACAAGCCATCACTGAACTCCCTAGGAATAAATCTCCAGGGCCAGATGGATTCACAAGTGAATTCTATCAAACATTTAAAGAACAGTTAATTCCAATACTACATACACTATTCTTGAAAATTGGGGAAGAAGGAGTCCTCCCAAATTCTTTCTATGATACAAATATGGTTTTGATACCCAAACCAGGAAGAGACAAAACAGAGAAAGAAAATTATAGACCAATTTCCCTAAGGAATATAGATGCAAAAATTTTAAATAAGATTCTAGCAAAACGAATACAGCATCTTATCACGAGATTAATACATTATGATCAGGTAGGATCCATACCAGGACTACAGGGCTGGTTCAATATTAGGAAAACTATTAGCATTACCAACCACATCAACAACAAAGCTAACAAAAACCACATGATTATCTCAATAGATGCAGAAAAAGCTTTTGACAAAATACAACATCCATTCCTACTAAAAACATTGGAGAACGTAGGAATAAAGGGAACTTTCCATAAAATAATAAGCAATATCTATCTAAAACCTTCAGCAAGCATTATATGCAATGGGGATAAGCTAGATGCATTCCCAATAAGATCAGGGGTGAAACAAGGTTGTCCATTATCACCACTATTATTCAATATGGTACTAGAAATGTTAGCGGTAGCAATTAGACAAGATAAAGATATTCAAGGAATTAGAATAGCCAAAGAAGAAACTAAGTTATCACTCTTTGCAGATGATATGATGATTTACCTAGAGAATCCCAGAGATTCAAGTAAAAAATTACTTGAATTAATAAACAACTTTGGCAAAGTTGCAGGGTACAAAATAAACCCACACAAATCCTCTGCATTCCTATATATTAGCAACAAAGTTCAACAGCAAGAGATAGAAAGAGAAATCCCATTTAAAGTTAGGGTAGACAGTATAAAATACTTAGGAGTCTACCTGCCAAAACAAACCCAGGGACTATATGAACACAATTACAAGACACTTTTTGCACAAATAAAGTCAGATTTAAGTAAGTGGAAAAACATTAGTTGCTCATGGGTAGGCCGTGCTAATATAATAAAAATGACAATTCTACCCAAATTAATATACTTATTTAGTGCCATACCAATTAAACTATCAGACAATTACTTTCTAGAGCTGGATAAAATAATATCAAAATTCATTTGGAAAAACAAAAGGTCCAGAATATCAAAGGGACTAATGAAAAGAAATGCTTGGGAAGGTGGCCTAGCGCTACCAGACCTTAAACTGTACTATAAAGCAGCAATTATCAAAACCACTTGGTATTGGCTAAGAAACAGAGAGGTAGACAAGTGGAATAGACTTGGCACTCAAGATGCAGTAGGCAAGGAATATAGCAACCTTCTGTTTGATAAACCCAAGGACCCCAGCTTCTGGGATAAGAACTCATTGTTTGACAAAAATTGCTGGGAAAACTGGATAACAGTGTGGCGGAAATTAGGCATAGACCCATACCTGACACCGTACACAAGAATAAAGTCCAAATGGGTACATGATTTAGGTATAAAGATTGATACCATGAATAAACTGGAGAAGCAAGGAATAGTGTATTTATCAGATCTATGGAGAAGGGAAGAATTCTTTACTAAAGGAGAGATAGAATGCATTATGAAATGCAAAATGGATAACTTTGAGTACATTAAACTGAGAAGTTTTTGCACAACCAAACCCAATGCAACCAAAATCCGGAGGGATGTAGTAAATTGGGAAAAAATTTTCACAGCTAAGCTCGGGGATAAAGGCCTCATTTCTAGAATATATAGAGAACTGACCCAAATGTATAATCATACAAGTCATTCCCCAATTGATAAATGGTCAAAGGATATGAACAGGCAATTTTCAGAGGAAGAAATTAAAGCTATCTATAATCATATGAAAAAATGCTCTAAATCACTATTGGTTAGAGAGATGCAAATCAAAACAACTCTGAGGTACCACATCACACCTATAAGATTGGCAAACATGACAGAACAAGAAAATGATAAATGCTGGAGAGGATGTGGGAGAGTTGGAACACTAATTCATTGTTGGTGGAGCTGTGAGCGCATCCAACCATTCTGGAGAGCAATTTGGAACTATGCCCAAAGGGCTACAAAAATGTGCATACCCTTTGACCCAGCAATATCGCTACTAGGACTATATCCCCAAGAGATCATGAAAATGGGAAAGGGTCCCACATGTACAAAAATATTTATAGCAGCACTCTATGTAGTTGCCAAAAACTGGAAGTCAAGGGGATGTCCATCAATTGGGGAATGGCTGAATAAATTGTGGTATATGAATGTAATGGAGTACTATTGTGCCATAAGAAATGATGAACAAGAAGACTTCAGAGAGGCCTGGAAGGACTTATATGACCTGATGCTGAGTGAAAGGAGCAGAACCAGGAGAACTTTATGCACAGCAACAACCACAGTGTGTGAGAGCTTTTTCTGGTAGACTTAGATTTTTGTAATAACACAAGAACTTCTGAAAAAAAAAAAAAATCCCAATGGTGGACCTCAAGGCAAAATGCCTTCCACACTCAGAGAGAGAAATATGGAAGTCACTCACATAATGTAGCAGATCATGTTTGTGTATGTGTATCTGTTTGTGTATCATGTTCTGATTTGTTATACGGATTCTTTCATTTATCTTAGTCTGACTACATAGCATGACTATAGTGAAAACATACTCAATAGGAAAGTATATGTAGAATCTATACAGAATTGTATGCAGTCGTGGGGAGGGAGGGAGGTAGTGGGGGGTGGGTGGGGAGGGATAAAATCGCAATTGTATGGCAGTGATTGTTAAACATTAAAAAAATAAAAAAATTAAAAAAAAATAAAAATAAAAACATAACTGACTTTTTAAAAAAAAAAAAAAAAAGAAAACAACTCCTTGAAAATCAGAATTGAGCAAAAAGAAGTCAGAGAAGTTCTAATAGACTAAGAAATAAAACAAAATAAAAAGAATGAAAAAATAGAACAGAATGTGAAACTTCCCATATTTTTTAATGTTATTTTCCTACAACTGATATGAAGAGAACAAGAAGAGGAAACATGAGAAGAATCAGACTACCTGTAAGCTATGATAAAGAAAAGAATCTTGTTACAATAATACAAGAAATAACTAAAGAAAATTATACTGAAGCATTAGAACTATAGGGGAAAACAGAAATAGAATAAATCCACTCATCACCACATAAAAGACATCCTATGAGGAAAATCCACAAGAATATCATAGTCAAATTTTGAAACCCCCCAGCTCAAGGATAAAGGCTGTGTAGCATCTTTCAAGAAATTATCAAGGAAAACTGTCCTAAGATCTTAGAAACAAAGGGTAAAAAAAGTCATTGAAAGCATCCACCAATCATCTCCTGAAAGAGATCCCAAAATGAAAACTCCAAGAAATATTCAAGCCATATTCCAGAATTATCAAGTCAAAGGGATAATACCAAAAGCAGCCATAAAAAAATAATTCAGATTTCTAAGACCAGTAGTCAGTATTACACAGAATCTAGCAGCTTCTACATTAAAGATTCTGAGTACTTGGAATATGCTATTCCATAAGGCAAAGGAACTTGGGTTACAACCAAGAATAAACTACTCAGCAAAACTCAGCATAATCTTTCAGGGGAAAAGATGACTGTTTAATAAAATAGGGAACTATTCCTGATTAAAAGACATGAATTGAAAAGAAAGTTTTATTTTCAAATATCTGATTCATAAGAAGCATGGAAAGATAAAAAGGAAGTGGAAAAAAATTTATTAATAAGGTTAAACTGCTTATCTCCCTACACAGGAAGATGATCCTTATAAACTCTTGAGAACTGTATCTCTATTAGGGCATTTAGAAGTGATATATATAGACAGAGGGTGGGGAAATAATTTTACTTTTGATATAACTAAAAAAAAAAGAGTTAAGGGTTGAAAAAAAGGATTGTACTGGGAGAAGAGAAAAGGGGGAGGCAGAATAGGGTAATTTGCATCACATGAAGAGTTGCTAAAGAACTATTACAGTAGAGAGAAAGAAATGAGTAGATGAAGATTGTTTAAACCTTACTCTCATCACATTTGGTGCAAAGAGGGAATAACCCTCTCAGCTTGCTATAAAAATGCATCTTATCCTAGGGAAGCAGGACAGGAAAGGGGGGAAAAAAGAGAAGGGACCTGACAGAAAAGGGCACAATGAGGGAGGGAGTGGTCAGAAGCAAAATACCAATTAGGCGGGACAGGGTGAAAGCAGAGAGAAAAGTATAAAGAGGGAAATTAGGATGAAAAGAAACACAAAGTTATCTTAACTGTGAATGTGAATGGGATAAATTTTCCCAAAAAATGGAAGCAGAGAGCAGAATGAATTAAAAACATAATCTTACATTATGTTGTTTGCAAGAAACACATTTGAAGCAGATAGATACACACAGAGTAATGATAAATGGCTGGAGCAGAATATATTATGCTTTAGTTGAAGTTAAAAAAAAGCAGGGGTAACAATTCTAATTTCAGACAAAGTACAAAGCAAAAATCGATCTAATTAAAAGAGATAAAAAAGGAAACTACATCTTGCTAAAAGATACCATAAACAATGAAGTAATATCAATATTACACTTAAATGCACCAAGTTATATAGCATCCAAATTCTCAGATGAGAAATAAAGCGAGTTACAAGAAGAAATAGACATCAAAACTATACTAGTGGGGGACCTTAACCTTCCCTTCTCTGAACTGAATAAATATCACCACAAAATAAACAAGAAAGATGTAAAAGAGGTGAATAGAATTTTTAAAAAGTTATATATGGTAGACCTCTGGAGAAAATTAAATGAGAATAGAAATATACCTTTTTGCTCAGTGGTATGTGGCACATAAACAAAAATTGACCATGTATTAGGACATAAAATCCTCATAAGCCAGTGCAAAAAGGCAGAAATATTGAATACACCCTTTTCAGATCCTGATGCAATAAAAAGTATACGTAATAAAAGACAATGGAAAGATAGATGAAAAATCGTGTGTTCGTCCTTCCTTGCTGACGAAGACTATGCCATCAGAGAAATAGTGACATGACTTGCACTTGACTTTGTTTTGAGTGAAGGAGGACTGTGCAGGTCACCACCCTCACTTCTCCTCCAGAGCCATCTGAATCTAATTCATCAGGATGACTGGAGATGACCTAGGATGAGGCAATTGGGGTTAAGTGACTTACGCAAGGTCACACAGCTAGTGAGTGTCAAGTGTCTGAGATGAGATTTGAACTCATGTCCTCCTAACTCCTACACTACTGCTTTATCCACTGTACCACCTAGCTGCCACAGACTAAAAATTAATTGGGAAAACTAAATAGCCTAATCGTAAAGAATGATTGGGTCAAACCACAAATCATAGAAACAATCAATAACTTCATCCAAGAGAATGACAATAACGAGACAACACACCAAAACTAATGGGATGCAGTGAAAGTGGTTCATAGGGGAAATTTTACATCCATCAGTGCTTACATGAGTAAAATTGCTCATATGAATAAAATAAAGAGGAGATCAATGAATTGGACATGCAACTAAAAATGCTAGAAAAAGAACAAATTAAAAATCCCCAATTAAATGTCAAATAGGAAATGCTGAAAACCAATGTAGAGATTAATAAAATTGAAATTAAGAAAACTATTAAACCAAGAGCTGATTCTTATGGAAAAAACACATAAAATAGATGAATCTTCAGTTAATTAGATTTTAAAAGAAAAAGAAGAAAACCAAATAACTAGCATCAAAAATGAAAATGATGAATTCACCATCAATGAAGAAGTAATTAAAATAATAATTAAGAACTATTGACCCAACTGGTGCCAGTAAATTTTATAGTCTTAGTGAAATGGATGAATATTTACAGAAATAGAAATTGCTCAAATTAACAGAAGAGGAAATAAAGTACTTAACCCCATTTCAGAAAAAGAAATTGAACAAGCATCACTGAATTCCTTAGGAAAAAATCTCCAGGGCCGCATTGATTTGCAAGTGAATTTTATCAAATATTTAAAGAAGAATACATAGACTATTTGGGAAAATAGGCAAAGAAGGGGTCCTATCAATTTTTTTATGATACAAATACGGTACTGATACTTATACTGGGAAGAGTCAAAACAGAGAAAGAAAATTATAGATCAATTTTTCTAATGAATATTAATGCAAAAAAGTTAAATAACAATAAGCAAAGAGATAACAGCAACTTTTCTTGAGGATAATACATTATGACCAGGTAGGATTTATATCAGGAATGCAAAGGTGGTTCAATATTAAGAAAACTATCAGCATAATTAATCATATCAATAACAAAACCAAGAGAAATCACATGATTGTCTCAATAGATGCAGAAAAAACCTTTTGCCAAAATACAACACCCATTCCTATTAAAACCTCTAGAAAGCATAGTAAATGGAGTTTTCCTTAAAATGATAAGCAGTATCTATCTAAAACCTCCAGCAATCATTTTATGTAATGGAAATAAACTAGAGGCTTTCCCAAAAAAACCATGGATGAAACATGGATCCCCATTTTAACCACTATTATTTCAATATTGTACTAGAAATGTTAGCTTTAGCAATAAGAAAAGAAGCAGTTGAAGGAATTAGAACTGGCAAAGAAGAAACAATGCTTTTCAGATGATGTGATGATGTAAAGAATCAGTTAAAAAAACACTTGAAATAATTAACTTCAGCAAAGTTGCAGGATAACATAATTCAACAACATTTCTAAATATTGCCAGCAAAGTACAGTGGCAAGATCTAGGAAGATAAATTCCATTATGAAAAAAAAAAACTAGCCACATAAAATATTTGGGATTCTACCTGCCCAGACAAACCTAATATGAACATAATTATAAAAAAACTTCATGCAAATAAAGACAGATCTAAACAACTGAAAAAATATCAATTGTTCATGGGTAAGTTGAGCTAATATATAAGTGAAATTCTGCCTAAATTAATTTACTTATTCAGCAGCACACCAGTAAAACTACCAAATATATCTTATATAGCTAAAAAACTAAGAAAAAAATACATCTGGAAGAACAAAAGTTCAAGAGAATCAATAGAGTTACTTCAAAAAATGTGAAGGAAGGTGGCCTCACTGAACCAGATTATAAGGCAACAATCATCAAAACTGTTTGGTACTGGTTAAGAAATAGAGTGGTGTATCAATGCAATAGATTAGGTGCACAAGACACAATAGTCAAAAACTGTAGTAATCTACTGCCTGATAAAACCAAGGACTCCATCTTCTGAATAAAAACTCACTATTTGACAAAACCTTCAGGAAAAACTAGAAAATAGCATGGCAGAAACTAGGCATAGACTAACATCTCACATCTTGCACCAAGATAATGCAAAAATAAGTACATTATTTAGACATAAAGAGTAATACCATAAGCAAATTAGGAGAGGAAGGTATAGCTCACTTGTCAGACCTATGGAGAAGGGAAGAATTTATGACCAAACAAGAGACAGAGAATACTGTGAAGCGCAAAATGGATCATTTCTATTTCATTAAATTAAAAAGGTTTTGCACAAACAAAATTAATGAAACCAAGGTTAGAAAGAAAGCAGAAAGATGGTGAACAATTTTTACAGCCAATATTTCTGATAAAGTCCTCATTTCTCAAATACATTAGAAAACTGAGTCAAATATATAATAATGGAAGTCATTCCCCAGTTGATAATTGGTCAAAGGTTATGAACAAGTAGTTTTCAGATAAAGAAATTAAAGTTGTCTAATGTCATATGAAAAAAGTTCTAACGTGCTATTGATTAGCAAAATGCAAATTAAAACAACTGTGAAGTACCATCTCACACCTATCAATTTGGTTAACATGACAGACCAGGAAAATGATAACTATTGGAGAAGATGTGGGAAAACTGGAAAACAAATGCATTGTTGGTGGAGTTGTGAACTCCTTCAATCATTCTGGAGGGCAATTTGGAACTATGCCCAAAGAGCAATCAAGTTTTGCATACCTTTTGACCCACCAATACCACTACTAGGTCTATATTCTATTTTTTTTTTAAATTTTTATTTTTTATTTTTTTATTTTGTAATGTTTAACAATCACTGCCATACAATTGCGATTTTATCCCTCCCCACTTACTCCCCACTACGCCCCTCCCTCCCCACGACTGCATACAATTCTGTATAGATTCTACATATACTTTCCTATTGAGTATATTTTCACTATAGTCATGCTATGTAGTCAGACTAAGATAAATGAAAGAAATCGTATAACAAATCAGAACATGATACACAAACACATACACATACACAAACATGATCTGCTACAATATGTGAGTGACTTCCATATTTCTCTCTTTGAGTGTGGCAGGCATTTTGCCTTGAGATCCTCCATTGGGATTTTTTTTTTTTTTTGGTAAGAAGTTCTTGTGTTATTACAAAAATCTAAGTCTACCAGAAAAAACTCTCACACACTGTGGTTGTTGCTGTGCATAAAGTTCTCCTGGTTCTGCTCCTTTCACTCAGCATCAGGTCATAAAAGTCCTTCCAGGCCTCTCTGAAGTCTTCTTGTTCATCATTTCTTATGGCACAATAGTACTCCATTACATTCATATACCACAATTTATTCAGCCATTCCCCAATTGATGGACATCCCCTTGACTTCCAGTTTTTGGCAACTACATAGAGTGCTGCTATAAATATTTTTGTACATGTGGGACCCTTTCCCATTTTCATGATCTCTTGGGGATATAGTCCTAGTAGCGATATTGCTGGGTCAAAGGGTATGCACATTTTTGTAGCCCTTTGGGCATAGTTCCAAATTGCTCTCCAGAATGGTTGGATGCGCTCGCAGCTCCACCAACAATGAATTAGTGTTCCAACTTTCCCACATCCTCTCCAGCATTTATCATTTTCTTGTTCTGTCATGTTTGCCAATCTTATAGGTGTGATGTGGTACCTCAGAGTTGTTTTGATTTGCATCTCTCTAACCAATAGTGATTTAGAGCATTTTTTCATATGATTATAGATAGCTTTAATTTCTTCCTCTGAAAATTGCCTGTTCATATCCTTTGACCATTTATCAATTGGGGAATGACTTGTATGATTATACATTTGGATCAGTTCTCTATATATTCTAGAAATGAGGCCTTTATCCCCGAGCTTAGGTGTAAAAATTCTTTCCCAATTTACTACATCCCTCCGGATTTTGGTTGCATTGGGTTTGGTTGTGCAAAAACTTCTCAGTTTAATGTAATCAAAGTTATCCATTTTGCATTTCATAATGCTTTCTATCTCTCCTTTAGTAAAGAATTCTTCCCTTCTCCATAGATCTGATAAATACACTATTCCTTGCTTCTCCAGTTTATTCATGGTATCAATCTTTATACCTAAATCATGTACCCATTTGGACTTTATTCTTGTGTACGGTGTCAGGTATGGGTCTATGCCTAATTTCCGCCTCACTGTTATCCAGTTTTCCCAGCAATTTTTGTCAAACAGTGAGTTCTTATCCCAGAAGCTGGGGTCCTTGGGTTTACCAAACAGAAGGTTGCTATATTCCTTGCCTACTGCATCTTGAGTGCCAAGTCTATTCCACTTGTCTACCTCTCTGTTTCTCAGCCAATACCAAGTGGTTTTGATAATTGCTGCTTTATAGTACAGTTTGAGGTCTGGTAGCGCTAGGCCACCTTCCCAAGCATTTCTTTTCATTAGTCCCTTTGATATTCTGGACCTTTTGTTTTTCCAAATGAATTTTGATATTATTTTGTCCAGCTCTAGAAAGTAATTGTCTGATAGTTTAATTGGTATGGCACTAAATAAGTATATTAATTTGGGTAGAATTGTCATTTTTATTATATTAGCACGGCCTACCCATGAGCAACTAATGTTTTTCCACTTACTTAAATCTGACTTTATTTGTGCAAAAAGTGTCTTGTAATTGTGTTCATATAATCCCTGGGTTTGTTTTGGCAGGTAGACTCCTAAGTATTTTATACTGCCTACCCTAACTTTAAATGGGATTTCTCTTTCTATCTCTTGCTGTTGGACTTTGTTGCTAATATATAGGAATGCAGAAGATTTGTGTGGGTTTATTTTGTACCCTGCAACTTTGCCAAAGTTGTTTATTAATTCCAGTAATTTTTTACTTGAATCTCTGGGATTCTCTAGGTAAATCATCATATCATCTGCAAAGAGTGATAACTTAGTTTCTTCTTTGGCTATTTTAATTCTTTGGATATCTTTATCTTGTCTAATTGCTACAGCTAACATTTCTAGTACCCTATTAAATGATAGTGGTGATAATGGACAACCTTGTTTCACCCCTGATCTTATTGGGAATGCATCTAGCTTATCCCCATTGCATATAATGCTTGCTGAAGGTTTTAGATAGATACTGCTTATTATTTTATGGAAAGTTCCCTTTATTCCTACGTTCTCCAATGTTTTTAGTAGGAATGGATGTTGTATTTTGTCAAAATCTTTTTCTGCATCTATTGAGATAATCATGTGGTTTTTGTTAGCTTTGTTGTTGATGTGGTCGGTAATGCTAATAGTTTTCCTAATATTGAACCAGCCCTGTAGTCCTGGTATGGATCCTACCTGATCATAATGTATTAATCTCGTGATAAGATGCTGTATTCGTTTTGCTAGAATCTTATTTAAAATTTTTGCATCTATATTCCTTAGGGAAATTGGTCTATAATTTTCTTTCTCTGTTTTGTCTCTTCCTGGTTTGGGTATCAAAACCATATTTGTATCATAGAAAGAATTTGGGAGGACTCCTTCTTCCCCAATTTTCAAGAATAGTGTATGTAGTATTGGAATTAACTGTTCTTTAAATGTTTGATAGAATTCACTTGTGAATCCATCTGGCCATGGAGATTTTTTCCTAGGGAGTTCATTGATGGCTTGTTCAATTTCTTTTTCTGAGATGGGGTTGTTTAAGTATTCAACTTCCTCTTCTGTTAATCTGGGCAATTTGTATTTTTTAAAATATTCATCCATCTCGTTTAGATTATCGAATTTGTGGGCATAAAGTTGGGCAAAGTAGTTTCTAATTATTGTTTTAATTTCCTCCTCATTGGAGGTGAGTTCACCCCTTTCATTTTTAATATTAGCAATTTGGTTTTCTTCTTTCTTTTTTTTTAATCAGATTGACCAAAGGTTTATCAATTTTATTAGTTTTTTTCATAAAACCAACTATTGGTTTTATTTATTAATTCAATAGTTTTCTTAATTTCCATTTTATTAATCTCTCCTTTGGTTTTCAGTATTTCTAATTTGGTATTTACTTGGGGATTTTCAATTTGTTCTTTTTCTAGCTTTTTCAACTGCAAGCCTAAGTCATTGATCTCCTCTTTCTCTATTTTATTTATGTAAGCATTCAGAGATATAAAACTTCCCCTAATAACTGCTTTTGCAGTATCCCATAAGATTGGGTATGTTGTCTCACTATTGTCATTCTCTCGAATGAAATTGCTGATTGTTTCTATGATTTCTTCTTTAACCCAACCCTTCTTTAGAATTAGATTATTTAGTTTCCAATTGATTTTTGGTTTCTCTTTCCATGCCCTTTTATTACATGTAATTTTTAATGCATTATGATCTGAAAAGGATGCATTGATTATCTCTACCTTTCTGCACTGGATTGTGAGATTTTTATGTCCTAGTAAATGGTCAATTTTTGTAAATGTTCCATGTACCACTGAGAAAAAAGTATATTCCTTTCTATTCCCATTTAATTTTCTCCAAAGATCTATCATATCTACCTTATCCAGAGTTTTATTTACCTCCTTAACCTTTTTCTTGTTTATTTTGAGGTTGGATTTATCGAGTTCAGAGAGGGGGAGGTTGAGGTCCCCCACTAGTATAGTTTTGTTGTCAATTTCTTCCTTCAACTCCCCCAACCTCTCCTCTAAGAATCCGGCTGCTATAGCACTTGGAGTATACATGTTTAGTAATGATATTGCTTCATTGTCTATGGTGCCTTTTAGCAGGATATAGTTTCCATCCTTATCCCTTTTGATTAGATCTATTTCTGCTTTTGCTTTGTCTGAGATTAGGATTGCTACTCCTGCCTTTCTTACATGAGCTGAAGCACAATATATTCTGCTCCATCCTTTGACCTTTATCCTATGTGTATCCCCCGTTTCAAATGTGTTTCTTGTAAGCAGCATATTGTTGGATTATGGCTTTTAATCCATTCTGCTATCCGTCTCCGTTTTATGGGAGAGTTCATTCCATTCACATTCACAGTTATGATTACAATCTGTGTATTTCCCTCCAACCTCTTTCCCACCATTTGTGCTTTTAGCTCTCCCGTCTCCCTTCCCCTCCTCAATAGTATTCACTTTTCTCCCCCTCCTCCTGCAGCCTTCCCCTCCTTCTTTTGACCCCCCTCCCTTTTAGTCCCCTTTACTCTTGTTGCTTCTTTCCTCCCTTTTAGACACCCTCCCCTTTCTTCCCCCTTCCCCTCCTACTACCTATAGAGCTAGTTAGGCTTATCTACTTAAGATTATTGTTCCCTCCTTTGAACAAATCAGATGAGAGTACCTCTCAAACAATGCTCATCTCCCTCCCCTCCTTCCCTCTACTATAGTTTTGTACTTCTTCCTGTGATATAATTTGCCATTTTCTGCTTCCCCCTTTCCACACCTCCTATTACATTCCCTTCTCATACTTAAATCATATTTTTGACATGACATCATTTACTTTATACCAGTTCCCTCTACATATATCCCTTTTATCATAATAGCTGCACAGTTCTCAAGATTAACAGGTATCATCTTCCCTTATAGGGAGGTAAACAGTTTGCCCTAATTGAGTAGCAAGTTTTTGTTTTTGTTTTTTCTCCTCTGTTTACCTTTTTATGATTCTCTGGAGACCTGCATTTGAAGATCAAATTGTCTATTGAGTTCTGGTGTTTTGGTCAGGAAGCTCTGGAAATCCCTTATTTCGTTGAATGACTTTCTCCTTGCCTGAAATGTTATGCTGAACTTTGCTGGGTAGTTGATCCTTGGTTGAAGTCCCAACTCCTTTGCCTTACGGAATATTGGGTTCCAATTCTTTCGATCTTTTAATGTAGAAGCTGCAAGGTCCTGTGTGATCCTGACTGTGTGTCCTTGATATTTGAATTGTTTCTTTCTAGCTGCTTGTAGTATTTTCTCCTTCACTTGATAGCTCTGGAATTTGGCAACTATATTTCTTGAGGTTTTGGGTTTGGGATCCCTTTCGGGAGGGGAACGGTGGATTCTTTCGATGACTATTTTGCCCTCTGAGTCTAGTACTTCTGGACAGTTTTCCTTGATGATTTCCTGGAAGATATTGTCCAGACTCTTTTCTTCATCATGGGTTTCTGGCAGGCCAACAATTCTTAGATTTTCTCTCCTGGATCTATCTTCCAGGTCAGTTGTTTTTCCAACTAAATATTTTACATTTTCTTCTATCTTTTCATTCTTTAGATTTTGTTTGACTGATTCTTGTTGCCTCATTGAGTCATTAGTTTCTACTTGCCCAATTCTAATCTTCATTGTAGTGTTTTCTTCAGTTAGCTTTTCCATCTCCTTTTCCATCTGACCAATTTTTCCCTTTAAGGAGCTATTTTCTCCATTTAATTTTTGTACTTCTTTTTCCATTTGACCAATTTTCCCAGTTAGGTTTGGGGTTTCCTTTTCCATCTGATCAATTTTCCCAATAGGTTTTGGGTTTCCTTTTCCATTTGATTAGCTCTTCCTTTTAGGGAATTATTCTCTCCAGTTAATTTTTGAACTTCCTTTTCCATTTCTTCAATTTTCTTTTTCAGGGTGATGTTCTCATCAGTGAATTCTTTTTTTATAGTTTTAAAATCATTGGCCAGTTTTTCTTTTATATCCTTCTTCAGACGTTCCAGGTAATCTAGTTGTGCTTGTGAGAAATTCATAGTCCCATCTGAGGTTTCAGATGGAAGTACAGTCTCAGCTCTAACCTCTTTGGTGTTTGTGTTTTGGTCCTTATCCCCATAGAAAGATTCTATGGTTTTTTCACTTTTCGTCTGCTTTTTCCAATTCATGATGTTGGCTGAGTGTTGTAGCTTTTGGTTCTTTCAGTCAGAAGGTACAGATCTTTAAGTTGAGCTGATGTGTGTCTAGGCTAAAAGCAGGCTTTTGTTTTTTGTTTCCCCGATCAACCCTGGGGTTAGCTTGTTAGGCGTGTGGGAGAGGTGGTCTGGTCTCAGGATACTCCTCAGCTGACTTGAGGCAAAGGCAAGGTCAGGGAATGGTGATCCCAGCTTCCCTATTGTCTTCCCTTTTCCCCTGGAGGGCTGGGGCACGCCTAGAAGCTAACGCGTGTTCCCGCCCCTCCTGGGGCTCGTCTCCCGGCTCTGAGGCTTGCCTGGGTCTCAGTGCGAACTTTCTCTGCCCTGGGTCATCTGTCCCTCCAGCCGTCTCCGCCACCGTAGGAAGAATCCCCCTTTGCCACTTTTCCAGCCTCTGGTGTTATGAGACCACCCGCCCCCTTCTGCTGTTCCCGCTGATCCAGGATTAATCTGGGGAAGAATTTTATGGTTCCCTCACAGTCATCAGGGGGGAGGAGAGAGCACTTACTGATCACTCTGCCATCCCAGGTCCTGGAAGTTCAAGTAGTGACCCACCGAAGTCCGTCTTCAGGCTGAAGATTTCAAGGGCTGCTGCGCTGATGTCTGGCACTCAGCGGCTCTCACCGGCTCAGCCTGGCTTATCTCCTGCTCCGCTGGTCTCACCCGCCACTCTCGGGCTCCTCTGGTCCCCTCCGCCCTGCCGCGCTGACCATGCTGCGCTGTGCGCCGGGGTCTTACCCCCGCGGAATAGATCCCTCCCGTGGACCCTCCGGTCCAGCCTGGGCTCCGAATCCCTCAAAGTCCATCACCCACTGGATTCTACACCTCCAAAGTCTGGTCAGACTCTCCCCCCAGAGATATCCAGAGGAGTTTTTCCAGGAGCTTAGGTGAGTCGTTGCTTTCACTCCGCCATCTTGGCTCCGCCCCTAGGTCTATATTCTAAAGAGGTCATAAATCAGGGAAACAGACCCACACATACAAAAATATTGATAGCAACTCTTTCTGTGATAGCAAAGAACTGGAAATTGGAGAGATTCCCATCAGTTGAGGAAATTTGTGATATATGAATAAAGTGGAATAAGAAATGCCATAAGAAATGATGAGCAGGTGGATTTCAGAAAAACCTGGAAAAACTTACATGAACTGATGCTGAGTAAAGTGAGAAGAACCAGGAGTACAGTGTATACACTAACATGTGCAGTGATCAACTATGATCAACTTAGCCCTTCTCTGCAAAATAGCTATCCAAGACAATTTTACAAGACTCATGATGGAAAATGTTATGGCATTCAAAGAAAGACCTGTGGAGTCTTAATGTTGATCAAACCAAACTATATTCAATTTTGTTCCTTTTTTTTCTTTCTTATGGTTGTTCCCATTTGTTCTGATTTTTCTTTCACAACATGGCTAATGCAGAAATATGTTTAACATGATTGCACATGTATAATTTATATCAGATTGTTTGGTGTCTTGGGAAGGGGGCAGTGGAGGGAGGGAGATAGAAAATTTGAAATTCAAAATTTTATGAAAATGAATGCTGAAAAATATATTTACATGTAATTGGAAAAATAAAATACTATTAAGTGGGAAAAAAGAATATTTTGAATGGAGAATAACTAGCTAAATCTTAGCTGTAATAAATTTATAAATCTACACCCTCTATTATTGTAGGGTCATAGTTTCATTGTGGATTTTTTTAGTTCTATTCATGTTTGAAAACACTAATAGCATCGAGCATTTACATAGCACTTTAAAGTTTGCAAGGTACTTTACAAATGTTTACTCCTTACGTCCTCATGATAATAACCCTAGAAGGCATATTCTATTATTATTCCCACTTTACAAATGATGACATTAAGGCTCAGAGAGATTAAGTGACTTATCCAGTGTCACACAGTTAGTTATTAGTGTGAGTCAAGATTCAAACTCAGTTATTCCTGACTTTTTAAGTCCTGCACTCTATCAGTTGTGATTGATACCCGCCCAGTTAATTCTGTGATGGGAGATTTCCAGGGGAAAAAGGTACAAGAAACTATCTCTCCTTCAATTCTAATTAGTGTTCTTTTAAATTTGAAAAAGCAGATGAATGTAAAGCAGTATATTTGTAGTAGATTTGGAGTCAAGAAATGAGTTGAATCCTATCTCAAAAATCTATGAATGTATGATCATAGGCCAGTCATACAACCTCTCTGGAGTTGTTTCTTCATAAAAAAAAATGGGGATAATAATCATTCTTGCATTACATACCTCCCAGGATAACTGAAAGGAAAGAGCTTAATAAATCTTAAAGTTTACACATGAATTATAACTATTAGCTCTTTCTATTTCCTATACAAAGTTTATCTTGGAAGTAGTTACACATTTTTTAAGGTACATATTTCTATAGTCAGGTCTCTAGAGATTCTCTTGAATAATTATGTGGCTTCTGAAGCAAAATTAAACAAAGTCCTTTAATGAATGTAGGTATATATTTTAATTGAATTTCTCTGGCAGGGTGATTAAACAGGGGCACTTACAAGAGAGCAAACCCACATTTTCTTTCTGGATACAGATACTATAAGCTGTTTCATCAAGTGGAAAAATGAGCTATGCATTAATGCTTCAGAGGTAATATCCTTTTGGTAAAAGCTTAAATTATCACCATCTCATGTAGCAACTCTTCTGGGTTTTTTAAAAGATATTATAAGTTTATTGAAATGAGAAAAGTAATATAGAAAAGTGTTAGAAATATAAAAGCCTCCGTGTAATAAGTATTCACACGTTCATTTGCCCACAGATGAGAACTTGTCCAAGAACAAGCTCTCCTTTCTGGGGAAAGCAAACAAGGAAGAAGGTTTTATACTTGGAGCTAAAGCTTCTTCTAGCTGTGTAGGGTATTAACACAAATAGCTATTAAGGTGCAGATTCACTCTACACCCTGCTGAGCACAGGGAGTCTTACGTGTTAACAGATTTGTAGGTCAAAAATGGAGAAGGCAAAACCTGGCCACAAACCAACAGTTCCTCTAAAATTGCATGTTTAAATTAATTTTTAGCTAAATAGAATAGCAGTTTAACACAGTACATTCTAAACCCCACACCAAAGCTAACAGGACATTGTAAGCTTGTGCTTTTATGGTTAACAACGCAGTTGTTTCAATCCAATTCATCAGACACGTATTGGGCAACTACTGTGTGTCAGGCTCTCAGCCATGGCAGTGTTGGTTAAAACATGAATAAGAAAATAAATCTGTCCTTAGAAAAAGTATAGTGTTATCAGAGCCATACCTGAAAGAGGGCAAACAGAGCTGTGAATCAAGCTGATGAAATTTAGATGATACTGCAAACACCATCCTTTCAAAGGCTTATTGACCAAACTTATCACCCATTTGAACTGGCCTTCAGCTATGAAGGTGAATTAAGAATAGCAATATGAGAGCTTGCTAATTAGAAATGAAAGAATCATAGAGACCATCTAGGCTAAAGGGTCTTAACTTGGGCTTCACAGATCTCTTGGGTGTCTAGAAATAGACATGAGCTAGGAAGGGGGAAAAATACAACTTCAATGTAATTGAATTCCTTTGTAAAACTATATATTTTATATTGTGTGTTTAAAAACAATCCTCTGACAAGGCGTCCGTAAGTTTGGCCAGACTGGCAAAGGGGTGCAGGACACATGCAAAAATGTTAAGGATGTCTGATCCAGGATTATCCACTCAACTCAGAGACAAGGAAACTGAGTCTCAGAACAGTTATGTGAGTTTCCTGAGATCACAAAGGTAATAAGTAGCAAATGTAGGATGTGAAAACAAATCCTCTAATGGCATAGGGAGCCAAAAGCTAAAATGAGATTTTGATCAAAATTCAGATCATCATTTGTTCATTAAATACCAGAATACCAATATTAGAGCATCTCCTCAAGTTAAAGAGAAATAGTTATAGAGGTAAAATCAAAGTATTATTTGATATACTTGACAGTAAACTTAGAGAGATCTTTATCCTCATAGATAGCACACTTAGAAAGTGTGAACAGACTCAGTAAACATTTAAACAAAACATTAACTATTAAAGTAAACATTCAACAAAAACACATGAAACAAAAAAAAATTGTGGATGCTTTCTGATCCTTGGTCTCCTCTAGAGACTAGAAAATGAGGGCTCTCTCTATGCATCCTCACGTCGGTGTCTCTATCTTTGCCAGTGTCCTTGTCTCAGCATATGTTTAAGCCTATGCATGATGAGTTCCTAGAGAATCTAGGGGATTGCAAGTATGTCTGTCAACTATGACGATGAAATTCAAAAGGATAAACACACTCTTCTGAGACATACAACTTAGTTCCAGTTCCAGAGATAAAATTCTAAAATGGATGGAATATTGGTCTAAGCCAGGGTGGGAAACTGCAGCCTTGAGGCTACACGTGACCCTCTAGATTCTCAAGTGCAGCCCTTTGATTGAATCTAAACTTCATTGACCAAATCCCATAAATAAAAGAATTTGTTCTGTAAAACTTGGATTCAGTCCAAAGGCCCCACTCAAGGACCTAGAGGACACATGGGGTTTAGAGGTTGTAGGTTTCCCACCCCTGATCCAAACTAATGCATATCTTACCTTATCATGGATTGCAATTGCATATATATGTAGCCAACATGGGCAATAGGAGTTGCATCTGACCATGTACTCATTTAAATGCTCATCTTCCACTGATTTGGTGACTATCAAACCTAGAGAACCAATTGCCTCTCTCTTCTCAGATCCACTTTGTAATGGGTTAACATGGATGTTATCAGTTTAAAGTTTTAGTGTAAATTTTGTCAGATTTGAATTTATTATGAACCTCAGTTACCTATCTGTGTATGGTTAGACAAAAGTTGCTAAAGCAAAGCAAAACTTAATATCAAGCTAAAAGGGAAAAAAATGGAGAAATCATATTTGGCATATTATTTAAACAATTCTATCATGACAAAGTCAAACAAATTGCTAATAATTTTAAATCAATGAAGGATATTATAGGCACACTTCATTTTATTGCATTTTGCTTTATTGCTTTTTCACTTTTGCATTTATTTTATTTTTTCATTTATTTTATTTTTATTTCTTTTATTTTTGTTGCATTTCACAGATATTGCATTTCTTTTTTACAAATGAAGGGTTTGGGGTAAACCTTATATACAACAAATCTATCAGTACCGTTTTCCCAACAGTATGCACTCACATTGCATCTCTGTATCACATTTTGATAATTCTCAAAATATTTCAAACTCTTTCATCATTATATTCATTATGGTGATCTATGATCCATGATTTTGGTTATTATTGTAGGTTATTATTGTAGTTGTTTGGGGCTCTCAAGAATTGCACCTATATACAACTGTAACATAATAAAAAATAATGTGTGTTCTAACTGCTCCATCCACCAGCCATTCCCCTATTGCTCCCTGTTCCCTGAAACAACAATATTGAAATCAGGCCAATAAATAACCTATAATGGCCTTTAAGTGTTCAAGGGAAAGGAAAAGTCAATCAATCTGGCAGACTTTATAGTCTCATTTTAAGAAATTGCCATAGCCATCCCAAATTTCAGCAACCACCACCATGATCAATCAGCAACCTTCAACATTAAGGCAAGATCCTACACTAGCAAAAAGTTTATGACTTGCTGAAGGCTCAGGTGATGATTAACGTTTATAAGCAATAATAATAGCATTTTTTAATTAAAGTATGACATTTTTAGAAGTAATACTATTGAATACTTAAAAAACTACAGTATAGCCTAAACATAACTTTTATATGCCCTGGGGGGGAAATGACACTTTATTCACTTTATTGTAATGGTCTGGAATCAAGTTCTCAGTACCTCTGAAATATGCCTGTGTATACATAGAATTTGATAATTTAGTATGAAAGCTTGATTGATATAGATCAATTGTTATAACAAGGAGACTAAGCATTAGCAAAGCACTCTTGTAAACTATCATTGGCCTAAGTTGCAACAGAAATGACATGGCAACAATGGCTTAGAATATGAACTAATCTGTAAAATCTTACACAGAAGGATGGTGGAAGAATATGAATAAGAAAAGTACATAAAAAAGAGAAGCAGTGCAGGTAAACGAAAGTTTGACATGGAGTATAACTTTAAAAATTGCCCTGAGATCATTTAATGAAGATAATGGAAGGATTATAGCGAACAGAAAATGATCTGCATTTTTTAATAAAAGTTTTTTTTTTTTCCACAATCAAGGACAGAAAAACCACCTTTCATTTGTTTTCCAACAACATGGCCTCAGATGTGCTTATAAGGGAAATAGAAATGGAACAAAAAAGAACAAAACCAGAAAAGGGAACGGATCTGGTAGAAAGGCAAAACCATTATAAGAGCATCAAGGGATTGATTTACAAAATAATTAAAGAAAGGTGGATAACAAAGATGTGGAAAAAGTCGCAACTCTTACTAAAACAAACAAAAAGTAACTGAAAAAACCAAATTACTAATATATATGTAGGTGTCTATGCATGTATCCACTATCCTATACACATACATACACACACACATGAGTAATCTATATGACATTGAAGGTTTCCTTGATAATGATATTAGAAGGAAATACAGGTTCAAGGCTCTTAACATTTTTCTTTCAACTAAAACAATATGTTTAGCAAAGGAATGTGATGCTGGGAAAAGCTTTCATTGACCCCAATTTTAGCATCTTTCACAGTTAGACACTAAAATTATATTTATTTTGAAAATTAAAATGTTTAAAAAAGAAATATTGGGATTTTTAGCAGAGCCTCAATGAGATGCTTAAGATATGGATGAGTTCCTGGATTTTGTTTTTAAAATGTCTTTGCTGGCACACTGGAGGTGGGACACATCCACTCAAAACAACTCACCAATTCCTACCAATGACCTTAGTTTTGTTTTTTTTTTTCTCTAGCAGAAGAAATAATTAATTTAAAGCAAAAATATTTAAGTCAAGATCATTAATGAAACCCCAAACAGGAAATAATCTCCCACAAATGTGTATACTATCCCTGGGGAGAATAGTAATGCACAGGGATCATTCAGGGGCTCTACCTATAGGGAATATGTGTAACAGGGTCATTTCTACTTGTAAGACTGAATCCCCTTGATTTCCTTCAGTAATATCACTGGGCTGCTCTCACTAGGCCTGATTCTCAGAGTATGGCATCTCTGCAGGGTCCCTACTCTTCTGGGCTAACTGGGTTTTGCTCTTTGAAAGTTTGCGACCTCTTTCTTATAGAATTAAGACTCTTTCCTAGATGTAATACTTATGCTCTAAAGAGCTCTTTTAGTCGTTCGTCTGAGACTCCATTGGCACATTATTTTGCTGTTTTTAGCATCTCTTTGCTAGGTGTTTCTCCCTGCTATTGTTTACTGCATTCAATTTTTTTCCCAAGATCAACTAGACCACGGGCAGGGAACCTGTGGCCTCAAGGCCACATGTGGCCCTCTAAGTCCTCAACTGTGGCCCTTTAACTGAATTCAAACTTCACAGAGCAAATTCCCTAAGCAAAAAAAAATTTGTTCTGTGAAACTGGACTCAGTCAAAAGAAGGCTGCACCCAAGGACCCAGGAGAACATGTGTGGCGCCTTGAACTGGATCATTTCTACTTTACTTTTCTAAAGTATAGTGATTAGAGCTTCTCCCTGACAAGGGAAGGCTGACAGATCTCCAATCACAACCACCATATCCAGCAAACTGGACAGACTGAATGCTTCTAGGCTAAGATTGGCTCCTTTTTCCTATCCATTTGTCTAAAACTAGATGAAAGCCTTCCGCTAAAGATAAGTATGTGATTTAGTGTTCTAGTAAACTTAATCATCTTCAATTCTCCCAAAATAGAAAAACAGACGTTTGCATATATTTGTGTGTGTGTATATAACACATACATACATTATATGTACCAGAGATGCCATCAAAGAATTGTTTAAGAGCAAGAAAAGTTGAGCTAATCATCTGGAAAGAACAGGTGACAGTTGGACAGCCAGTCCACTCACAACTCACCATGTCAGGAGAAAGGCAGGGAGACCTCCATCAGGTTGGGAGGGTCTCTTGTGGCCAAATACTTGAAGGGCAATGACCAGAGCAGTGTTAGATAGAAAGGCAAGGAGAGATTGAAATTTGCATTATTAGAGAGAACTGAACTGATGGGTTTGCAGAACTACTTGATTTTGTTTGAGAAAGAGCTTAACCTTTGAGTTAAGATGGATGTTTACTGACTTTGATTTCTTTTCCACAGTCTGGTTCTCATCCTTGTAGTGGTGTGAGCTGTAAAGGGAAATATATATATGTGTGTGTGTGTGTGTGTGTGTGTGTGTGTGTGTGTGTGTGTGTATGTATGTAAGTGTAGTTTTTTAAAGAGGTACGAAGCAAATTAAAAAATGTCCCAGACTGGTATTATTTATTGAGCTGGTAAATAAGAGTCTGCTAGTATGGGCATTGAGGTTACTATGTGGCAATGGCAAAGGAGAACCAACTAAGCGACAGCATTTAAGGGCTTCAGGAAGTAACCCTTAACAGTGATGTGGACTGTTGACTGTTAGACTAGCTTGGGTATGAAGAAGGAAAGAGTATGAACAGACAGTTGGTAGTCATTGTGACTGTATCAGTGTATGGACAGAGACAATGGTACTGTGAATAAGGTCCAGGTCAATGTAAGAGGGATTCAAATTCTGTGTAAAATTGACTGATGAGTATTTGTGGGAGCTCAGAAAGAGCAGGCAGTGATTGAACACACATAGAATTTAACAAATGTGCATAGAGGAAAGAGTGATTAGAGGAAGGCTGGTGTAGAGCTAGTGAACCCTGATCCAGGAGAGAAAACATATACAGACTAGGGGTTTACCCAACCTATAGATAATATAAATACTAGTATGGAGGGAATAAGAAAGTAAAACTTTTAACTGCTTTTTCTTTCATACAACTTATCTTAAACTGGCATTGTTAGAATCTTCCTAGTCTTTTTTATTTTTAGAAGAGAATACACAATCCACCTGCAAATTTTTATGTCAAGCACTATGTAAGATATCTTATGTAAGCCTCTAAAATTGGAACAATGCCCTTTTGGAATTTGCATTCTCCTAGAAAATTCACACATAAGTAAATTCTGGTATATGAAAAATAAAAACACAGTGATAGTGGGAGTGGGAATACTTGAATTGAGTTTTGAAAAGAACTGAGAGTTTGAGGAGGAGATCAGGGAGGAAAAGATTCTTGCTAAAGGAGATGGCCTGTGTAAAGGTACAGAGATAGGAAATGGAATTTCTTCTACACATAACAGCAATGAACAATTCAATTTGCCTGAAGAGTAGGGAAGCAGGTAGGGATGAGTAATGTATAAATAGCTTTTCAAGAAAATTAGGACTTATTTAATATTTAAACTTACCATTTAAATTTATGTTTCTTTTCTTATTATGTATTTAGTGTTTGTCTAAAATTTTAAAAAGACAATAAAAAAGAAAGATTGGAACTAGATTGTGAAAACCTAAAAAGATAAGCAAAAGTTGGTAGTTTGTCCTAAGGACAATGGGGAGCCACGGATGTTTCTTTAGCAGAGCAGTGACATGATAAGTTTACATTGAAGGAATAGTAATTGGACAATTACAAAGGGGATGTTTTAGAAAGAATAGAGAGATGCAGGGAAACCAGTTGGGAGGCTACTACAATCAAACATACGGAAGTGACGCAGACCTATACTGGCTGACTTTTTCTATGAGTAGAAAGGAGACAGATATGAGATAATGAATCCATAACTATTTGACTCCAACTACTCTTTTCTGGTGTAATTCCACATCACTTCCCCTCACACAGTCTACTGTCCAGGCAAGCTGATCTTCTTGCTGTTCCTCATAAAGAACATTCCATTTCCTGCCTTCTAGTTTTTAACACAGACTAGTCTTTGCACATTAAAATATTCTCTCCTCACTTTTGTGACTTGCAAGCACTAATTTCCTTCAAGGCTAAGTTTACATACTTCCTTAGCTTGCATATCTTAGCTCTCTCCAAATTCACTTTGTATTTTTTTTAGTTATCCTCAACTTCCTTTCCTATGAAGTGGAAGCTTCTTCCGGGCAAGACTGTCAAAATTATGTATTTTATGCCTGGTACCCTTCATAGTGGCTGGTACATATTTTTAAAATTTTGGTTAATTTTTGATTGGTTGGTCACAAGAACATTAAACCAGAGTAAATTGTATCTCTTGCCAACAGGGATAAAATAATTCTCCTCTGAAATTGGCAATAGCACTCAATGACAGAAAAAATAATATTTTTGGCAAAGCATTTGGTTTTGTCTGAGAAGGACAAATGCATTCTGGGAATTGCACAAAAATAGAAGACTCTCTACAATAGTGAACAACATGACACAACTGGAGCCCATTGCAGAGACAATGTCTGATGGAAAATGCTGGAATCTAAAAAGGTGAGGGTTTGTCATTGGAGCATACTTGTGTTTTCTGATATTCTGTTAAATCTACTTTGTTGTTTTTGACCTTTCAGGGAAACTTTCTTCTTTCTATAATGTTCTGAATATTACTTGCTAGTGGGAAGGCAATTTTAAAGTTCTAGGAGTTTTGCAAAGCATACACAGAATTCCTGGCTAGATCTACGACTCAAGAGGATGAGAAGCTTCCCCAGAGTATCCTTGATCTTTCCTGTCATGAAGCATTACCTGAGCCAAAACAACAGCATCAAATATGTTAGCAGTTTTGAGGGCAAGAGGAAGGGTCAAAGAATGGAAAGTACTGCGTATTAGCCACAATGAGGCAGTGATAACGTATGCTACAGATGGTGACACATTCTGGCTATCGTTTTAAGAGAATGATGCTTACATTAAGAGAAAAAAATAGAATAAAATGATTAAAAGGAAGAAGAAACTCAATATAATTGGGGAAATGTTAAGATAATATTTAGTGCTGCTAAATAAATTCAAACTACAAAGCCTAAATGAATTGAGAGGTACTAAGAGAACTGGGAGTAAGATAGCATTAATGGTCTGAAATATATTGCAGAGAGAGGCTAAAGAACTAGAAACGGAAAAATATCCTGATTTCTTTATAGGGAAAGAGGGGCAGTTTTGCAAATGATGGGTCAATGAACTTGATTTCCAGCATAGATCATATTATTAAAGGGATGGACTATCAGAATTTAGAAAGGCAAGTAGCAGTAATCAATAAAATAAGAGCAGGTTTTTCCAGACTAACCTCATTTCCAGTTTTGAAAAGGTTATTAAACTAGTCTTGGAGGAAGGAGAGATAACATGTTGATTGGAAGTGCCTGGATCCAAAAACAAGCTCTCAATAGGCTAAAATTATAAGCCAAATTGACCAAAAAGAAATTTAATAGTCAAAAGGTTAAGGGTCTTCATTTTTATTAAAAAATTCAACTGTACAAGTACAGGAGAGGGGAGATACGTTTGGCATTTTTTTCTAGACACTATTATTTTCAAAGCATAACAGATGGATAGATGTGAAAATCTTTAGACCTTTCCTATATGAAAAATGTGAGTCATCAGTGTGACAGGTTAGACCCAGAAGTTAATGCTATTATGCTGCATCAGCAGAGACGTAGTATCTAGAATGAAGGAGGCAAAAGTCCCACTGTGCTCAGGCCCTGTCAGTTCATCAGTTAATAAGCATTGGGCATTTACTATGTGTCAACAATACCTAGGATATTGTGTACTGCTGTGGACACTGTATTCCAGGAATAGGGGCATACTTAAATGAAATAAAGACAGGAAGACAAAGCAAGAGTGTAAATTAAAGCAAGGGCTGTTAACCTTAAGGCCAAAAACTCATTTTTAATGAATAGTTGGCAACTATTTCAATATAATTGGTTTTCTTTGAAATAATCTTATTCATCTAAAAATATTATTCTGATAAGGGATTCCCAAGCTTCAACTGTCTATAGTGTCTAGCACATAGTAGGTGTTATTATATAAGTGTTAGATGTAATTGTTGTTGTTGATAATGTCCATGACACAAAATAGTTTTAAAATACATAGGTTATAAATTAACTGGGAGTGTTTAATCTGGGGAAGAAAACATTTTAGGAGATGTGATAATTATCCTCAAAAATTTGTTCTACAACAAAGGAGTAAATTTGTTTAGTTTAGTTCCAGAAGGTTATTAGTCATGGATAGAAGTTGCAGAAGAGCAAAATTAGACTCCATGCTAGAACTAATATTTAACTGCATTTTGTTGACTTAGCTTCCTCTTAACTCTCCTCACCTATAACATGGAGTAGTCCCAGGCTCTCCTTCTTCTTTCTTTCGGTGAGACAAATACAAGTTTTCTATACAAGGAAAAAGCTCTCATTAGGAACTGATTGGCCCAGGTTCCCTACTGCAGTTTATTCACATTAGACATGAAAAATCCAGGGGGAAGTCAGAGTCCCTCAGATTTGTTAGGTTTCTGGAGACCACAAAAGTCACTACGTCCTTTGCTCTATCCTACCTTGCTGACTAGATGTGTTTTCTTATGGAAACGAGGGGACAATTGTCCAGAGAAACTAAGGGTGGCTGTGTGCTTCCCCCCTCAAATTCTTGCTGCATTTGGGGAAAGTAAATCTTTTCTAACTTTTCAATGATTTGCAAGTACATTATTTTATCCTAACATGTAACCCAAACAAAGAGAAGGCTGGAATTAGAGTAGCCTCTAACAGACTTAAAGAAACACTGTCTAATACATGCAGCTCCTCCCAAAAGGAATAGACTGTCTCATGAAGGGAGTAGTTTACCTCTTACTGGAAATCTTCAAATTAGTTTCTGATATGTCCTGTAGGTATAGCACGTGAAACAAGGGGTTGATGGCAGAATCAAAGTAAATGTTGAAGTGAAGGTAATATTTTTTTCTAGGTGGGGTTAGTCTAAGGAGAGCATCAGAAACTAATGATTCCAAGTCAAGAAAAGGAGAAACATCCAGAAAGAAATCTGAGTGTGATGCTATATGATGACCCTTGTACAAAGTGCTATCCTATGGCAATAGGAAAGTAAATACTAAATAGTAACTGTTTCTCTTTTACTCAGGAACCCTGAGGGTCTTTCCCTCCGAATTTGATGGTTTTTTTTTTTTATTATTATTATTAACGGGGCCATCCTTTGAGTAACTACTTAAAGAAGCCTATTCATTGGATGGGTGTATGTCACTCAAAATGAGAATCTGATAAGACCTTAGCCTAAAAGTACCAGGGTCTCCCATTGTACCCTGGGCTATCTCCAGTCAATCTGATGAATATCTTGGTCACTAAACCCAGATGGCTCTGGAGCAGAAAGTGAGACTAGTGACCTTGTACAGCCCTCTTTGACTCAAATCAAAGTCTTGATGTCATAGTCCCCTATGAGAATGAAGGACAAAAACAACAATTCTATGACACACCCTTAGAGTAAGGTGAGACTAATTGTATTGACTCTTTCCCCACATAACAGCATGAACTTCCATTGCCATGGGGACTGTTGTTAGTTCAGGGAACTGACAGGTTCTGCCTTTGATTAAAAGCAAAAATTAGTCTGCTGTGTGAGAAGTTTCTGATTTTGTTCTGAATTTAAACTTAAGAGCAGGATAAAGGAGGAAAGTGTCCAGGTTAGAGACATGTTACTATGGTAACCTTTTGTGCATATGTTTCTGTGATTGTGATATATTTTTAGCTAATATAATTTAGATTGAATAAAAAATACAGTTTTAGACCTGAAAGAGACTTAAGATACTTTTTTATGAAACTTGCCATTTAGCAAATAAGAAAACTGAGGCACAGACGTCAAGTGGCCTATATTGGATATCCAGGATTTGAATCATTATAACTCCAAATCCAGAACTCTTCCCATGTGTACCATACTTATTCTTTAAATGAAGTAGTATTTATTAAGAAATAATTATGTCCATATTTTATGAGGTCACTTCTTATAGTTAAAAAGAAAAAAAAAGATTAGGGATAAGGGGAACTAGTTTGCACAGTGGATAGAGCATTGGGCTTACAATCAGGAAGATACATCCTCCCAAGTTCAAATCTGACATCAGGTATTAGCTGTGTGATCCTCAGCAAGTCACTTAAGCCTGTTTGCTTTAGCCCCTTATCTGTAAAATGAGCTCGACCAAGAACCACTCCATTATCTTCATCAAGAAGACTGCAAATAGTGTCACAGAGAGTTTGATATGACTGAAAAACGACCAAACAATAACAAGAAAGAATGGCGATGGCAGGGAAGTCATACATAAATAAGGGGCAGGGAGATGTTAAGTCTACAAATTAATAAATAGTTATTAAGATGGGAATATAAACACAAGTGGGAGGGGAGAAGATAGTGCCTGTCATTAAGGACATTACATTAAAAGAAACTGAAAAGCAGAGTAAGGGAGGGAAACAAAGGTATCCCGTAGGGAACAGGAGAGGAAGTTTAGAGTGTAGCAGGGAGAGGAATGAGATGAGGCTGGCCTGGGGACTCTTCTTAAATGGAGATTCTGAGAGGAGCAATCCATCAGAAGGAGGGCTCTACAGGAACAGAGGGAACTTCTGATGCGTGAACTCAGTTTCAGGATGAAGATCTGGGAATGGTAGAGAAAGTCCAGACAATGTGAGACATGCACCCATAGTAGCATTGATAAATGGATACAAGTACAGGCTTAAAAAATTTATCCCAACTCATTTTTAAAAGGGATTCATTGAACTGGGATATATATGCAAGCCAGACAATACGCAGGATGTGTCTTCAAATGTAGGTAAAGAGCTAAAGAGGCTTCCTGGAGCTAAGACAGCAGAGTAAGCAATAGAACATTGTAGCTTTCCCATATTTATCTGTAAACATCCATAAAAATAGCACCCCAGAACAAATCCTGGAACAGCAGAACCAGCAAAAAGATGGGGTGGAACGGTCTTTTAGCCTGGGTGACTTGGAGGATCCATGAAAAAAGTCTGTCTCAGGTGAAAGAGAAGAGCAGTTCAGGACAGGAAGTGTAACAGAAAGCCAACAGTAAGTCCTACCTCAGCAAACCAGTGGGGGATCCTGAGTCCCAGTGTGGTAGAGCAGGCAAGCACCAACAAACACCAAGACTCTTATGTGCTTTAGCATATCCAAGGAAACAGACAGCCTCCAATTCTGAGAACAATCACATGCTTCAGATGATTCCAGCAGTCAGACCTCCATGTGTTTCAGCACAACCCAGAAAAAATAGGCATCTTCCAGCACACTAGGACCCAAGCTCAGCACCAAGTAAGCTGCCAAACCCCTACTACCTCTGGCAGTGCCAGCCACCCCCCACCTCAACCCCTCAACACAGCACAATACACAAACTTCCCTTTTGGCTTCAGAGCAACATTATTACAGCATCAGGTAAACACCCAGCCATCACAACCACTGGCACAAGAAAACTGAGACAGTGCCCCTTCCATCCTGGGAGCAGAAACAAAATTTAAAAGAAAGGAAAAAGACTAAAAAAGATGAGCAAACAACAACAAAAATCTGACCATAAAAAGTTATTATGGTGACAGGAAAGACCATGACACAAATTCAGAAGAGAACAACAATGACAAAACACTCATGGGATAAACCCCAAAGAAAAATGGAAAGTGGTTTGAAGTCCAGAAAAAAAAATTCATGAAGAGTTCAAAAAGGGAGATTAAAATCATATGAGAGATAGAAGAAAAACTGAGCAAAGAAATGAGTGATGCAAGAGAATTAAGAAAACAGAGTCAAGAACTTGGAAAACTACTTAAAAATAGAATTGGCCAAATGGAAAGGGAATTGCAAAAGTCTACTGAAATGGAAAATACAAAACTGAGGAAACTAACAACTTAAAAGGTAGAATTCGGTGAGTGAACGCTAATGACTCTGTAAGACATTAAGAATCACTCAAACAAAATCAAAAGAATGAAAAAATTGAAGAAAATATAAAATGCCACATGGGAGAAACAGCTGACCTGGAAAAGAGATCCAAGAGAGACAAAATCAGAATCACTAGACTTCCTAAAAGTCATAATCAAAAGGAGGACCTGGAAAGCATCTTTCAAGAAATTATCAAGGAAAACTGCCCTGATGTCCTAGAACAAGAGGGCAAAATAGGCATTGAAAGAATCCACTAATGACCTCAGGAAAGAGATCTCAAAACAAAAAACCCAAAGAATATTATAGCCAAACTTCAAAACTATCAGGTCAAGGAAAAAAATACTATGTGTCCAGAAACAATTCAAATACTGGGGAGTCACAATCAGAATTACCCAGGACTTGGCAGCTATAACATTAAAGCATTGGAGGTCATGGACCATGAAGTTCTGGAAGGCAAAGGAGCTAGGACTACAATCAAGAATCACTTCCTGATACAATTAAGCATAATACATCAAGGGGAAAAAATGGTCATTCAATGCAATAGAATAGTTTTAGGCCTTGAAGACCAGAACTAAACCAAAAATTTGACCTCCAGTATCAAGACCAATAAGAAGAATAAGCAAGTGAAAAAGGAAAAGAAAACATAAGAGATTCAATAGAACTAAACTATTTACAGCCTACACAGGAAGATTAGGTGGTAGACCAAAGCAAAATACTAGTGAGGAGGGAAAAGGTGAAAGGCGAGAAAGGACACACTGGAAGAAGAAAAAGGTGGAGAGAAATAAACAGTAATCATACCAACAAATGTGAATGGGATGAACTCTACCTTAAAACGAAAGCTCTCTGAACAATGGATCAAAAACCAGAATCCTACAATATATTGTTTATAAGAAACACACTTGAAGCAGAGACACACATAGAGTAAAGGTAAAAGACTAGAGCGAAATCGATTGTGTTTTAGCTGAAGTAAAGAAAAAAGTCAAGAGTAGAAATACTGATCTTAGGTCCTATCAAACTCCTTTTATGACACAAATAAGAAACTGATACCCAAACTAGGAAGAGCTAAAACAGAGAAATAAAATTAGAGACAGATTTCTCTAATGAATATTGATGCAAAATTTTTGAACAAAATATTAGCTAGGCAAATAAAGCAATATGTCCCAATGATTATACACTATGACAAGGGGAGATTTATATCAGGAATTCAGGGTTTGTTCAATATTAGGAAAACTATCAACATAATTGTTGATATCAATAACAAAACCAAGAGAAATCATATGATTATCTCAAGGGATTCTGAAAAGGTTTTTGACAAAATATAATACCCATTCCTACTTTTAAAAAAACTAGACAGCATAGGAATAAAGGTAGAATTCCTTAAAATGTTAAACAGTATCTATCCATAACTATCAGCAAGAATTATCTGTAATGGGAATAAGAAAGAAGACTTCCCAACAAGATTGGAGTGGAGCAGAGATGCCCATTATCACTACCATTACTCAATATAGTACTAAAAATGGTAGGTATAGCAATAAGAAAAGAAAAAGAAACTGAAGGAATTAGAATAGGCAATGAGGAAATAAAACTTTCGTTCTTTGCAGATGATATACTTGGATATACTGGAGAACCCTAAACTATCAACTAAAAAGCTGCTTGCAACAATTAACAACTTTAGTAAACCCACATACATCATCAGCATTTCTTTATATGACCAAAGAAGTCTAGCAGCAAGAGAAAGAGAAATTCCATCCAGAATGACTATAAATATTATAAAATATTTAGGAATTTACCTGCAAAGATAAATCCAGGAATTAAAAGGACACAATTACAAAACATTTCACACAAATAAAGTCAGATCTAAACAACTGGAAAAAATATCAATTGCTCATAAGTAGGTCAAGCCACTATAATAAAAATGACAGTTCTGTCTAAATTACTTTCCTTTTTAGTGCAATACAAATGAAACTACCAAAAATTATTTGATAGAAGTAGACAAAAATTATAAAAAAAATAATCTATGTAAAGTGAGGTAGCCTAGCCATATCAGATCTCAAACTGTATTATAAAGTGGTTATCATCAAAACTCTCTGGTACTGGCTAAGCAAAAGAGTGGTGGATCAGTAGAATCAATTAGGTACACAAGACATGGAGTCAATGAAATTAGTAACCTAGTGTTTGGTAAAACCAAAAATCCCAGCTTTGGGGATAAGAATTCACTATTTCACAAAAATTGATTGGCAAATTGGAAAATAATACGACGAAATGAGGTATTGACCAAGATTTCACACCATATACCAAGATAAGGTCAAAAGGGGTGTATGATTTAGACATAAAGGGTGACACCATAAGCAAACTAGAAGAGCAGTGAATTGTCTACCTGTTAGATCTATGAGGAGGAGAAGAATTCATGACCAAACAAGAGATAAAGAGTGTTAGTGATTACAGTAAATTAAAAAGCTTTTGTTCAAACAAAATCGATGAAATCAAGATCAAATGGAAAGCAAAAACCTAGGAAGCAATCTTTACAGCAAGTGACTCTGTTCAAGTCCTCGTTGCTCATATATAGAGAAATGAATCAAATTTATAAGAACACAAGTCATTCCCCAATCAATAAATGGTCAGATGATATGAATAGGCAGTTTTCAGATAATCATATGAAAAATGCTCTAAATCATTTTTAATTAGAGAAATGCAAATTAATACAGCTCTGGGATACCTCGCACCTATCAGATTAGCTAATATGACAAAAAAGGAAAATTATAAATATTGAAGAGGAAATTGGGACATCGATGTGAGCAGATTCAACTATTCTGGCAGCAGTTTGGAACTATGTCCCAAGGGCAACCAACTTGTGCATATCCTTTGATTCAGCAGTATCACTATTGGGGTTGTATCAGAAAAAGATGATAAAAAGGGAGAAAGGACCTACATGTGCAAAAATATTCATAGGAACGTTTTCATAGTGGCAAAATATTAGAAATTGAAGGGATGCCCATCAATTGGGGAAGGGCTGAACAAGCCGTGTGTTTATGAATGTAATGGAATACTATTATGCAATAAGAAATGAGGAACAGATAGATTTAAGAAAATCCTGTAAAGATCTGTATGAACTAAGGCAAAGTGAAATGAGCAGTACCAGGAAAATATTGTATACAGTATCAGCAGCATTACATGAGGATCAGCTTTGAGTGACTCAACTCTTCTCAATAACCCAATGAACCAAGACAAATATAAAAAACTCTGAAGGAAAATGTTATCCATGTCCAGACAAAAACAAAAAAAACTGATGGACTCTGAATTCAAATTGAAGAATATTTTTTTCACTTACTTTATTCTTTCTCATGTTTTTTAACTGTTTTTTCTTTCACAACTGGGACTAATATGAAAATATTTTTACATAATAGGACATGTGTAAACTGTATCAAGCTGCCTACCATTTTCAGAAGAAGGGAGGAGAGGGAGAAAAATGTGGAACTTAAAATCTTGTAAAAATAAAAGTTAAAATTTTTATTGATATATAAGTGGGGAAAAATAAAATACTGTTAAACTAAAAAATGTTCTGTAAGAAATGGTTTTAAGAACAGAGCCAATGGGCAAGAATTAAAGGAGGAAGTTAGAATATATGTGAGAACACGTGAAATAGAGGTAGAAGTGTTTTACAGAAATGCATTGTCATCTCTCCTAAATTCATTGGTTGCTACTGAAAGAACTCTCAGTAATGCATAAAATGGGCTGGTCACATAATGAGACTTAGGGAAAAGTGAGCAACAGTCCATTGACTAACCTATTGGAAGCAAGAGCCTCAATAGTGACCTCAGTGCATCAGGTGAATTCCCTTTGGGGAATGTATGAAGGACAGAGGCAAGAATAGCACAAGATTCTCAAGTCTAGATGAGCTTTGATCTGCACAGTAAATGATTAACTAACTTTGGAAGGAGTACCCACATGAATAAAGTCACAAATGTACGAGTATTTGGGACTAACAGTCTGAGTTGGGATTAAAACTCTGAGAACAGAATAGATAAAAATAAACAAAAATTAGAAATGAAAAATCAAATGGATATTAAAATTTTAATTGGATTTTGAGGGGTTTTTTCATTGTAAATTTTACTATAATAATTTGTTTTCCTTTTAAGATTTACTAAAACTCAAAAAATCATCAAGGAACAAGGATTATAATTATAATTACATAGTTTTTGAGATATTATTTTCATATAATCTATTTAAAACAACCTTTCTAAAAAAGTCATAGTAGACTATCTAATGGGGATTCCCAGAGGCTCTTTTGTAGAATTTTTAGGAATCTGTGTTCATCCTTCATTGCCAACAAAGACCATACCATCAGATAAATGATGACATGACTTGCACTTCACTTTGTTTTGAGTGAGGGAGGGCTGTGCAGGTCACCAGCCTCACCTCTCCTCCAGAGCCATCTGAATCCAAAGACCTGATTACCAGAAATATCCACATTCCAAGGTTACAGGCCACTAAGATGGAGTAGCCAACCTTTTTATGCCCTTATATAGCCAATAAATAAGGATCTCATTTAGTATAATTAAAAAAAACTTTTGTTTCTTTTCTGCTTTGGGAGATTGAAAAATCACTTTAATTCTTCCTTCTTGGTTCCTTTACTCATTTGAATAATTCCTTGCATTGCTTTTGTGTGGGTTAGGCATATCTATGATACAAGATTTTAATTTTTCTAATTCTTTATATTTTCTTTTATATTAATTTATTTTCCTTTATGTCTTTGAATTTAGAATTGAAATTAGTTCAACATTTTGCATCCCTGGTAAGATAATTACTTGTTCATTGAATTGTTGGAGGTATATGTGTGTCTATATGTGTGTCTATATATGTGTCTATATATATATATGCATATGTGAGTGTATTATATATAAATATAACATATATTTATAATTATTACATGTATTTATTATGTAAATATATAATAATATATTATATATACACATATATGATATGCATATACAAATGTGGATGTGTTTGTATGTGTGTGTTTACTGTGAATAACACTTTAAGTGACTACCTGGGATGCTGGCTTAATCATTCCAGTTTTGTTAAGTTCTTATATTTTTCTTGAATCTGTAATGTATGATTTCAAATATCAAGTGTAACTCAACTGATTTAGAAATTCTTAAGACCACAGAAAAATATACGACAATGAAGAACAGTTCAGGAGGCAAATCAAAGTTTTCATAACCTAAATGCATGAGGTTCTGGGAAAAAAAAAAGACATGGTTGCTTCATCTCATATGGATGGAGGTTATCACAAGAGGGATATGTGAATATAGACACATTGAGGAGAGTAGAACACACAATTTCAGCAAAGATCCAGAGAAAACGCCCACTGTCTTCTTTGTTCTCTGCTACTGTCACAACCAAGGGTATAAACTATACAGACCTTGGTCAGAGATGTGAGAGACTGTCTGCTCCAGATTTCCTAGAAGGATGATGGTGATGCTTCTCTGCTTTCTCCCCTAGTCTTCTTTCTATCTCCTCCCAGGGGCCTGGAGTTCTTATTCCAAAAGTTTCCTACTCTTTAAGTCTATTTACACTTTCTGTTTTACAAAGCTCCAAAGCTAGTGTAGGTAAAGATTCGGTCAATTATAACTACTGTGGTTTGAAATTTTTAGTATTCTAGATTTGGGAGTTACAGAAAAGGGGGGAATTAGTGAATATCTGGGGTATTATGCAAGGGAAGAGAAAAGAGCAGAGTACAGTCCCTCTCTACCTGCTTTTACCACGGTGAATCGCTTTGGGGCTCAGTAGCTATCTAAGTTAGAATCTTATTAATATTGATTTTTAAAATAGTTTCTATTAATATCCCAAGGCAGCATAAAAAACTGAGATAGACCTTTATCCATTGTTCCTTCCCATACATTTGCATAACAATCCCCTCATGAGAGTAAAGCCAAGAAGGTAAGTAGGTCTCATCCAGCACGACAAGAAAAAAGTAAATGAAAAACGAATGAATGAAAAAGGCATTTGTCAATTGCTTACTTTGAACATAACGCTGAGCTAGGTGTTAAAGATATAAATAGAAAATCAAAAATGCTCCACTCTTAAGGAACCTAATACTCTAATAGGAGGAGACAACACATATTGGAAATTTCAATTGCAAGTAAGGTGGAAAAGTGGTCCTTAAGGAGCAGGAGCAAAACCAATGATAATGCATTTTCTTTAATGCTATTTCCATTGATAAAGTGTTATCAGTTTCTGATGTTGAACCTTTTGACAGAGTCAAGGACATTGGTAGTAAGGACTCTTTTTTCCTGATCTTCAGTATCTGTGGGCGCTGAGCAAGCAGGTCCCAAGTCACATCTTCACAAGAGATGACATTTTTGATGATGGCTTCAGGGGCTGATAGTTACTCTTTAAGGGACCATTAGAATCAGTATGTTAGGCTATTTCCATCTGAGTCTGAGAAGAAGTGATCATCAAAGCAGTGACAGTGATTTTACCTGTCACCTCCTGCCTCTCGCTCAAGATGCCTTGCTGCTTCAGCTGGGCTGGCTTGTCTGCTATTGACAGTTGATGGGGATAGCTGTCCCCTTCTAAATAGGGGTTATTTACAAGACAAAGGATCCACTTCATATGGAGTAGCTAGCTTTCCTTCTTCATCTTATATAATCATACTCACATAGACACATGTCTACACTAGAATACTCCAGAACACTTAAGAAAGGAGTTTCTGAGAGAAAACTCCAGTAGCTTGGTCTAGTTAGGGAATAGAAAAATAAAATGGAAAATACAATAGGGAAGCAGATTCTAAAAGATTCTCTCTGGTAACCTTTTTGCTTTATTTTCTCCGAAAATTTATTAATTTATTTGTTTTCAGCTTTCAATATTCACTTTCACAAGTTTTAAATTTTCTCCCTCTCCTCACCTCCCTCCCCAAGATGGCATGCAATTTTATATTGGCTCTATAGACACATTTCCATTAAATACATTTTAACATCAGTCATGTTCTGTAAACCTTTTAATGAAGTTTTTCAGCTTTAATATAGAATAAATACACTTGTGATACACTAGCAGTGAAATCAAGAAATGTAAGTCCTAACTTTTAGAATGAAATATCATGATAAATACATTTCTTCCTTCTTTCCTTCCTTCTTTATTCAATAAAAATATTAATTAATGCTTATTTTTTGCAGAGTCTTGCTCAAAATACAAAGATGCAGATGCCATGGCTTTAAAATATAATCCTTAATAATGGAGATTTCAAGTATGTAGATAATTATAATAAAAGGCACATGAATGGTACAGTAGCTTTGAAAAGATAAATATGGATGGGATTGGATGAGGCAGATTGATGTAGAGGATACAGTTCTTAATGTGGGGTCAGAATATCTGACTTCAAATCCTGCCTCAGATACTTTCCGGCTATTACTGTGGGCAACTATATTGTATCTCAGTTTCCTTACTACTAAATGAAAGATTTGAATTTCAAGACTTCTAAGGCCCCCTTCAACTCTCAGTCTGTGATCTTATGAGCATACCATATATACACACATCCCTAAATTGTCATTAAAACATATTTGGGGAAACTATGTGATGCAGCAGATGGAGTTCCAGACCTGGAATCAGGAAGACTCATCTTCCTGAATTCAATCTCGCCTCATACAACCTACTGCCTGTATGATCCTAGGGAAGTCACTTAATCCAGTTGGCCTCATTTTTCTTATCCGATCCAGTCATCCTGATGAATATCTGGTCACTGGACCCAGATGGCTCTGGAGGAGAAGTGAGGCTGGTGACCTGTTCAGCCCTCCCTCACTCAAAACAAAATCAAGCACAAGTCATGTCATCATTTCTCTGATGGCATAGTCTTCTTCAAAAGCGAAAAACGAGCACAAAAATGAGCTGGAGAAGGAAATGGCAAGCCGCTATAGTATCTTCACCCAAAAAAACTACACATGGGGACATGAAGAGCTGCACATGAATTAAATCATATGAAAAACAACAAGAAAACATACAACCCTAACCCTAAATTGTGATTGGAGCATATAGTTTGTTCCTTCCTAAAAAAATAAATGGCAAGGTATTTCTGAGGTATGTATATAATAAAGTCATGTCAAACAAAGAGAACACATTTGTTTTGGTATTAAAAATCCCAAATTAAATTGAATCTTCTTGACTGTTGTTTTAAATAATTATTTAAATTGATGTAATTTAAATCAAATCCACCCTACATGAAGTTTGAACAAACCCATAAACCTCCTGGGAAGTCTTGCAGGTTTCAAATCAATTTCCTGTTGGAATTCTGACACACGTAATCAGATAACCTCCATTTACCAGGGTCTAGGTCAATATTGAGGGGAAAAAATTGCTGAAAACTGGAAACAGTTTCAACAAAATTTTGCCTGAGTTCATTCCTAGGTTTGCTAACCTTTGGGAAAACTTAAGGATTCACTGTGAATATATACAATGGCATAGTAAACAATGAAAGTCTTATTCTCAGCTATTCCAGGATTACTCTATGTATCCCTTAATGAAAATAGGACTTTCAATTCAAGAATCTGCTGTTTAGTTTTAGGTGTATATGTTTGATATAAATTTTAATTAAAAGCCTCTTGTCATTTCTACAGAATCTTCCAAAAATCTGGGTTGAACCTAGACCAATGGAGAAGAAAAAAGCATACTCTTACTGGGGGCTGTAAGAACAACCTTGCAGCTGTTTAACATTCTGAAGTTGGAAATGTCCAGATTTTTTGATTCCCAGAACTGAGTGGCAGTACTTTATCATATGATCACATCAGCAGAGAAAAGGAAGACTACTTTTGCTTCAATAGATGTCTGGGCCACAGTATCTTATTGGCTCATTTCATTGCATCATTAGCTTAGTCCATTTCAGAGGATCACATTTTCCTCCCTATTCATTCTCCTATCTTTCAATTACACAGAAATATTAAATCTGCTTTACAGTTTAAGGAAGGGAATAAATATAGTCCTGGTTTTTGAGAAAGAATTATTGAAGAAAAGCAGTTCAGTTCAGATATTGAAGTGTACACTAAAATAAGAAAGGAATAAATACTACTGATGGTTAGTTAAAAGTATGAGCAGGAATATGCCACAAGAGAATTTGTTCTCTGACCTTGGTGGTTGAATTTTAGAGATGCTCAAAGTGGCTGCCAAATTCAGGGAGGAAATGAGATAAAGCCCCTCTCTACCTCTGGCTTTTCTCACTAGGATAGTGAAACAGTTGTATCTTCTGAACTTATCTCTATGTCAAAGGCAAAGAAAGAATGTTCTCAAACTCCTTCTTCCCTTCCCCAGTGCAAAAGGATTATCCAGATTACCTACTATACAAGGATACAACGAAAGGAAATTATAAGTAAAGTGGTTTTGTCCCCAGAAGGGATCGGTCTTTCAGTCAAGATTTTCTCAGTTTATGAGAGAAAGCACAAGTAATATTGAAAATGATGGTCAAGTAGATACAGTATCATTGGAGTATAGAAGTAGTGAGTTCCAGAGGGGGAAAGAAGAGATCTAAAATAATTAATGTGTTATTTATTCAACAGGAATATCAGATACAGTAACAGTTGAAGGGGAAGACAAAACTGGAGTGTAACACTAGATGTTTTTGGTTTAGTTGAATGATGGTGAGAGAATGAGAAAAGGGGGAGTGTAGGAATTGAGGGAATAAGATAGAGTGGGAACATTTTAAATATAGGGGAAGAAGTTGGGTAGATGAGAACAGATTTATTATTTGGTGTCTTAATCCTCGATGTGAGGCTTTCCAAAGAGAGGGAGGGAACAATCTACTATGGGCCAAGTACTGTGCTAAGCACTTTAAAAATATCTCATTTGATCATTAACAACAGCTCTATGTCTTGTTAGTAACCCCATTTGACAGTTGAGAAAATGAGGTTAGACAGATTAAGTAACTTTCCCATGGTCACACAGTTAATAAGAACCTGAAGCTAGATTTGAACTTAGATATTCCAGACCAAGGCTAATGCCACCATGGCACTGCCAGTGCCAATTTTATAGCGGAATATTATTGTATGTCTATGCAACCCACCTTTGCAGAACTGTTTCCTTTGTTAAAAAAATAAATCAGAATTTTTTTTAAACTTGCACTATGGAGCAGTTAGATGGCACAGAGCAGAGAGCACTGAGTATAAAGTCAGGAAGACCTGAGTTCAAAACCAGCCTCAGAAACTTCCTGGCTGTGTGACCCTGGGCAATGCATTTAATCTCTATTTCACCATTTGTAAAATGGAGGTCAAAATAGTACCTACCCTGCAGCATTGCTGATAAGGATCAAACAAGATAATATTTTAGTAAAGTGCTTATGTGTCTGGCACACAGTGGATATTATATAAATATTTCTTTTTCTGTCTCTTTTACTTAGTGAAATGTAGAATAGTTTAGAGTAGACCTCTAAACCTCTGGAACTACTTTGGTAGAATCTCAAAATCTTCTAACGAAATAACAGTCCTTTGTAGAAAAGTTTGTCATCGTCTTTCATAATGTTTTATTAATTAACACTTTTCCCCATTCCAATTTTTAAAATACTCATCAAATATGTGTAGTCAAGCAAAACACATTCCAACATAAGCCATGTCCAAAACTGTACATTTCATTTTATACCTTGAGTCTACCATTTCTTTTTTTTTTTTTAGAGAGAGAGTTCTCATGCTTCATTGTCAGTCCTCTGGAGTCATGGTCGTTTAGTCATTGCTTTGATCAGGATTCTTGTTTTTCAAAGTGATTTGTCTTTACAACGTTGTTTTTATTGTATAAACTGTCTGACTGGTTCTGTTTATTTCACTTTCCATCAGTTCCTAAAGGTCTTCTCAGGACTCTCTGAAACTGACGTCTTAACATTTCTTATAATCCCACAAAATATTACATTACATCCTTATACCATAATTTGTTTAATCATTCCTCAACTAATGCCTCTTCCCTTTTAGTTTCTAATACTTTATTACTATGGAAAGAGCTGCTATTTATACAAATAATTTATACAATTTTATTCAAACTATTTATACAAATTTATACAAATGAATCTCTTTGGGATATAGTTCTACTTGTCATATAGTTGAATTTGGTGACTACTTCAAACTGATTTCCAGAATGGCTAGAGTAACTCATAGCTCCACTAATAGTGAATTAATGATTTTGTTTTCCTGCAGGCTCTATAGCATTGCCAATTTCCATTTCTTTTTTGTCACATTTTCCAATCTGATAGATGTAAGGGGAAAAACTGAGTTTCTTCTATTTGTATTTCTCTGATTATTAGTGATGTGAAACTTTTTTTTGATATTGCTCTTGATAGCTTGGATTTACTTTGAAAAAAACTTCCTGTTTGTGTTCTTTAATCATTTATCAGTTAGGGAATGAATCTTTTTTTTTATACATTTCAATCAGTTCCCAAATATCTTAATGATGCTTAGAATGCTTCTGAAAACCAGATGTTATGATCCAAATATTGATGCTGTGCTGCAAGTAATATTAACATAAAAATTCATGTTTTCTGAAATGTTACATTAATAAAATATTACTTTTCTGATAGAAAAATAATAACAGTATTTCATAAGCCTGATATGGTTAGCTTCAAACTAAATGATAGGAAAGTTATAGCAACAATAACAAAACCCAGAAACCATGGAAGCATTTAAATATGAAAAACTAATAGGTATATGGTTGGAAGGTGTAAGTAACAAGAGGAGATCAAGCTCTGTGGAGAGATGAGATATCGAAATTATGCTATAGGGATATGAGTTGGATATTTCTCATATCCAGGACAGTTTGCCAAGAAGCTTAAACTCAGAGTGATAGCCATTTATTTTTAAAAAAATGTTTTAAATGGGTGAAACATTTGTGAAATTCTAATTCAATGATTATATCTCTTGTAATCATTTTGGATATATTCTATATTATCTTATTTGTATGTGTTGTATCTCCTTCCCTATGCCCCACCCCAGTAGAAAACAAACTCTTTAAGGGAAAGGACTGCCTAGGACAATGCTTTGTGTACAGCAGTAGGTTAATAACTGTTTGATTAATTAAATTAATTGACTTCTAATGCTTTAGTCTTTTCTTCAAATTGTACCTACATAGTGTTCTGGTGCAATAAACTAATGGACCTTAGTGGGCACCCATGACAGTAAGAACCAAGTTGAGAATAAAACTGAATATATGTGTGTGAATGTATATCTATATAAATATATATGTGTATTATATAATACATGTATTATAAATATTATAAATTATAATTATAAATATATGTATTATACATATATATGCATACACACACACATATATATGTATATATATATACATATATATGTGTATGTGTGTGTGTGTGTGTGTGTGTGTGTGTGTGTGTATATATATATATATATATGCTTGTTCTCCGTTCTCAGACCAATGACAGCACAGGCAATGTCTTAACTGATGCATGAATTGGATTTCAGTGAGGCAGAATTGCACAGTTTTCAGTCCCACTCACTTTTCCAGAGTCATAGAAGTCCAGTGGCAAGACAAAAATCAACATGGCCCAGAGTGCAGTGGATGACCTTGGTGTCTTCCATGTCTGACCAATCTCTAAGTACTCCACAATACCTGCTACAGTTACCTTCACGGCTATTGGAACAAATTATTCTCATTCACCCATTCCAATGGGGGAAGTCTTCACATACTTGGGATAGATTAGCCCCATATACACATATATAATTTTATATACATATGCATATATTTAGTTGGTATATGTATATGTATGTATGATATTCATAATACTGCATATATAATACATTACAAGTACACATACATACATACATATCCACACACCCACATATATGTGTATATATGTATATGTATATATGTATGCATATATGTGGGTATATATTTGTGTTTATACACACATATATATTTGTATGTGTGTTTGTGTGTGTGTGTGTGTGTGTGTGTGTGTGTGTGTGTGTAGTCCTAAATGAAATTCACTAGAGGAAATCAAGGAGCAAACATAAGAAATTTTATAATTTAATATGCTTTGTCTATTCATTCTTTTTCATTTGGTTTTCAGGAGACTCAGTGACTGGGGAAAATACGTTACAAATGTATCTGTCCTGAAAGCTAGTGATTCTAGAGAATATTAGGAGGTTAAGAAAGAAGGAAATATGATGTTCGTGGGGGTAGGGTAGGGAAACAAACCCACTTGTGGAGTGGGGGAAACAAACCAAAAAATTTTGTCATCTGGAAATTGGATTTACCTCATGGGAACATCATATAAATCAGTTAATCATTATTAATTGCCTTGAGGATAGAAATCGTAATACAAATGAAAAATCATAGGAAATAGGTATTGTAATTTTCTTTACATGTCTTCAAAATCTTTGTTTTAAGGTGTGGATATAGTCTTCAGTTTCAACAATTTGATTTCCATGTTTCAGTCTTCTCATTTGTGAAATTAGATTATTTTTGCCTACTTTTATGTAACCTACCAAATGATATAATGAAACCAAGTATCTGAGAGTGGGATGGAGAGGACTAGAACTTGTCTGAAAACAAAATCTGGAGTTTTTTGTCTTTATTTTCAGAGCAAAAATATACATGAATCCAGCAAAACCTGATCCTTAGTGTCCTTACAGGTGAAACAGTCTTTTATCTATGCCATTTTAAAAGAAGGTTTTGGTGAATTAAACTCTCTTGAATGTGCTTTAGGATGTATCTGCTTCATACTAGATTTTACTTCATATTTGGGAGAATTTGGATGGAGTCATATCCCTTTCATTTGAACTTCGATTCTGTGCTTGTTAAGGTTAAAAAAAACTTTTCTTTCTTATGATGATCTTCTTTGTCTCCGATTTTTTCTAGAGGGAAAAAAATATTCTGCCAGTCTGGCATTATTACAGTTTCTCTTTCCCCCTATAAGTTTCAAAGCATACAATAAACATGTACCATAAATCTAAGGCTTATCTTTGCTTCTTGGTTGAGATCCAGTAAACTCTCTTTATCATAACGTGCTCATCTGTCATGTTTAATTGAAGACACTTGTCAGATATGGCTGAAAGAAAATTAGATCATTGCCTCTGGTCCTGCATCTTTCATTTTAAACATCCATTGCTTTAAAAGAAAGCCTTTACAGAAAGACACCCAACAATTTTCCTCTGCTTTATAAAATTCTCAAGGTTTTCTGTCTCTAAGTAGAGGCATTTTTCTAGAATATTTTCCCTGTATTCCTTCTATACTCTGGCTTTTTCATCAGATTCTTTTTTGTTCTGTTTTTAAGTGTAAGTGGGGCCATGGAATCTTCAGCAATATTGATAATCAAGAAACATAAAGGTGGTTAACAAACTGGATCCCAGGCAAGTTGAATGGATAAGTCAAATAAAGAAAAGCATCTGATTGTTCTCTTTTAAAAATATTCAGGCACATTTTCAGATGACAGCAATAAATAAAGCAAAGAAAGAAGATACATGATCCTTGAAGTTCAAAGAATCAGAATTTTTAAAGTACCTACTTTATGTCAAACACTGAATTAGGTGCTAGAGATACAAATATAAATGTGAGAGTCTTTTCTTTCAAGGAATTTACATTCTCCTAGGGATGAGACATGGGAATACAACATATTTAAGGGATAGGAAAATATAGGATATATGTCATTTAAATTGTGTTTGGTGAGCTATGTGAAATTTTGTCCATGTAGGTTATATTCATCCACATGGTTCAGTCTATATGTGGCTTTCAGGAAGGCAAGAACAGACACCCTTGTAGTCTCCTCCCCCTGAGCCTTCTCTAAGAAGAATGGCGAAGGATGAGGTTGGGGGGGGGGGCGCAAAACTATATCTATCTGTAGCCCTAAATATTATTAATCTAAGGGAAATAATTTATAGGTTCAAGATGTACTCCTAGTTGCTATCACTTAATGGGAAAGAGTGCTACATACTACATTCACAGCTTATCTCCATTTCACAAAATGCTCGTTCCATAATGAATACACATAGCAAATCACAAATTCTCTCATTCATACCAACAAGAAAGGGAAGTCAGAAGTATTGTTGTCTAGGAATTTTTTGGTCCTGTCTGACTCTTGGTGACACCATTTGGAATTTCTTGCCAAAGATACGGGAATGGTTTGCCATTTCCTTCTCCAGTTCATTTTGCAGATGAGGAAACTGGCTCAGACAATGGGTGAGTGACTTGCCCAGGGTCACACAACTACTAAATCTCTGAGACCAAGTCATTTGAATTTAGGTCTTCCTGACTGCGAGTCCAGCTCTCTGTGCTCTATGGCACCATCTAACTGCTTTGTTGTTGTTCAGTCATTTCAGTTGTGTCCAACTGAACTCTGACAGGTGTGTCCAACTCTTTGTAACCCTATTTGGGGTTTTCTTAGCAAAGATTTTGGAGTGGTTGGCCATTTCCTTCTTCAGCTTATTTTACAGATGAGGAAACTGAGGCAAACAAGGGTTAAGTGACTTGCCATGAATCACATAACTAGTAAATGTGTGAAACCAGATTTGAACTCAGGAAGATTAGTCTTTCTGAGTTTCGACCAGGTACTCTATCTACTGTGCAGTCTAGCTGCTTTGGAAAGATGCCATTGTAAAGAAATAGCAACTAATTAGATGTGAAGAATGAAGTAGTTGAGGATGGTTCAGCAAACCTGAGTGACTAGAAGGTTGATGGTGACCAATTAAATGGGGAAGTTAGGAGGAAGAGTAGGTACGGAACGGGGTCTGGGGTTAGCAAAACAATGAGCTCTATTTTAGTCATTGAATTTAAGATACCTTTAGTGCATCCAGGTGGAGATGTCAAACAGACATATAGAAATGGAACTTTGGAGAGAGGTCAGGTATTTGGGCAACTTGGCCTCAGGGGAAGTTCTAATTTTAATTAAGGGAGAGGGAAGGGGAAGAAAGAGACTTTGAAAGTATGTCATTCTTCCTAATGATAAGGAAAATGACAGAGTGTTTGGAAAGATGCTTATACTTGCTAAGCTCTGGTGTTCTGGTAGAATGACTGGATGGGGATGTAGCTCAGTCTGGGACTAGTAGTTTTCATTTACTTTCCACCCTCCAATTCACAGTCAAAAGAGAGTCAAAAAGTTCCATGCCATGGAGAGTCAAAAAGTTCTTTTTTAAAAAAAGTGCTCTGAGGAATGGAAAATTAATTGAATTTTTGAAATATTCATTAAATGCCTACTCTATGACAGTCACTGGAGATACTAAGACAAAAATGAATTGGTCCCTCTATAGTCTTTAAGAAGTTTTTATTCTAAAGAAGGACCTGTTGTCCAATACAAAGGTAAAGTTCTATTTACAAAGCACTTCAATTTTGGCAAAGTACTTTACATGTATTGCCATTTATTTCTCACAGCAAACTTGTGAGATAGGTACTATTATTATCCCCATTTTACAGATAAGAAAATTGAGATACAGGTTAAATGACTTGACAAGAGTCACAAAGCTAATAAGTATCTGAAGCAGGATTTGAAAGATTCGAAAAGCTTCAGGAGGACATATTAAAAAGTTTATTTTTGTTTTTAAGCTGAAGCTAAACATGAAGTACTTGCTGTTGGTTTTGACCACAAATTTAAAAGTAACTTGGACCTAATATTGCATGTTTTTCCAGAGTAGTAAACCTGAGGAAGTATCTCTGAAGAATTCCAGAAGGGAGGGTGGGGAGCACACACAAGCCACATGAATGCTGATCCTCAAACATATGGAGAATGCCTGTGGACTATCCACACTCAGAAGGTGCATTGTAAACTGAATGTACGGTTCTTGTTACATGGCATTCTGAGCAGAGATACACTCTTATAATGTCCCAAAGGCTATCTGCTTTTTTTGATGAAGATGAGAACTGATGGCATCTGTGATCCACATGAATGTAGCAATCCACATAAAAGGGACCATACAATCCTTTATTTCCCACAGGTGGCTTTATTCTGACACTAAATAATGGAATGAAAAAAATGTTACAACTGTAAAGATGTTTAATCTAAGGATCATCTAGTTCAACCAATCTAATCCTTAGTATGAAGGGGAAAAAAACTAATAAATACATGTTAAAGGACTTCCCCTTGAACCCATTATATGCTCAGTTCTAGGCTTACATGAAAAGAATCAACGTGGGTTAGACTCAATAATAAGCATGCATTAATTGACACAAGTTCTGCATCCCAGTTGGGACAGCTAGATGGTGCATTGGATAGAGCGCTGGGCCTGGAGTTAGAAAGACCTTAGTTCAAATCTAGCCTTGGATACCTTTTAGCTATGTGACCCTGGGTAAGTCACTTAAACTCTGTTTACTTCAGTTTCTTCACCTGCAAAATGGAGAAAATAATAGCACCCCCCTCATAGGATTGTTATGAGGATCAAATAAAAAAAATATTTGTAAAGCTCCTCACGACAGTAAGAGCCATATAAATGTTAGTTCTAATTTTTACTGTTAGTGTCTAACATCATCTAAACCCAGTTTGAAGACAAGGAGTAGGAATTTCAAAACCTTTTAATCAGAACCAAATGGATTGTGTAAAACACTCTCCGTGCATGTCACACACATTCCAGGTATTAGCAGCTCTTAGGAAATAATGATTTCCCTGAAGTGGTCTTGTCATTTTAATGTGCGAATTCAAATATATGTGACCACTTCAGGGGATTCATTATTTACACTGATCAAGACCTAGCTGTAACCTATTCTGAAATCTGCTGTAATGAAGGAAGAGCCCCAAAGATTGGGGGAGATTCATTCATATGCAATTAGACTCCTCCTTCCCAGTCATAGCAGGAGCTTCCTTCTCCTTCTCCTTCTCCTTCTCCTTCTCCTCCTTCTCCTTCTCCTTCTTCTTCTCCTTCTTCTTCTTCTTCTTCTTCTTCTTCTCCTTCTTCTTCTTCTTCTCCTTCTTCTCCTTCTTCTCCTTCTTCTTCTTCTTCTTCTTCTTCTTCTTCTTCTTCTTCTTCTTCTTCTTCTTCTTCTTCTTCTTCTTCTTCTTTCTGCTTCTGCTTCTTCTCTCTTTTTCTCTGTCTCTGTCTTGACCTCTCTGTCTCTGTTTCTCTGACTCTGTATATCTGTCTCTGTCTCTATCTCTCTGTCTTTCTCTCTTTGTCTCTTCACCTGTGTTTCTGAGTCTGCATGTCTTTGTGTCTGTGTCTCTTTGTCTATCTGTCTCTCTGTCTGTCTCTGTCTGTCTGTCTGCCTCTCCCTCTGTCTCCCCCTCCCTCAGTTTCTGCTGACCAGACGGTAATCAGCCCACACTGCAGCTGCTCAGTTCCTATACTGCCATGACGGCTTTTGTCCACACACTTCTGCTCATATCACCCAACTAATACCAAGCATCACCAATAGGTATACTGTCACACAGGAAGTGAAGTCCTGGGAACTTCAAGCAGGCCTGCACTTGAGCACAGTGCCTCATGGGAACTGTAGTGATTTCCTTCAACATCTCCCTGTTACATCTGCATTCACATATCTTGTTGTTATACAACAGTTATCCAGAGATCCTAACTTGCAGCATAGTTGGAACTCTCCACATCTGCACGCTATTGTTTGCCACTCCCTGCCTTTATTATAACTCCTCAAGACCAGTCTCAGATAAAATCTGAAGCAGGTGAAGCTCCTCTCCTGACCTTTCAGCCTTGCTCTCCACCTGCTCAGTGGCAATCATTGACTTTTTAATGCTCCAAGAATATACTTACCAAGGTACCCAACTCAAAACTGGATTCTGGTTCTTTCTCTCTGCTCCTTCCTACCAAAACTCATTTGCTAGGTGCCTCATTCTTAGGACATTCCAGAGAGTGGTGTTCAATAAATATTTTTGTGCAAATAAATGAATATAGGAAATTGCTCTCAGAAACTATTACACTGGGAAGGACATGCTAGATTCACCAACTAAGGAAATGAAGCCATACAATACTAAGATATCAATTGCTAATAAGAACATTGTCATCATTTCATTTAGTGATATTTGTGTCTTTCTAGGAATATTGCTTCAAGTAACACAGGGGAATAAGTAAATCTCTCATAGTGGAGTCTTCATAGCCACAAGGTGGCTTGAGCAAGAAAATTTTTTGCGCAGACAAATTTAACTCAAATCTGAAAAATCCTATTTGCTTCTATATTTTTCCTTGAAACCTAATAGGTTTTTATTGTAACATGAACAAAAAAAGCTGTTTCTGGGCCAACAGGGGCTGGAGCACCATTCCTTTACCATTCCTCTCTACTCTGGACACATACATGTGGGTTTGGGCTTGTGCTCAATCCTGGAGGAATCTGGTCTCTAACAAAAAGGTTTCTGTTTCTCATACTTTTTGGCTCATTAGATCACTACCCCAACACTCCAAGGAAAACTCACTTACAACTTAGGTTATGGATCATATCCAGGGCTTCCCCTAAAAGAGTAGAAAGGTACTCAGTGTATAATAAGAATCAGACATAGAACAGGTATTTATTTCCTGTACACAAAAGGAACTCTAAACATAAGAATATACAAACTTAAGACAAGATTTAGTTACTTGTTACAATATTCTGGGAAACTGATACTTAAACCTCATCAAATATAAAACAGTTTGTGGGATTGAGGCATTTTATATTTCAACTCTGCGCCATTCAAGCAGCTCCTCATCTATGTGTGCTAGTAAAATGGCCAGGCTTGAACCAATACTTTTTTTCGTGTCCATTTTCTTCAAGAATATTGAAGTAGTTTCCATAAACTTCTCCCTGGGATGCCAGTCAGCTCCGATTCAATGAGGCTTAAGACCTTCACATCTCTTGGACTCATAAGATTGCTTCCACACCCAAATATCTCCACCTCAAGAAGGATATCTAATCACCTATTCGGGAAAGGAAACACAAAATGGAAAAGAGAATCAGATCCTAAGGCACAAGCTTGGTTACTTGAGCCAGTGCCCCAAGTGGGAGCAGTGATGGGAAAAAACATAACCTATCTTCTTTATTCATCCTTTTGTCACCTAGAGACATAGCATACTATTCATCACACAGGAGAGTCAAAGCAAGAGAGGCAGAACTGCCTTTTCTTTTAAAAAATCCACTGAGTATCACAGAAATTAGGTATAGACCAACATCTCATTCCCTACACCAAGATAAGGTAAAAATGGGTACATGATTTAGACATAAATAAATTAGGGAAGCAATGAATATTTTACCTCTCAGATATATGGAGAACAGAATAATTTATGAAGAAACAAGAGATAGAGAGCATTATGAAATGCAAAATGGATAATTTTGATTACATTAAATTCAAAAGGGTTTGCACAAACAAAACCAATGCAACCAAGATTAGAAGGGAAGCAGAAAACTGGGAAACAATTTTTACAGCTAGTCTTTCTGATAATTTCTCAAGTATATAGAGAACTGAGTCAAATTTGTAAGAATACAAGTCATTCCCCCAATTGATAAATGGTCAAATGATATCAACAAGCAGTTTTCAGATGAATAAATTAAAGCTATCTATAATCATATGAAAAATGCTCTAAATCATTAATTAGAGAAATGCAAATTAAAACAACTCAGGTACTTATGAGATTGTCTAAGATGACTCAAAAAAGTGACAAATGTTGGGAAAGATGTGGGGAAAGTGGAACACTAATGCATTTTTGGTGAGGTTGTGAACTGATCCAACCATTTTGGAGAGTAATTTGAAACTATGCCCAAAGGGCAATCAAACTTTGCATACCTTTTGATCCAGCAATACAACTACTAGGTCACTATCCCAAATAGATCATAAAAATGGGAAAAGAACCCACATGTACAAAAAATATTTATAGTAGCTGTTTTTGTGATGGTGAAGAAATAGAAATTGAGGTGATGCCCATCATTTGGGGAATGGCTAAACAAGTTGTGGTATATGAATATAACAGAATACATCAGTGCTATGAGATATGATGAGCAGGCGGACTTCAGAAAACCTAGAAAGACATACATGATCTTATGCCGAGCGAAGTGAGCAGAACCAGGAGAACGTTGCACACAGCAACAGCAACATGTGCAATGATTAGGTATGATATTGCTCTTCTTAGCAATACAATGATCCAAGATAATTCCAAAAGACTCATGATGGAAAATGCTAATCACATCCAGAGAAAGAACTGTGGAGTCTGAATACAGATCAAAGCATACAATTTTCACTTTTTGTTTTGTTTTTTTCTTTCTTGTGTTTTTTCCCTTTTGTTCTGATTCTTCTTTTACAACATGACTAATGTGGAAATATGCTTGTACTTTATAACCTATCTTAGATTGATTTCTGTCTTTGGGGAGGGAGGAGAGGATAAGAAAAATTTGGAACTCAAAATTGTGCAAAAGTAAATATTGAAAACCATCTTTATATGTAATTGGCAAAATAAATATTATTTAGGTGGAAAACGATCCATTGAGTTATCAGCTCTGATTCAGCAGCTAATGAGGGAGTCATGTTGTCATCTTAAAGGACAAGCCTTTCAGCTATTATTTACACATGGCCCCAAAGTTCCCATATGGTTGAAAAAGAAAGACATCTCTAAGAATATTACAAGAGATAACCCATATTACATTATATATGATTAAGTTTTTTCTTTTTTAAACTTTGGTACCCTTCAAATTATTCCATATTACCAACTATGCTGTTTATGCGTAATGTCATATCTTATTTTAGTAGTATCACTACATTTTTCTGAAAAGTAAAAATTAAAGTCTATGTTAGTTGTCTCCTAGCTTGACCCCAAGAGGTGGATGAGCAACCAATCAGGGGGTAGAATGATGGGTTTTATCCCACCCTCCCCACAATAGCTGCTTGAACAGCTTATTTCAAACATATCCATCCCTACCCTCATCTGCTACCAGGCCCCCACTCTGTCTCCTCCGTCCATTTTGTAAATTCCCAATGTCTATCCTTCCATGCCAGGCACTGTCCCACAGTCCCCATGGGGCAGGTATATTCTAATTCTACTATCCAGGCACCCATAGTGGCAGTTGCAAAAGTGTCATTGGAGACATAATTCTCATTCTTAGCATATCTATTGCCTAATTCCCCCAATGACTTTATGTTTTTGGCAGCATTTATCAGAGAGGGCAGATGTTGTGCTCCAATCCATGACTAGACAGTTCACGCATGGCCTCATACACTTAGTACCTGTGTGAATCTGGGCAAGTTAATTGACCCTGTTAGCCTCAATTTCCTCATCTGTAAAATGAACTTGGGAAGAAAATGGCAAACTACCCCAGTATCTTTGCCAAGAAAACCCCTAAAGTATACAGAGTGTCTTTCTTACAGTAACCTTGTGATGGGCAGACAGCACAGCAAAATGGATAGAACATTGGAGTCAGAGGACTTTGGTTTGTATTCCAAGTCAGTCACCTGTATGACCTTTGGCAAATTACCTGGTGTCTCTGATCTCTATATTTCTTATTTGTCAAATGATAGAGTTGGATTAGGTTGCTTCCATCTTTAAATCTATGATCCTGTGATTCTGTGAGGTAAGTGGTATATTACAAATGAGGAAATTGATTATCATAGACGTCAAAGGGCTTGTCTAAGATTACACAGTGACAAAGGAAAGAGTAACACCCAAGTCACCTGACTCTATGTCCAGTGTCTTTCCCAATACACTCTATGGTTTGATAGCACATGTTTAATAACAGCTCTGAGGGCAGGGGAGAGAAGAAGTACACAAGACAGACTTCTAAGTTTAATCAGCATTATTAATATTTTCTCTATTACTTTCTTAAGTCTAGATGATCAAGAAAACAATAAGTTCATTTCTAATTTGTAACATTTTCTGCTTTCCAAGGTAAAAATTTAAAAATGAAAATTTAGCATTGAAAATTTAAAAATAAGTTACCTCAAGCAGCTTGACTTATCCCCTCAGTCTGTATTGGAAAATAATGAAAAGCACAGTGCTCAACACAGAGTAAGTGCTTTAAAATGGTTGTTAATTAGCTAAAGAAATTAAAATTACATTTGTCTTTTTTTGAGTCATTGTCATTTCTATACAATCACACCACCATAAAAATGTATACTTGGTTTGAAAAAGGCATATTATAATTGTGCCTTCTTTGACTATGCTGCGCATCACAGAGGAATTTATGTAATGGTGATAGTAATAGCAGGAATTGACTTGGCTATCCCAGACCAGAGCATTGTAAATAATAAATATTCTATTAAATTATTTGCAACCTGGAGAGATTTGCAGGTCCCCAAATTGAATTGCCTTGGTTCCTTCTCCCTCCATTTGCTTATTTGAATCTCATAGCCAAGCACAGATTTTTTTTTTAATCTCACCCTTATTTCACAGGGTCGGGAATTGTACATATGTACACAAATATAAATGCATATTTAAGAGGATTTTTTTACAATTTTTACTTTTCTAAAATATGATAAAAATCAGTTATTCTAGTGTGGCATTTCTGATTATAATTTTCTCATTAATTTTTAAATTAGGTGTAAGCCTATAGTCAGTATGATGAGCAAGAAGTGGAAAATTACTTCAAAATACAGAAATATATTAATAAAATTATTAGAGAAAAGATCCATTTCAGAGCATATCTTCAATATCTCCATCCTCATTTCTCTGTAGGATGGAAATACATTATTGTAAAAATGGAATTTTTTCAGAAGAAGTCTCATCACTGAATTACAATAGTATCCAAATGGTTGCACTGGAGAGAATAAGGTGGCTTTTCATAGTGCTCGTCTGGGATGGAATTTTCAGTGATTATGCAGAGTTCCTATGATCATTCTATGGGAGAAATGAGTCAACAAACATTTATAGAGAAGACATGCAGTGTGGAGTAGGTGGCACCATAGATAGAATGGTGGGTCTGGAATCAGCAGGACCTGTATTTAAAACAAACTTCAGAAACTTACTAGTTATATAACCCTGGGCAAGTCACTTAACCCTGTTTGACTCAGTTTCTTTATCCATAAAGTGAGATAGAAAAGGAAAATATATCTTTGCCAGGAAAATCCTGCTCATCTCTAAAATGAGCTGGAAAAGGAAATGGGAAATCACTCCAGTATCTTTGTCAAGAAAACTCCAAACAGGGTCATGAAGAGTCAGACATGACTGAAATGACTGAACAACAACATGTGACAGGAAGCCCAAAAGGTGAAGAAAGAGGGAGCAAAATGCACACCTATATGTGCATGTGTGTCTACATATACACATTTCTGTAGAATATAAAAAAGAATAGGATAAAATGACAAATCTTTGAGAAATAACCACATTGAAGAAAGAAGCTCTTAGATTCTTAAGTACCTTGAAAGAGAGGAAAATAAAAGAAAAGGTAATAGAATATTGTCTGAAGCTGACATTGGTATTAGGAGAACAGAGCAAAGAAAACCGGGAGCAATACAGTGACCTTTCCTTTAAAGCCCATAGAATAAGGTTTTGCTCTGATGGTTCTATGCAACAACATGTCGGGGAAAATACAAAGGCTCCTTATGATACTTTGCACTCTTCAGTTTTCCCTTTTGTGAGCAGGATCACTTTAATGCTGACACTTGAGCCTCTCAGACTTAAACAGTGAATTTAATTTTGTGCTGCTAACACTATTTTGTATGTCTTGATATTGTAAATAGTATTCTGTAAGGTTCATGAGATTTTGAACTGGACAGCACCTTAGAGATCACTTAGGTGAACTTCATTTTATAGATGAGGAAACTCAGGCGAATGGAGGCTAAATGACATACCTAATGTCACACAGCAGAGTCAGGGTATGGAACAAACCCAAACCACAAATCCAAGGCTCTTTTGCTTCACTGTGCTGCTCAAATAGCAATTCTGCCAGATGCATCTTACACAAAAGTATACAAAACCTATTAACTCTATTGCTGTCCTTGAATACAAAAACTTTTAATAATGGAGGGTATTTTGATTCCTTGACAATTAGAAATAGGAAGTATTTTTAAAACACTTGTGTTAAAGGTCAACCCTCAAAACATCACACTTAATTTCATTTATTGTTTTATGTATTCTAAAAACATAAAAATAATCATAAGCACTAATAAGAATGGCAGATTCTCTTGGTTTTTCAGATAATCAAGGTCAGTCTAACACAGCTGGGATTATTTATTCGGTAGGTCACAGGTTTGCAGAAGTGCAAAGACTCTAGAAAGTTACCAATTCAATATGAAAATGTTTTACCTGATTGCACATGTATCTGCTTACCATCTCAGGGAGGGGAAGGAGAGGGAGGGAGGTCAGGAAGGAGGGAGGGAAGGAGGGATAGGATTTGGAATTCAAAACTTTTTCAAATGTTTTTAGATTGTTTTAACATGTAATTGGGAGGAAAATAAAATATTACATATTTTTTCAAAGTTATCTAGTAGAGCCACTTCATTTTACAGATGACAAACTTAGGTACAGAACTTTTAGTCATTTATTTGCCCATGGTCACATTGATAATAGCTGAGCCAGCAATTGAACAGACATCTTTTGAGTCCAAATCTAGCACTCTTTGGAGAGCAACCACACTACCTGAAAATGCATCCAATAGAAACCCAGAGTCCCCCTCTCTCTCTTCATCTCACACAATGCCTGTCATATAGTAGTATTTAATAAATGCTTGGGACAGCTAGGTGGCAAAGTCACAGAGTATCGAGTCTGCAGTCTGGAAGACCTGAATTCCAATCCAGTCTCAAACACTTCCTAGCTGTGTGATACCAGGCAGGGCACTTAACCCTGTTTGCCTAAGTTTCCTCTTTTATAAAGTGAGTCAGAAAAGGAAATAACAAACGACTCCAGTACCTTTGCCAAGAAAACTCCAAATGGGGTCACAAAAAGTCAAACATGACTGAAATGACTAAAGAAGAGCAACAAAAATAAATGTTTATTGACCGACTTCTCACGGTGACTGACCTCAGTAACTCTCAGTCATCACTGAAAGATCTAGCCCAGACCAGCACCATGGAAAGCCACCTTATCTTTTCAGCAGAAGCCATTTGAGCTTACTATTGTATTGTAATTCAGTGATTTTTTTCTGAAAAAAATTCCATTTTTAAGATAGACATGCGCTTTTGTACTAAGGAGGAATGAAAATCAATATAATTAAGCTATTGAAGATATGATCTGAAATATATATTCTGTAATAATTTTATCATTGTTTTTGCATTTTAAAGTAATTTTGTACTTCTTGTTTGTCACACTGACTATAGGTTTATTCCTACTTTACAAATGAATAACAAAGCTATTATCAGAAACGCTGCACTAGATTATCTGGTCTTTATAATACTCTAGAAAAATAGAAATTGTAAAACAAATCTTCTGAAAATTAGAGACACATAGAGAAGTGATATGAAAAAATGCATTTCCCTCCTTCTTTATAAAGATGGGGCACTAAAGGTGTCATATCTGGCTTGTGTGTTGCTTTGTTTTGGTGAACAGCTTTCTCTCCCTTTCTACTTTACTCTTTGTTACAAAGGATGGTTTCTGAGGTAATGGATATAAAGGTGATAAAATATATCAATTAAAAATTTAAAGTAAATGTCAAGTGAATTGCATTTCTCAGATATTTCAAGGAATGCTTCTCTATTCTTCATTAAATGCTTAGTAGTTACCTTTATAAGGTATTTCAGTCTATAAAGCATTTTCTACGCAACAACCCTGTGAGCTAGGAAGGACAAATTGTTAACCCCATTTTACATATAATGATACTAAGACTCAGGGGGTGATGATGTGTTTAGGGTGATAGAACTAACAAGAGGTGTTGACAATTGGATTTGAACCCAGTTTTTGACTTCATGCCCAGCACTCTCTCCAAAAAGCCTCAAATTTCCAAAGTCCCACACTATGATAATTGATTGATGATTATCAGAGGTTGCCATGGACTAATTCTGCAAGTGTTTGGAAAATCTGCTCCCTATCATAGACAGTTGACCAAGAAATTCTCCTTCCTTGCATTCTGATTTTATCACAATTTCATCTAACAATTAAAATAATAAAGTAGAAAAAAGCACAAGAACAAAATAGGAAAAAAAATATCCACCAATTTCAACTGGGCCTAGTGCTCTGAATCAGATATAGACAAGGGTATCCCAAAAGCCTTATTCTTATTTTAAGCTGCTAGAATTTAATGTTAGCTTTCTGCACTGACTCTCCGAACACCCAGGTATAATGTATTCCTGTAGGTAATAGAATCGCTTGCAGCGTGCTCCGACTTGCCTCCCATGCTTGCTTCGTTGATATCACTAGCTCTTTTAAATCACTGATGACTTGCCTGTCAAAGCGCTTTCCTTGTCGGGACATCATCAACATGGACACAATGATCCCAGCCTGAGAATGTGGTGAAATCTATCAGAGACCAACTTCTTCATTTGAACTTGAAAGGATTCCAGTCGCCTTCAAAAGAGATTTTTGTAGGAGAGAAATAACACACGCACACACAGATGACACAAAAGAAAGCAAAAGAGAAGAAAAACCCACTGACACTTTGATTTGTGAGCCCTCCAGTAGGTCTATCATTCATCCTGAAAATATCACCATTGTCACTGCTTCCAGACGGAAACTAATTGGTGCAGCTGTGAGGGAACCCCCGTCATTCTGCTGGCAAAGTAACAGCTTCCCGGGAAAAAGAACAAGCAGGTGTCACCCATAGAGTCTACTGGATGAAATTGTGTCTGATTAGTGATAGCTAAGATGGATCGATGTATCTGAGGAAACACTGGTGTGCTTGTGTGTTTTGATGAGAGACCATTCATTCCCACAATGATATGTATTGAGTACCTACTCTATGCAAGGCATCATGTGAGGTACTGTGAAGTACAAAATGACTGAACTACAAAAACTACAAGATGAAAAGTGAAGCCAAATAACCCCCATAAACAGAAGCTTACTTTTTGGTGCATCATAAGAGATAGGAAACCTATTTTTTAGTTTTGATTATGTATCCAAGGTACAGAACTTGGCAACACATCCAATTTCCTTGACTCCAAAGGCAAGCCTCTTTCCATTGCATCATACTGTCCCATCAGTAATCTCTATGGTTTAAGCCATGGTTGAAGGTTAAATCTACTTGATCAAGATAACAATCCTCCTTGCATTTCAGTAACAAAACTGAGTCAGTTCAGTTAAATTAGTTCCCTACTTTTAATCATCTCCCAATATCTCATCTATATACCATTTGACCATAATATCCCAAACTGTTAAATAAACTTGGGAGTTGATTATAACAGTATAATACATAACATTGTTCATTATAACAGTATAATATATAACATTGGTCCTGTGTGTATCAGAGCCCCTGACACAGCCAAAAGTTGACCATAAATATTAAACTTAACTGGAGAACCAACTGAGAACTAAAGATCTCAGTTTGAGCTAAGGGAATAATTCAGTGACCTAAAGACTTTGCATTATGATTTTGTTTTGGCTATTACCAAGAAACAACTAGAATAGTATATTTAGAACTAGAAGGGATCTCAAAGATCATCTACTCCAAACCTCTCATTTCATAAATTGATTACTGATGCAGGGTAGCCAAAAGGCATAGAGGACAGACCTGTACTGAATATGGAGAACAACAAGGATGCCAATTTCACTGTTACATAGAGAAGTATGGGATGCCCTGAGCAAAAAATGGTATTATTTTCATTACTAAAGTGAAACGAGGATAAAAAGAAAGACAAGAAGCAAAAGAAACATGTGATAAGGAACAACAAACAAATATGGTGTCAGAGAACAGGATTTGGATTTCTGGATAAATGCTTCAGATTCAGCGATAGCAGACCTCATGGAGTGCCTCTTGCAAGATCTCAGAAGAATATATATTTCCTGGAGATATTTTTCTGATGAATAGGACTTTAAACATAAATATTCTCAACATGTGATTTCCCACATAAGGACATATTTGCAGGGTATCAAAAATTCCTGGAATGTACCTCCCTTTTTACCTCTGCCTTTCAGAATCCATTCTCTAGCAAGACAGTGAAGGTGCCATCTCTTCCATGTACTCTTCCCTTATCCTTTACCTGAAATTATTCTCTCCATCCTCAAGCTTTTCTCTGGAGGAGCACTATATGAATATCTTCATTATCTTAATAGCTTCATAACTTTCAACTAAGCTCCAATTAATGCAAAGAATGAATTGCCCCAAGTGGTGGCATTATTGAAATATGAACTGCATATTTCAATTGGGCTGGAACCAAAGATCAAATTTAATATAATTATAACTTAAAATGTCATAAATTGGAATATATGCAACCATTTTAGGAAATTCATTATTTGTGTTAGGACGAGCCGAGATAAAATATATACACATATACTATATACAGTGTATAGCTATTACATGCTGCTCATATTATATGTTACTATATTCATATGTGTGCATATGTGAAAAAGATAATTTCACTTTTGGGTATGTAGAATTTAAGATGTCTACCGGTCCTGTGAGTTTGAGATGTCTGAAAGGTAATTGTAAATGAAAGATTGTGGAGTGGTTGAGAAAGGGTAGGCAAATTTGAGAATCATCAGCATAGAGATTGTCATTAAGTCCAAGTGAGTTGATGAGATAATCAAGTTAAGTAGTACAAAGGGAGAAGAGAAGAGGGAGCAGGACAGAGCCCTGTGGGACACATACGGTTAGAGGATGTAACCTGGATGAGGATTCACCAAAGGAGACAGTGAAGGTGTCATCTGATAGATCGGAGGAAAACCAGGAGAAAGTAGTGGATCAAAACATGAGAGAGGAGAGGATCAAGGAGAGCAGGGTGATCAATAGTGTCAAAGACAGCAGAGGTAAAAAAAAAAGGGTGAAAACTGAGAAGAGGTCATTGGATTTGGAAGTTAAGAGATTATTGATAACCTTGGAGATAACAGGTTTGGAATTATGAGGTCAGAAGCCAAATTGTAGGAATTTAAGAGAATGGGAGGAAAGTGGAGTCATCTAAAAGGTATGTGGTTTTCTCAAGGAGTTTAGTCAGAAAGAATAGAAGACAGATGGTTAGCAGGGATGGAAGGATCAAGTAAGTTTTTTGAGGATGAGGAGGGATGGGCAATAGGGAAGAGAGTGACAGTAAGCGAGAGAGTGAGGGTGAGAGAAGTGGTGAACTGTTGGAGGAGAGAGGATGGAATGGTGCATGTTAGAGGGGTTTGCCTGGGTAAGGAATAGGGTCATGTATTCACATGACTCTCAGGTGAAGGCAAGAGATAGTGATAAAAGACATTTTAGTGACAAGATATAATGACAAAAAGAAAAGAAAGACTTCATGACAAATGACCTCAATCTTTCTGTAAAATATGAGGCAAAGTTATCAGCTGGAAAAACAATAGGAAGCATTAAAAGAAATAAAAAAGTTTGGAGGAGTTGCTGTTGAGAGTGGGATAACAAGTTCCTAAGGAGGCAGGGACTGTAGAATGATTGTCTAGTATAGCCAGGTGAAGTTATGTAACACAATTGTAGTAGACCTAATTAGAATCACTGTGTGGTTTTCCTCACCTTTGGTCAGCTTCACATGCATACTAGTCAAGGCCCTAGATGGTGAGAGTTATCCAACGCTGAGGCTTGACCTAGCATAATCAATAATATGATAGGAGGACCAGGAACCAAGAGAAGAAGACAGCGTAGAGTTGAACTGGTTGATAAAGGAGCCAAAATGGTGAAAGAAGAGAGAGTGGCTAGTGCAGGATTGATGGTATAGGAGTTAACAGAAGGGTTGAAAGATTGGAGGTCATGATGTGGATGAAGAGGAGGGTTAGGTAAGAAATGGCAGAGGCAAGGGCAGAAAGCCAATAGATTATAATAGGATAAAGATATTTCATAATTCTTGAACATGAATTTGTGGGGGTAGGAAAGATTAAGGTTATAAGCATCTTTGTGTATGAGTGAGGTAGGATGGAAGACTATCTCATGGAAAATGAGTAGGTTGAGAAACTGAATGATTAAGGTCTTTGAAGGAGAATCAATACGTATATTGAAATTTGCCCAGTGTGAGGACAGGAGTTGAAAAAGAGAGAAAAATTATGGTCCCGTATTCACCTCATTCAGGAAAGAGAAAGAATGTGGGAAGGTTGAGTGGATAACAGCGTCAGATGCTGCAGAGAGATCATAAATAATAAAAATTGATGATAAATGACCATCACTTTTAGTGAAAAATCAAAGCATTACATGGTCAATCAAGAGGGGATATCACTCTTTAGGGCAAGTCATTCTGCTCTCTGAAAATTTACTAGAAGCACTGCTGGCTAGTTAAACAAAAGTATAACAAAACAAAAATTAATAACAGCCACAAGAAACAATAAATAAGCTAATTTTTATTTTATTATATATTATATATTAAAATTATTAAATATTTAAAATCATTTAAATATTTTCAGTTTCCTTTACAACATTAATAGCTATAACTATTCTAATAATACTACTATAAAATTTTTCCTTTGGAAAATAATTTTTAAGTGTGCAATCTATATTGAATTCATCCATAATAGAGAGCTATCCAGAATTGAGATCCCACTTCCATAGTCATTTTCTATTGATACTATATTAGCAGTAGTTACTTTCTCTTTAAAAAACAGACACCAGTTAGAACTGAGCTCTATTCCCCCTTGTGAATCATTTTTTTTGCTTTCCTCTCTCCTGAAGGAATAGCTATGGGGATTGAATTTTCAATCATGTAGTCAAAGCACTTACGTAATTTACTTTCTAAGTCACCGTAGTTGATCCCTAATAGTTTGCATTCGTATAGCAAAAGGTTATAAGGTTTACAAAGTGTTTCCCTCAAAAGAACTCAAATAGGCAGCTAGTATAAATATTATCTCCATTTTATAGATGAGGAAACTGAGGCTTATTGAAGCTAAGGCACTTGTGCATAGCGACATAGTAGTCATCAGTAATGGAATTCAAACCCAGCTCCCATGACACTGAGCCCTGTATACTTCCCAGTACAACAAGATCCTTAACTTATTGCAATTTACTTATTGCTTTTTCTAGATTGATCATTTCTAACTCAGCTTTCACTTAGGTTCATTGGATACTGAATATGTTACTAGAGGAAATCATACACTTGATAATTTCCTTTATCTCCTCAAGTCTGTCCTTCATCAGAGACTTTTGTCTTTATTTCATTGAATGACCATGCATCAATGATTAAAACATGGAAATGGCTCTCAGTATGTTATTATACATTCTTTGACTCCCAAAACTAGTGTTGGCATAGATTTCAGAAGTCATCAAGTCCCTGTTTAAAAATTATCTAAAGAGAATATCTAGTGTTCGTCACCACATTCACTTAAGACTAGTTTACAAAACATATGGAAAGGTTATATGAGAAAGTTCATAACTTAAGGGTCTTTTGAGACAGTCTTTCTATGGATGTTTAAATATTATCCACAAATTCAATGAAATAAACACCTTTAGTGGGAAAATACTACCTGCTGTTCTAAGCACTGTCAATGGCTATTATGAATGAATAGATATTGCTTTAATGAGGCTATACTGTGGATGATTATTTAGTGGTCTGTTGGTGATCATGAAGTTTCTAAAGCTACCTAACAAGATTAGAAAGCAACCTCCAAATTGAATATGTGGATTAAATGATGGCTCTAGACTGTTCTTAATAAACCTGTTGTTTAAAGGAAATCAGTGCAGCACAGAGTGATGGCTGTGAAAACTCATTGTTAAAGGGAAATTCTCAAAAAAATAGTACTTGGAACTTGAAAAATATGAAATGAAATGAAATTTCTATTAGTTGATGGTACAACATGGGTAGACAGACAAGAGATTGATAGATGATAGGTAATAGGTAGTTGATCATTTTACAGATGATCAATAGATATATGATAGGTGATAGATATAGATGACAGATAATAGATAAATGATGTGATCAATAGACATGCTAGAAATCAATGGATGACAGAAAAATAGATTGACAGACGATGTATAAATATGAAATAATAGAACTTTAGGAGTAAGAATTAGACCTATGATTTCCTTGACACAGGGAACTCCCAAAGGAAGATATTCCATCTACCAATGCAAATCTATACCTTCTCTCTAACTTGTTGTCTTAGAAAATGCTTGGGGTACTGAGACTTACCCAGAGTTGCACAACCAGTATTTGTTAGAAGCAGGACATGAACCTGTCTTCCTGATTTTGGAGGTTGATCTCTATCCACTGTGCCTACCATTAAATCACTTTAAATTTTACAAAGAGCATTACATAGATTATTCCATTTGGTCCTCATAATAGCAGTCGGAGAGAGATGCTATTATTATCTTCATTGAGTAAGCAAGGAAACTTCAGATGACAGAGGTTAAATTAGTTGCCCAGGGTCTTATATCTGACATATCTGAAGCAGAGTTAAAATGGAAATTTTGCTGACTCCAACTGCAGGGCTCTATCCACTACATCAAATTGTCAAACAACATGCATAGAATGACTTGTTCTTGGTTTACTTTAACCCAGTAGTAAGGTACATGCTGCACAGGCAGCCAGTCCTTAATTGAAGTAAGATGTGGATGTCTTGTTCCCACAGTCCCTTTGCCAATGATACAGACTTAAGGTTTTCTAAACAGGGCACAAGTCTTCTTCGACCCTCTGTAGTCACAGGCTAATGGAAAGAGTGCAGGCTTTGTTTCTTAATATTTTGGTAGCTCCCTTTTATAGAGCTTTTCCTGGATCCTCACTTCTTGATCACTACTTTGAAATTTCAGGTATTTTAACTTGTGAGAACAAGTTGCTATCTTATTATCAATGCTTCCAATTTTTTCCTAAAAGATTTTTAATATCTTAATTGGCTGGAGAATTGGAGTGGTGGTTGGAAAAAATAAAAAGAGCTGACTTGGTGTTTGGTTAAGATTTTAAAAGACGTCACTGACAGTACACACAAGAAGGAGATATGATGTGCACATAGACATTTATCTTACATGTACTTACATAACTCTGTATAGAGTGTATATGGGCAAAAGAATTCAGGAATGCAACAAGCCAACAATACAGTCACCTATGTGACAGTTACCCCCATGTATATGTTACTTAATATAAACATTTAGCCATACTTGAAATTTCTGACTCAGAGGTATTTTCTTATACCACATTTATATGATGAGAACTCCTGCCTGGCTTAACAGTCATTCATTTGGGCTGTGAATTGCCACCCCATGTCATCTTTCAGAAATATTCTTTCAAAATCATTTGCAATTCAGTCTCAGATGTGACATCTGATGGTGTATAGGTGGAAGCCTTCTGGGATCCCCCTGGATCTCCGATTCATTAAAGCATATTCTTCACTTTCCCTTCACTGTATCCCTACACGTTTTTACAGATCAGAGGAGGAATAGGTAACTTTCCGCTGTGGCATCCTCATCATCATCACCATCATCACTAATAAGGATCTAGCACTTTAATTGTTGCAAAGTGTTTTACAAAGATGATCTCACTTTATCATCACAATAACCCTGGCTGAAGGATATTACTATGATCTTCATTTTATAGATAAGGAAACTGAGGCAAACAAAGATTAAGTGGCTTGCACACGATCACACAACTAGTAAATGCCAGATTTGAATTCAGGTCTTCCTGAGTCCAGGTCCAATGCTATCTGGGCTACCTAGAAAACTATTATGCAGTCAAACTACGATCAATTAGCTCTGATGTGCTACATTCAATTTTGGTAGAACTGAATCTCGCGTGAAGTAGTGTAGACCAAATGGCCATCTCAGGAAAGGCAAACACACATTTCAATACTGCGACGATTTTAAAATAGCTGGCAAGTGTAGACATTTAGCCAGCTATCTTTCTTTTGATAACATGGCAAATAGAGTAAATCAAAATTTTAGTATTTCTTAGAGCTCAGAAGTTGCTTTACAAGGGTATTACCTCAGAGTTAGAAGGAATCTCTAAAGTCATCTAGCCCAACTCTCTTCTAAAGGACGAATTCCATTCATAGTATTGCTGAAGTGTTATTGCACCTCCCTTTGTGAGAGAGAAATTGCAACCTCATGAGGCATCCCCTTCCTCTTTGGGGCAGCTCCATTCATTAGGAAAGCTTTTCTTGTGTTGCTTAAAAGCCTCCCTCTTCTTTGACTAAGAAGCAGATCCTAGTTCTGCTCTCTGCAACCAAGTAGAACAAACCTAAAGGCTCTTCTACATGAAAAGCTTTAAAATGTATGATTGATAATCTTGTTGATGGCAAATTAAGCCATCTTTTATCTCACGTCTTACCTAGCCCTTAGTCATAGAATGAGTATTGCTCAGTCAGTCTGAGACCTGGGAAAGACCTTAGCTTAAAAAGGTCAATCAGCACCTACTACATCTTGGGCTGTCAGCAGTCAACTTGACTTTTGCCTTACCACTGGACTTTAGTGACTCTGGAAAAGACAGTGAGGCTGATGATTTTGTGAAGCTCTGCCTTACTTAAATCCGGTTCATATGCAAGTCAAGACCTCACCCTTGTGATGTCATTGGTCCTCTTCCAAAAAGAAGGGCAAATAGCAGTAAAAGCAACAAAATGCGTTGACAGTACTCATTCCTCTCCTTTGACTTCTGTATTGCAGAAATGCTCAGGACCATGGAGAAGTCATTCTATGGCACTGTGAAGTAAGGAGATATATATGTCACTTTACCCAACAAAAAAACAAATCTTAGTTCAGTTTAATAGCTTTAATAGTTTTGGATTACATCAAGACTCTTGGGACACTGTGTGTATGTGTTTGTATGTTGTGCTCTGTATATCCAAATAGCAACACATACAACACATGCATAAACACACATATATGTTCATATAGAGAGCAAATATGTAGAATTGGCATGTATACATGAGTTATATATATACACATTTATACATATATATATATGTCTAATGCTGTACAAACCTTAAAGTGCTATATAACTCTTAGCTGTTATAACCATCATTATCCCCATTGTCACTCTGGGCAAGTCACCTTCTTGTCTTCTTGGAAGCTTGAATATAAAAATAAAAAGGGTCTTTTTTGAGAATTACCATGATTATATGTATAGTAGATTGAATTTAGAATTAAGAAGACCCAGATCCAAATCCTCTCTCATACACTTGCTGGGAAAATCATTCAAATTTCTGAGTCTCAGTTTCCTCTTCTGTCAAAAGGGGAAGCTAGAGGTGGCACAGGGCCTGGAGTCAGGAGGATCTGAGTTCAATCTCGCCTCAGATATTTACTAGCTGTGTGACCCCGGACAAGTCACTTAATGTTGCTTGCTTCACTTTCTTACCTGTAAAATGAGGTGAGAAGGAGAAGGCAAACCCCTCGAGCATCTTTGCCAAGAAAACCCCAAATAGGGTCAGGAAGAACTGGACATGACCAAACCACAATAGCATATCTCTCACAGGATCATAGTGAAGATCAAAGGAAGTGATGGACAGCAAGTGTTTTGCAAGCATTAAAACACTATGTCAGTGTGAGTCATTATTATTTTTAAGAGCTTGTCTTGAAGTGATGAAGACCCGGATCTGAATTCTGCTGCATCTGACACTTACCAGATGTGTAAATTATTTTATAATTTCAAATTCCCTCACCATGCTGGTCACTACTCCTCTGGCCACAAGCAGCATGATAATATCCTTTCTAACAAATGATGCCAAGAACACCACTTATAATGCAGTTTCTGAAAACCATCCACTGAAAGTTTTAGAAATGTGGGAAGGAGGTAGTATCATGGAACTAGGATAGTGAATGATTAAGCTCTTGTGTAATGTTTTTTTTTTTACATTTCAGATGAAAAACCTTGAATCATAATATGTTAACCATGGAGTTCTGAAATCAAAAACATGTTTTGGAAATTTTTTGATCCTGGGGCAGCTCCATCTTCCTTCTTTTTCTGTCACAGTTTTACTTCATCATTAACTATCCTTCCATGCCCCATCCCCCTTTATTTGGGTCTCAGTTCAAAGCATTGCTAACTTTGGAAGTATAAAGTGGGGTCTTGGGGATAATAATCACTGTGAATCATTGAAATGGATTGGAACATATGTATGTAAATGGATGAAATGCACTCAGCTATAGTTCTGCATATCCTTAGAGAATATAGTATTATACTATTATCTGAAAAGGGTTTAATTATATTCAATTCTGCTCATCAGTCTTAAAACCTTTATCAAACCAGAACATGCTGAGAAACTTAGTTCTGGAAAATTCAACCTGCAGAATTTCTTGTGTAAATCTGCAGTTTCATGGGACCCAGCAGGGATGCTGGAGGGTTTTCTTAGGTTTTCCTAAGTGCCATGCCTGGATGTGGTGAACTGAAAGACAATTAACTCTCTGTTATCTGGAAGTTGATTGTCCACTGTTTAAATTCTACATGGCCCTCTCTCTGCTACCTGGCATGACTACCTGCTAGGGAAATAACCAGAGCTAGCATTTATATTAGATTGTAAGGTTTGCAGAGCACTTTCCATACGTTATCTCATATGACCTTCATATGTGTGTAGGTAGGTGCTATTATTATCCCCATTTTACAGATGAGGAAACTGAGGTGGAAAGAAGTTAAATGATTTGCCGAGAGTCACATGACAAGCAAGTGTTTTAATCAGGATTTGAACTCAGGTCTTGACTCAAAGCCAGTCACTCTATTCACTATGCTGCCTTTGGGAATACAAGCACTTTTAATATAAACCTCAGATTCTTACAGGTTGTGTGATGTAATATCTCTTACCCTCTGTTTTCTCACCTGAAAGATGGAAATAAAGATAATACTAATAGCACCTTCATCCCAGAGTTGTTATGAGAAATGAGTGAGATCCCAAATCACTCTGAAAATGCTAGCTATTTATTATTATTATTATTATCTCACCCGTAGCTCCAAGAAGCTGGAGCATGTGTAGAGGTCACAGCCTGGCAAACTGACTTGGCAGACTGGCTAAAACAGGTGGAGGGTAATCAACAAACCACAAACCTGTTAGTGAGGTGGGGAGTGTGAGCCTCCTCTAAGCATGTGAAGCCCCTCCCTGGTAGAATGGGAGGATGAAAATACTTTGTTCCAATGGCCACGGAGGTGGCTGAAGCAAGCTCTGTGGAGTGCTTAGAGATCGGTCAGGCATCAGCGCATCCTGGGCCACCACTGGACTTCAATGACACTGGAAGAGAATGTGAGGGTGACGACTTTGTGCAGTTGTGTCTCACTTAAATCCAATTCATGAATGTGCCAAGACATCACCCTGTGATGCCATTGGTCCTCTTAAAAAAATGAAGGACAAACAACATTATTTTTGTTATAATTTTATTTTATTTTTATTGTTACTGAAGATAGTCATGTTGCCTAATCAGCTCTATCTAAATTACAGTTGTTCAACTGTTCAGTCATGTGCAACTTTTTGTGACCCCCATGGACCACAGAATACCAATATTTTCCATAGGGTTTTCTTGACAGATACTGGAGTGGTTTGCCATCTTCTTCTCCAGTGGATTGAGGCAAACAGAGTTTGAATGACATGCTCAGTGTCTGAGGCTGGATTTGAAAGGGGGTGTTTTTGCTTTATCCTCTGAGTCCATTAGCTACCCCTAAAATTATGGTTAGGTATGTAAAAATCATAATACATTTCTAAAGCTGTTTTCAATAATTTTAAATAAACTGAATATGTGTACACCTTCCTGCTGTGCATGACTATTATCCTTTCCAACCGATTTCCCATTTTCCTGTCCAACCATTTTTCAGGAAGCAGTGAAATAAATTGAACCTCAAGTGTTGATTTTGAAATGTATCAAGTAAAGGTCTCTGAATGAAGCATTCACAAAGTGAACAATTTTCAGTCCAGAAGTATTTCCAATTACTGGAAGCCAAGTTCTTGGTCTCCTTTGTGGTGGTATGTGTAGCTGATTTAATTTCTTCTAATTATATGTAGAGGCACACCATATGAAAATTAAAATGAAATGCACCACCTCTTTTGGGAAGACTGCTGTATCCCTGAAATAACATTCTGATTGCAACAGTCTGGATGGAATAAATGAAAGCACAGTTATCATCTGTTGCTTAGACTGGCTAAACCCTTGCAATGTTTTATCACTGTTACAGTGGATAAGCATAATAAACTTAGAAGTCAAAAGAACTTGTCAGATCTTATCCCTTTCTGTAATTGATCAAAAAGATTTGGATCTCATCCTTTGAGTCCTTCCTCTGACACTTGCTTTCTGACAGAGGGTAAACACCACCTGTCTCAGGCCAAGTTTCCTTATCTTTTAAATGGGGATTACAATATTTTTACAACCTGCTGGACATGTTTTTATAGTTCAAGTGCTTTGTATGGTATAAAGCACTATGCAAATTTGAACTACCATTATCATAGTGCAAATAATTAATAAGTGGAAGAAAGGAAGGAATGAAGGAAGGAAGAAAAGGAAGAAAGAAAGAAAAAGAAAGACAAGAAAGAGGAAAGGAAAAGAAAGGAGGAAAGAAGCAAAACATTTATTAAGTATCTATTGTGTGCCAGGTACTGTGCTAAGCACTTTACAAATATTATCCCCTTTCATCCTCATAACAATTAGTCTCCTTACTGTATTATTGAGGAAACTAAGGCAAACAAGTTATTTTACATATTCATTTTATGAGTCATTTTTGATAGACTTACATGGTTATGTTGAGTTTAGGTATTTTTCCAATGATATATATGCATGATAGTTCCCATTATATATGTTTTTCCCCCTCTTGATTGAAAGTATAAGTTTATTCAGTGAGACTCAGTCAACCAGGTGCCCTATGATTATTGTCAAGAGAGTACTGAAAGTACTGGCCTTCAACAGATTTAGGGCTGCATCATCGTGAAATTTCCAGAGTTTTAAAGTAATACACAAAATAGAAAAATTACAAAATTCAAGAAGACTTCAAATCTAATACTGTTCTTTCAGCTAGTTTTATTCTAAAGTTAAGCAACTATCCTCCCTCCTCCTTTCTACTCCTAGATCTAAGAACTTTAATCAAATACTGCCACCAATCTGTCACTGTCTCTGCAAAGTGTGTGTTATTGTTCCACTAACCATCTTTGTGACTTTCCTGACTATATAACTCTCTTTCTTGACCACCACACCCATAATGTCCTTCACTCCCCCAACCCCAACCCTCCCAAGTTAATGTCCTTAAAGAACAGGAATTATCTCACTTTTGCATTAGCCTCAATTGTGGCACAACAGTAAGTGCTTAATAAATGTTTTTTTGTTCATCATTTATTCATTCTTCTAAAAGGATAAGGATCCTAGATAATGGAAGACGTGTTTTTTTCGTATATAAAGATCCCTTTCCTGGGCTTCAATTCCTCCTACATGGATCTTGTAGTTATTTTTTTTCACCTTCTATGGAGGTTTTTGTTGTTCCAGGTTATTTTGAAACCCACCTTTCATCTTGACTCTATAGAGAAAAAATGGCAATTCTATCCCACCTTGATTCCAAAAGTTCTTCCCCTAGGATTTAAATTGCATTCATCTCCTTCACTCCAAATGTCTTCAATCCTTCGGTAATTCTGTCTTACTTTTGATCTATATCTTTCTCTTTTGCCAGAAATACATAACTAGCTTTTAAAGATGATTGGTACCCTCCTAGTAAGGTTTTTTGTTTTTGCCTTATTTCTTCAGGTTGGTATCTGGTTCTAGTTCTGCTCTAGTAGCCATGTGGTCTATGTTGTAAATTGTAAATCTATAAATTTATAAATCTCATTATAGTCATAAGCTATTGCTATGCAAGAAAAACAGTATAAACATGACATTGTCTACAAAGGGCCCCAGAACTGCTCTTTCTTTTTGGAAAAAACTTCTTTGTGGAATTTTCACCAAGTTCCCCTTTCTGCTCTGGGAAATTTCTTTAGCTCCCAACTCAGTGGTATAGCACTTTGCATATAGTATATATCTCCTGTTGAATTAAATTGAATTGAAAGTGGGAAAATGAATGGAGTTTATGCTATACAATATAATGAGCATATTGAATAATCATAATATGTTTAACAAGCTCTACGTATTTTTCAAATTCTCCTTTGATGACTTTTCTGTAGGTAACTACTCTGCCTCCAAGGGAGTATATTTTTAAAATCCAGTTATTATTGTTTGAAATAAAAACAGGTTTAAACATATAACAAGCATTCAAATTATTTCTACCAACAGTAGTGAAGAGATCCGTTCATCACTTAATAACTTATATTTATATGGATCAGGAACAGTTGCATATACTTGATACCAGGGAGACTGAGGCTAGTGCACAGCTTGAGTCAGGAGTTCTGAGTCAACATAGGCTAAAGTTGAAGAGATGGTCATATTAAGTCTCGCGCCAATAATGAAATCCTAAGAGTAAAGGGTGCACAAGGCTACCTAAGGAGGAACAAATAAATCCATGCCAGAAATGGAGCAGATCAAAGCTTCAGTACTGATCAGAAATGAGATCAGACCCGTTGTATCAGTGAGTGGCTACTTAACTTAGATTGGCCAAGCTAAAGAGAACGAAAGTAAAAGCAAAATGGACACAGAGAATTTTCTATACATCATCTTATTCGTTACAAGAATTGAGCATTATTATCCTCATTTTACAAGTGATCTTCTAGGATAACATTTATTTGTTGTTTTTCAGTCATTTCAAGTGTGTCCTATGCTTTATGATCCAATTATTTTTTCACAAAGATACTGGAATGGTTTGCCATCTCCTTGGCCAGATCATTTTATTTACAAATGAGAAAACTGAAGGAAACAGGATTAAGTGACTTGCCCAGGGTCATATAGCTACTTAGTAAGTGTCTGAGGCAGGATTTGAACCCAGGTCTTCTGGACTCTGCACCACCTAGCTGCCCATAGGATTGTCTTTTCTCTAAGAGGACCATGACATCAGAAAGATGATGCCATCACTTGCAAGTTAATTGAGTTTAAGTGAGGGAGGGCTATGCAAAGTCACCAATCTTACTCTCTCCTCCAGAGTCATCTGGGTCCAGTGGCAAAATATAGATCATGACTAGAGATGGTGCCAGAAGCAGCAGGAGACCTTAGCCTTTTTAAGCTAAGGTCTTAGGATAAGATAAGAAGGAGGCCTAAGTAATGAAAAACAATTAGATAAGGACTTAAGAGAACTAGATAAATTCTAAGAACCTTGTAGCTCTAAGATTCTATGAGCAACTTTCTATGAACTGGTCTTGATTTTTGTCTCTGTTATAAACTTTGTCCTCCAGATCCCCACGAACCAGGTTCTTTTTAGATTTTATTGATAGCTTTTGTTTCTATATTACAGACATTTCCAGATTATCTTTACTCCATGAGAACTCTCTTGTAACAAAATAAAAACAAATAAGCAAAACTAACAATATATTGAGTGATCTCATCTGAAAGTACATTCCACACTTGTAACATCTTCCAAATCTCAATATTGTTTTAGAGTGTTTGTAATTAATAGAAAATTATTTTCTTTCCCTGTTACCCCCATCTGACCAAAAAAAAATGAGAAAAGAAAAATAAATTCCCAGAAACAAATATTCATACTCAAACAAAACAAATACCTCATTATATGCTCAAAGAATATTTTTTATTCTGCACTCTAAATCCATCACCTCTCAATCAGGAGATCATGGGTCTTCTGGCTATTGTATACACTATTCTGGTTCTGTTTATTTCATTATTTATCACTTTGGAGAAGTCTTCAAAATGATTGATTTTTATAATATTGACATTGTAGCATAAATTGCTATTTCTGTTTATTTCAGTCTTCATCAGTTCCTGTAAGTCCATGTCTTTTTAAAATCACCTATTTCCTCATTTCCTTTAAAATACAATGGTACTTCATTACATTCATATTCTACAAATTATTCAGTCTTAATTCTTCAATTAATGAGTATCTCTTTAGTTTCCTGGGGTTTTTTGCCATCACAAAATGAATATTTATATGCATAATTTTATAAAGGACCTTTTTCTCTTTCTTTAGTGTCTGTTGGTTATAGGCTATCAGTGATACAGCTGGATCAAAAGATAGATATGTATGCTTTAGTAACTTTTTTGTGTGTAACTCCAAATTGCTTTCCAAAATGGTTGTACACATTTCCATAAACAGCTGAAGAGTTCTTCTTTCTTCTCCCTCACCTATCTCCAGAATTGATAACCTTCCTGATATCCCATTCCCTTCAGCAACTGTATTTTCTGTCCTTGAGCTCCATATATCAGTTGTCAGATGCTTTGACTTCCATCAGTTGACTGTTCAGCCCTCCTTGGACAGACATCTTGCATTTTCAATTTAGTTTGGATTTTTTTCTGATAATAATCATTCCCTTTCTCCCTATGAAATTATCTAGCTTTTAAACAATCTTCAGGCTTATGTTCCATACATGGAGAATAACCAATACCTGACCTTGTTCATATGTTCCAAAAGCCAACCTTCATCCAAATTGCTAGGTCTACCTGGACTCCCAGTAACAACTGTTTTTTATCTGGCCTATCCCACCACCATAACCTGAGCCTTGCTTTTTGCAGTCTTTATTTGGTGTTATCATTTGAAGTCAATTAACAATGTTCTTTCTGATTTTTTTTTCCATTCTATTCTACTGAGTCATAATGTGTTTCCTCCAAGAATGAAAACAAATGTGTCTGTGCATGCCCATGTGCACATGTGTGTGTATTTAATTTGCTTATGGAAAATAAATTTCACAGACCACTAATAAACTTTAAAAAAATCAAGTTCAGGTTAAGAAATATAAAAAAAAGTCCTTAGGAAATCAGATATTGGAGTGATTAAATTAGGATGTGACTCTAAGTATACACATAATCACAGAATTGTATTATGAGAGTTAGAAAGGAATTCTGGAACCATCTAGTCCAACTCACTCACAAAGGAATCCCCACAATAACACACCTGACAAGTGGCTATCCAATTACTGCAGCAAAGCTTCCAAGAAAGAAGAACCTACTACCTATGTAAATAACTTACTTCACTTGTGAACTCTAATTGTTAAGAATTCTTCCCCTAATAACAAGCCTAAATTTCCCTCTTGCAATTTCTACTCCTCTGGTAGATGAACAAGTTGATATTATGCTTATCAAAGATGATGACTCATTTTAGGAGGATCAGACTAATCAGTTTATGATTGTTTCCCTGAATCTCCTCAAGTCCAATCAATATCAAAACTGCTCCTAAAGCCAGGCCTTCATTGAAGAGTCCGTCTTAAAGGGAAAGGCATTTAACTTGATTTGTCCTTTTAATATAATTTTTTATAGACTACATCAACTTACTGTGCTTCTAATAAATGAATGTAATTTTATATAAATGGATCAGAAATTTAGAAGTCAATGTGGCAGGCGGTTGCAGAACAAGGGAAAAGACTATAGAAGTAAGCTTAGAAATCGCAGGGTAGAAGCCAGAAAGGTGGCTACAATGAGAATTAGCACCAGAACTCCTCATGTGAAGCGATTGAATCATGAACATGCACTGTGTGGCTGTAACTAGTTAGGACTTTGTAATGGTAATGTAAATGGGAAGATCTTTCCCATTCATTAATAGGCCCATGTGACCTGCTTAAGTTACATGAAAGCCTAAGTCCCATGAGTTTAAGTCACACAAAGTCTGTGGTGGGAAGACTTTGCTAAATGAGTGGGACAGGAAGAGGTAGAGAAAATTGGTCAGGGTCTATTCAAAGTTAGAAAGTATGCAAGCAACTGGTTAACATGAGTGAAAGAGTTTATTTGTGATTTTAAGAGAGCCTGCTCAAGATTTGTTTAATGGAGGTGGTTTGTGGGAAACCTAGCTAGGGAAGCTTGGGGCTGGTGTTCTCTGCATTGTTTTTGTGTATAGATTTTGTTACTCTAATGGATTTAGCTTTCTGGTGTTTGAACAAATGTTCTGGTTCTGCCTTCCATGTGGAGAGTCTCTGGTATTTCAAGATTCAGAATTGCACCAGGATATTCATGGCAGCAGTAGGCTCTGTGAGTAACTCATTGGCACTACAGACTTCTAAGACTGAGACAATTTATTTTATTCTACCTTCCTCTTTTTTATTCCCTCTTAAGGGAATACAGGAGTCAAAATGCTTTCCTGGGGAACAAGTGAATCTTTTTTCCTTTGTTTCTTAAAATTTTGATTTTCTTTCTGCTTATCTGGTCCCTTAAATTTGAAATTGTGATAAATACCATTAATCACAGAATTGCTAATCTACTGGAGCCGAAGTGGGGACACAGTTACAAAATTTTGGTCCTTGCCAGACCCCTATCCTTGTCTGAAGAGTCAGAGTTATGAAATTAAACTACTGATACTATCCTTTTCTTTTTATTTTTCTACATCTTCCAAGACAAAGCAGTAATCTACATCAGGATCACTCTAAATAACTGAATGAGTCTAGAGTACCTAGGGTGGCCTAATTAGCTAAGCAAGTATAGTGGTAACACCTTTTTCAGTGTTTCTTATGATTCAGTTTGAAAGGAAAACCACTCTTTCAGGGAAGGACTAAAAGAGGGAATGGCTGGAAGGAAAGCCAGAGCAAAGGAAAAAATAATCTGGCCCACAAAATGGCAAGGACAACTGAAAGTGACTGACAGTCCTGATACCTGGCTCAATAATGCATCACCCCACTATCACAAATTACTGCTAGAAACCACAACCCACGTAATATTACTAATGAATTATGGAAGAAAACCTTAATGTTGAAGGAAACAATTTTATAGAGCAAAAATAATTTAATAGGTACACTATTATAATTGAAATGACAAGATACTGAAAATTGGGTAGTTATTGACATGTTAATGGTATGAAAAATTGATAATTTGAATAATTCACACCATCAAACATCCAATACTGTCTCTGATGATCAGCTATTGGACTGGTAGACTTTTGTGACATTATAATAGGAATTTCTTAGAATACATCAATTAGAGCCTTTCTTATCCCCTCCAACTCACAAATTTTATGATTATATAATATTACTGTGAAATCACATGGGACAGAATTATATTACATTTGCCTTATATTATGATTTCTTCTGTAGGAAACACGATCCACTAAGTTAAACATCAGAGGACCCAGAAGAGAGAATGGAAGAATTTTCATTCATAGGTATAGATATCAAGACTTTAGAATGTGAAAAATTCTTTAGTAATGTATGTTGTGCAGAATCCAAAGAGCTTTACATTTAATGATGTCCAGAGAAACAATGGTGTTCTCAATCAACTATGTCAGTCACAGCCATGTTACTGAACCTAAAATACTGCCTTATCTACTATGTATTGAAAAGAGTTATAAGACATAGGTCTATAAAATCCTTAATGGATTTTCCTTCTGAGAATTAAAGGTGGTATTTGAGGGTGGTTTTCCAGTACTTCAACTGGTTAGTACCCAAGTGGTGAACATTGTAAAACAAAAGCAGAGGGTTGCAAATAAATCACTAATTCAACTACCTTCGTCTAATTTTCTTCCTTAGTTCATCTTGTCTTGCCAATATTCATTTAAAAACTTTTTTGAAAAACATATAATCTTATACTAAACACTTTTTATTATCTCACAGTTCTTGGTGCTCTTTCCCTCCTCAATTTGGAATATTTGTTTTAAAAGGTTAGAAATAAATGATTTTTTATTTTCTAAAATAAGAGTCTGCAAATGAATCTTACATTATGTATTTCAAGTATTCATGATCGCATCAGTATGGGTGCTCCATGATTCAGATCACAATGCTTATATAACTTAGTAGACATCTTTAACTTTTTTTTATTAGCAGCATTGTTTTTTGAATCCATAATTCCTATGTCCCCAAACGCTAATTCTAATTAGGCACCATGGAATATTGGATATAAAGCTGGTCTCACTCAGGAAGACGTGGGTTCATGTCTCACCTCTACTTCTCAACACACTCAGGAAACTCGTTAAGACAAAGCAGCTCCTTAAGTCAAAGAAATCACAGCTTTGTGGAAAATAACAATAATTTGATTCATATATCATCTTAATTTCCCTTCAAAGAATCATTCTTTGTAACAAATAAAAAAATATTTTAAAACTATTATTTAAAACTAATCAACACATAAATTGTCTCAAAATAGATACGATATTCTACATCTATAATTTCCTACTTCTGCAAAGAAAGGAAGAAGATAAATTTTCTTCTCTATTTTTTTGGAAGGGGGGAAGAGATTGGTCATTATAATTATAAAGCATTCATTTTGGGTTTTAAATTACTATATCTGGTTTAATTTGTTCTACTAGTGTCCTATGCCTAACACTCTTCAATTTATGTAGAATAACTGTTCACCATCTATTCTGGTAGACACAGATGCTACTTTCATGTCTGAGCCCAGAACTTAATCTGAGATTCTGGCTCACTATTATTTCACAGTTCCTTTCCTGGTGATCAATTTATGATTTTGGAGTAGAAAGTTGTTTTTTCTAGAGCACATAGAAAGTGCTTTTTACTTAGATGTCTTTTCCAATCATTACTTGGTCTGGTGGCCCTCTTAGATCTTTGTTCAAGTAGTTTTGGGGGGAGTTAGGCTGTACATTTCCCTTTCTATCATCTTGGCTGGTCTTCTACATTCTTATCTTATTGAAGCTTATCTAAAATACAGTATAAAAATATACTTCTTCATGGATCTACAGAAATCAGGTTTAATCCAGTCTCTCATGTTTCTGATAGAGTTAGTAGGCACCTCTTTTGATCTAATCTCCTTTCTGGTTGAAGCAGCCTAAAGTGGTTAAATCATGTAGTGTTCATGCCAGATGAAATCTAGAGGTTTGACCCTGTTGTCTGTAGAAGGTCTCTGGATAATCACAATTTTCCTTGATTTCAGAACATTAGGGATTCTCAAATAATAATCAATCAACAATTCTATATTGCTCAGTATCATAGCTGATGTTGTAGAAAACAGACAAGAATCAAACAATGCAATCCCTTCCCTCAAAAACTTTTAAACTGTAGCTGGAAAGACAAAATACCCATGTAGCAATTTGAGAAGAAAGTATGTGAAATTGTGTGACATTTCTTACAGAAGAGATCACTAGGATGATAAGAAAAATTTTCACGAGGTAGGCTTAAAGGAAATTTAAAAACTAAGCCTGATAAACAAAGATCAAATGAATTTATATGATTCATCAAAGCACAAAGCCAAAGGGCGTTTAAATAATACTTTTCAAGTGCAAACAATATGTTATTATGGAAAGGTTACTGGACTAGAAATTGGTAGCTCTGGGTTCCAGACCTCACTCTTACCACTAACTTACTAAGTCACTTAATCTCTCTGTGCCTCAGCTTTCTCTTCTATAGAACTGAGGGTTATTCTTTCTTTCTAGTGAAGACCAGGGAAGTAGAAATTCATCATCTCTCAACAATCTGACTACATAAATGATTGCTAGATAAATAGTTACTGTTGTTCCATCATTTCAGTTGCAAAGGTGGGGAGGAAGTTTGCCATTTCCTTCTCCAGATCATTTTACAGATAAGGAACTGAAGCATTCAGGATGACATAGCCAGTAAGTGTCTAAGGCTGGATTTGAATTCTGGAAGATGATTCCAACGCCAGCGTTCTACCATTGTTCCACCTTTTAGATTGATATACCCTTGCCCAATCTCTTTCCTGAACTGTAATCTAATATTGCCGACTTCCCACTCGACCTCTCTACCTGGATATCTTGTTGGCATCTCAGATTCAATATATCTAAAATGAAGGTCATTATGTTTCCCCTTAAGCCTATCTTTCCTCCAAATATTCCAGTTTCTGTTGGAAAGCACTGCCATTCTCCCTGTCATCCAAATTTGTAACTTCAGAGAAATTTGGACTCTTCCTTCTCCCTCACACCCTGTATCCAATCAACTTCAAATTCTTTTTAATTCTATCCTCACATTTCTTTCATCCTTCTCCCTGCTGATGTGGGTCACTCTCCCTATTCAGCCCTGCCCTGTCATCTTTTCTCTTAAGATATTGCAGTGGCCTCCTAAATCATCTTCCCACTTCTTATCTGTTCCCTCTCTAATCTATTCTCTACAAAATTGCTAAAACATAATAATCAATTTTAAGAAACAGTAATGATCATGGCATTTCACTGTTCAAAGATCTTCAGTGTCTCCCTAGGAGAAACTATGTTTTACCATAGGTGCCTCTATCTTTAAAGCTTTATCTCATGCTATTTCCCCTTATATATTCTATGTTTCAGCCAAACAAGATTTTATGTTACTGGTCCTTAAATTCAAGCCTCATCCTTTACCTCTATGCCTTTCCATAAGCTGTCACTCATTCTTGGAATAATTTTGTCCCTCATCTCTGCTTCTGACTCCTTGGCTTCCTTCAAAATTCAGTTCAGGGGCCATTTCCTATGTAAAATCTTTTGTTTCCTTCCCTCACTCCCTTCATTTTTATCCTTTTTTTCCTTCCTCAGTTCTTTACTTATCTATGTTTGTGCGCATGTCTTTTCCTGCCTATAGAATACAAGCTCATTGCAAATAAGCCATGTTGCCTATTATAAATAACCAAATTAACTGTAAAGGGCATATGGAAGGAGGACTCCATCTGCATCGACAGAAAGAACTGATAAATAGAAGAACGTATAGCATGATTTTATATACATACATACACATACACACACACACACACACACACACACACATATATATATATAAAACATGTACATATTTATGTCTAATGGTAGCCATATATAAGGTTGGGGGAGGAGGAGGGAAGAAAAAGAGTAAAAAAAATTATATGATAACATATTTAAAAGGAATAACAATTAATACATAATAGTCTTGCAGTTTCATGTACAAATCATTTTTTTCTAAATTATACTCTGCTATTGAAATACTTATTTTATTCTATAAATTAGAAATAGTTTTTTTTAAAAAGAATATAAGCTCAATGAGGTCAATGTTTTTTTTTTCATTTTTGTCTTTGCATCCCTGCTACACAATGTAGAGCCTCGCACTGTTGGATTTTTCTTTGTTTTTTCTGTCAAGATCCACTATTTCATTCCTATGAGGAATTCCCAGTGTGAAAGTTTCTTCTACTGATGTCTGGAACTTGTCTCTTAACTTATATTAGTGAAGCCTTAGTGAACTGCCTGAGGAACCAAGAACCAGAGTGAGTAGACCACAGTCATACAACTAGTCGGAATCTTTGTCACTTTGAAGAGGGCCTTTATCTCATTACACCAACTCTGTGTCAGAACTTGCATATAATAAGTATATAATTAATATTGTTAAATTGAATAAAATGAAACTGAAGTTTCTATTACAGCTTGAGAGATATTCATTTGACATAGGGAGGACTCTCCCCATAGTTCAGTAGTCTGATTCCTGGTATAAATGTGTGGCTGTAAAATCTCCTTCCCTAGAAGTCTTTAAAAATAGAATGCATTCTGAATACCCTAAGGTGGCCTGAATAAAATATTCTCTGAATGCCCTCCCCAAGTGTTAAGGTATTATGATCCACAGATTTTGCATCTTCAAGTTTTGGGCCTTGCTGGTCTGATTCCATTTCTACCCCTGAGTCAAACTTCCAGAATAAATTATTTTGATCAGCAAAATTCTAATTTTGAAATTTTCCTTATGATAACATCTCCATAATTGCTTGTGCTAGTTATTGCTCACATAATAAATTTTCTTTACTTACTATACTGATCACTATTTCTCTCATACTTTTCCTAGATTCCCATTTACTCATTTCTTACGAGTTTAACTCAAACAACTCCCACCAAAATTCATCACTGTGGTTGTTCATTCATGAAATGTTAGTGACTTGGATTCCTCTGAATAACCTATTAATCCCTACTTCTGGAGAATGCTTAATGCCTTCCTGGGAGACCTGCATCTGTCACCACCTAATCTTGAATTACTCCCACTGTGAAATGTAAGCTGCCACATTGCTGTCCAATCATATACACTCCTCCATAATTGATGGAGATGACTGGGCTTTGCCCAAGCTAACCTTTCATTAGCCATACCCCGCCCCCTTTAATTTTCCCAGCTTGGTGCACAAGACATGGCCATTTAAAAGCCACTTGATGCAAGCTTTACAGTCACTGGCATGAAGCCAAAAATAACTATTGTTTTCTACCTACCGTGCAGATAATATTAAAGGTGAACTCTCTCATGACTTCCATGAAGGCAATCCTGCTGGAACTGGGAGCTGCCAACTCTCCATAATAGAGAACCCACTGTGAGTGGAACTATAAAGTCAGGAGGCTAGCCATTGCCAGCAATTAACACACAATATGCTGGCCATTGTTGGCAAATCACAAACAGTGGCCTGATGCCAGAAAGGCATGATCAGTCCTGAAAACAGCAGGGCCATCTGTTGGCATTGCCCATTCTGCCTGTAGACTTTGAGATGGTATTCCCACTGTGAAGCTGCTTTTCAATGGATGTCATTGTATTGCAATTTTTAATTGTGGAGGGATGCTTCCTCTGTCCTATGGATTTGTGCCCTTCTACCACTTACATCTCTCCACAATGAAAATCACTGAGTTAATTAATTTTAAAGCTTTCTTTCCTCACAGTCATTCAAAGCTCTTATTCTGGCTAAAAATTAACAAGAAAACTTTTCTATTTGACTCTTAGATAACCCATTGGAATTCCTCAGACAATTTCAATGGAAAGCATGATATTAAGCATCCAGTTATATTACTCTAGATTGATCTCCTGAGGTCTGTTTAATAGTCAGTTATTACCATACATCCTTACAATCTCACTAAGATTTATTTGCTTTTCAGAAAAGTTTTTTTTAGATTCAACCATACAGTATGGATGTCATTTACATAAGGAGAGTAACAAGACATACATGTGTATGTGTATTATGTACATATATGTATATGTATACATACATATATATACAAAACTATTTTTAATATTGTCAATGAATATTTTATTGTTTTATAGTGGAAAAGTGTTTTAGCTACTTCTGTTTCTTAGAATTTTAAGACAAATTTTCCTTATGATGGATTTTGAGATTATACTGCCTACACTCAGATCCTATGAGAGCCTCAGATGGTTCTCTTGATAATACAGTCTAGGCCAACCTTTGGGGCTTGGGTTGGATTATGAGAAAATATATCTAAAAAATTCGAATTTTGCAAATCAAGTTTTTATTCTTCCCCTAACCTTTGACAATGATGTTAGAGCTACTACAGTTTAATCACAGAACTCCTCTAACTGACCTTTGAGGGCATTATTCCTAGATGAGTAGTCTTTAGGTAGGGCAGCTAGGTGACTCATTAAGTACTGTACCAAACCAGGAGCCAGGAAGCCTCATCTCTCTGAGCTCAAATCTGACCTTAGACTCTTACTAGCTGTGTGACCCTGGGAAAATCACTTAACCCTGTTTGCCTCGGTTTCCTTATTTGTAAAATGAGAGGGAGAAGAAAATGGCAAAGTGCTCAGTACTTTTGCCAAGAAAAACACAAATGTGGTCATGAAGAGTTCAACAGGATTGAAATGGCTGAACAAAAACAATTTTTAACAGAAAGAGGTTAATATTTACTTGTCTTTTATCTATCTAGTTCTCTTTTCTTAGTGTCTCCTCTCTGTTTGTTCCACTGTGTCCTCTGTTTACAAGTGACTGTTCTTTTCAAGTTCAGATGCTCAAGTCCTTCTTGCCCATGGCTTCAATTAATCAAAACATAAGAAGAATTTGGTGATAAGATGTTTCATTGTGAGACACAAATTTATCTCTTACTGATGCTTTAAACTTTCCCTCTCCATGGTATTTTCCTGGTCTTGTTTTATGAAACATTTCTCCTGCCCTCAGACTTCAAATTTTTGCTTCAGAATTTCAGCTACATTCTCTTGCCTATCCTTCTGAGTCTGTTTTTTTTTCCTATGGACCTAAGGATTAAACATCACTTGTTTAGTGAATCACTCACTAATTCCTAGCACATGCTCATCTTTCCTCTGCTTATAACTAGAACAGAATAGTCAGAGACAACTCTTCTGAATATGGAGAATTCCCTTTGCCCTTAGTTCTCCTGATTTTTTTCCCTAGAGACCTGTCCTGAGAAAATTTTATCTGTAGTTTACCAAAAAATGTTTTCAGAGGGAACTTATTGAAAAACTAAATAAACAGGTAAGAGAGTTATGACAGATTTCCCACCCCTCTCCCATTTTTAAGATAAGAAAACACTTTGGTTTAGGGACTTCCTCATCATCTGATTATAATGGTAGAATGAAAAATGAATCTTAGACTAAATACTAATTCTTATTCCATTTGGCTTTCCTTTTTCCACATGTGATCTGTTATTACCAGGCTATTGAGAGATCTTTTGTTATTTAAAAAAATAGTCATTTCATAAGTGCAGTAACATCCTGATACAAATTGTCAGCATTTAAAGTAAGTGTTAATCCTATTCCATAGCTCTAGGAGAAATGTATTTAGGCATCTACAAATCTTTCTACAATGTGTAAGAGGTGGGACTAAGGTTTAGAGCCAAGAAGATTTTCTGCAGGCTACTTATAAGTTATAAAAGTAGGGATTTGGGTCAGGGAAGTAGAGGCCAACTGCCTTGATTCCATTTTTTCCCTGTTGCCTTGGCTCAAATTCATTTGCATGCTAAACCTAAGTGGTTCATGGAAATTTCTAATTCTGAATCTATGTGTGCACACTGTGTATCATAGTGGGAAGAACAATGGATTTAGAGTCAGAGGACCTAGTTTCAAATCTCAGCTCTGATCACACTCTACCTGTGTGGCCTTTGTCAAGTCACTTCATTTTTTGAGGTCTCAGTTTCCTCATTTGTAAAATGAAAGATTGGACATGATGTTCATTTGATGTTTAGCTAAAGTTCTCTCTGGTTTTAAATTTATGATCTTCCACGAATTTCCTATGTGTGTGCTTTTCTCCTGTCATATTAATTTTTCCCATTAATAGTGCATATCTTTGTGGGAATTTGAGGCCAAAGTTTATGGAGGAAATGTTTTATTGCTACTTTTCCTACTCTGTTGTTTCACCAAATGTCTTTGTCTTGAACTAATTGTGTCTTCTGGCTGACTAGTAAAAATAAACATTGTTCAGGACTCGTGAGGTAAGGTTGTGAGCAGATGTGGTCCCAGATAGTATGTTAAAACTGCAACAACTTCTCTGGTGGCCTGTTGAGCAAGACAGGACTGCCCCAGCTCCTACACTTATAAGATATTTTTTGAACTCTCAAGTTATGAATAGTTGAGGTATTTACAATGAATAAGATTTCCACAACTTCAAAAGTAGAGACAAGTACAAATTTGTGTCATAAAATAAATGGCTAATTTATTTCGACTTCCCTAGTATAACTGTTGAGCCTTCTGTATATTTATGGTAGTGGTTTTCCAAATTCACTAAATAAATTAACAAATAATATACAGAACATAAACATGATTGGGTCTATAGAGTTGATGCAATGGTCAGTTGATTGATTATTCTCACCCCACTTAAAGTGTCAAGATGCTAAACCATGATGCCTTAATCATGTAAGAACACTTCTCAACTGTGAGCTGTGGGGGAAAAAAGTCCTTGATCAATTGGAACAACATTGCACAGAAAATGCATTTCAATTGATTGAATCCTTGGTTTCCTGAGGGCCTTGTAAAAGACAAGAAGTTAATTCAGATGCCAAGTTTTGAGTGTGCAAATAACTCGAGTGAATATTCCAGAAAAACCTTTAAGAAAGAAATGGATGAAGTTAGAGGAAAATGCGTAGGTTCATGTTTGGCCCCATCTCTTCTATTCACCCTTTGGTCAAAGGAGGGCCTTGTGACTTTCAAAGAGTTTGTAGTATTTAGGGCTTTATAGCATGGTCCCCAGAAGATGTGATGTGTCTACAGAAGAAAATGTCCCCAGAAGAAGATGTGTCTACATTAGCACACAAGGACACAATGGATTCCAAAGAGCCCAATATAAAAGCTATACTGCCTAACAGGAGTATCTTGAGGACTTAAGCAAAAGAACTGCTAGGAGCTATGAGTTATACCTGTACCCATGTACTTCCTACCCTTGAATTCACTTTCTCCTGGACTCTGTAAGTATCTATAGGAAAGTGTGTGAACAGACTCCAGGAGGAGAGAGATTGGTGCCATCCATACCACCAATGCCACCTTAGTAAACATTCCTTTTAAAAGGTAATTAAATCTAGCTGAGTAACTGGCATAAACTGATTATCATGGCAGGAAGAACATTGATCTGGGCTTGTTGTCTGTTGCATAGAAAAACAACCCCTTAACTCTCAGGGGAAGTGAAAATTGGAAGGGTAAGTTGAGAATCTATATGCACTATGGAGAATACAGATACTTCAATCAACCTCTACAGATAGAATAATGTATCTGGTGTGGGGTTTCTAGGGCATATGACCCCTGTTCCTGTTATTTGTCTCCTACTAGGGAAGTCACTATGATTCTGGATCCCAAGATGCTCTTATTCCAGACTTCATTGCACATGTTGCCATATAATCTTTTCCCCTTAAGTGGGGATAGGTTTTCATCACTACTGTATTTTCTTTTCAGTCTAGAGTACATTTCCATTTTTCTGCTCTACCCTGAGCCCAGTGTATAATCTTGTGTTTCTCTACACATATTATTATCTTCATGGATTTCTATAGGTTTTCTTTGCTTACACATTATTAAAGTATCTTGGAAAGTTATACATAAAATAACAATTAGACAATATCCAAGGTAACTATCCCTGGTCACAAAAAAATGAGCTTTGTTCTTCAGTTCGGTACAGTTAGGGTACAAGGCAAATGATCTTAGAATGCTCTGAACAGCATTGGGGATGGGGAAGAAGCCACGTGAGGGTAAAGAGGCAAAGGATTCTGCCTATCTCACTCATTTCTATCTCTTGATTCTACTTGCAATCTAAAATGTCCTAAAATATGTGAGAGTGTTCCATTTCTGCTCTTGAGATGTATAAAATCATATCCCATGATGACTTCTCATCATCTGATCAGGGAAAAATTATATATCAGGCTTATACTATATCTTGATGAGGTGGTTGCTAAATTTGGTATTTTGTGTATTTACAGCTTCCCTCCCTGTAAATGTATCATTTATTGCTTTGAGGCACTACTATTTATAGATACAACGAATCCTCTTACAGTTACCAAACTGACTCTTGAGTGAGATAACAAATATTTTAAGTGCCTACCATGTTCCAGGCACTATTAAGATCTGGAACGGGGGGAAGAAATAGCACCTGCTCTCACAGAACTCACAGTCTAAAGGGGGAGATAACATGCAAACAAACATATATGTGTGCATATATGTGCATAGGTACCCATACTATATATACACATAGAGAATATTACATATACACAATTTTTGTGAAATTGGCCAATATTCTTCTGCTGAGCCTCTATGAATTCAGGTAAGATGATTCTCAGATAACACTGGACCGTTTCCATTCTAGAAGAAGTTACCAGGCGCTATTTTTCATATTGGCATAGCTTTCAGGAACCCAGGGTCACCTCCATACCACAAAAGATCAAGGAAGGGCATTACTAGATTATTACACATATTTGTGTGTGCTCATGAAAAGCCACATATGCACAGGATATGCAATATATACATGTGTATGTTTAAATTAAATAATAAAGTGTATTTTACTATAATATAAAGGTTTTTGTAGACATATGCTATAATATATAAATATATATGCATTTCTATTTATACAAATTTATATCTATAGGTACAAATATAGAGAATATATGTTTTATAATAACATAAAGATTTTTAAAATATATATTTGCACACATATACACTGCTTTATGAGTGTATTTATATAAATACACCAAGAAAAGTAATTCCAGAGCTTGGTCATACGTCTTAGACATAATTTCTAAATGTATGTCTATTTAATTGTATAGAAATATCATATGTTTATAGTAATATAAGGGTCTTTATTTGCAACTAAATATGTATATAAACATAATAAATGTTTATATGTGCCCTTATATATGTAAACATACACATATAATGCACATGTATACATATACAAGAATAATTCATAAGGCACATGCATAAAAATATCTTTATATTACTTTAAAATACATAGGGTTATTGTGTAATTAAAATGACATACATTTAAAAGTTATATCTAACAAGTATGACTGAGTTCCAGAATGTTTTTAAACTTATCAGAAATCAACTTTGATAGTTTCTCAATAAGTAAAACCAGAAGACAAAAGACAACTGAATTGAAATGGAAGGATGGTCTAAAGGTTCTCCTCAAACAAAGAATTGGCAGTGTTAGTTTTACTGTGTGCCCAAAGGCAACGTGACACACCATTTCATGGGACACTTGGTCATCTCATATTTCAGTGCTCATGATGAGCATAAGCAATAAAAGACTACTGTGAAGATAATTACAGCTCTGTGTCAATATGTTTAAGAGGATAAAGAGGTAGAAAAATTCTATAAAGAACTTGGCAAGAGTGTCCTAAACAAGCCAATATATACTTTATTATGTGCACAGAGCAGAATGGGGAAAACAAGTTAGAAAATGATTTAAGTTTGAATAAGTATAGCAATGTCAAAACCCAAAGGTTTGTTGACTCTTCAGAAACCTTACAAGTGTTGAAAATAATGCTTTCTTCAATAGAGATTATAGAAGTTCCATTTGCTCTTCAATTCAGTTAAACTGACCATCTTGCCCTCCTTTATATCTAGGGCTCCATCTCTAATTTCCATGCTTTATTCTAGCTGCCCATAATGACTTGGATGCAATCCCCACTGCCTCATTGAACTCCTTACGTCCTTCAAAGTTCAGATCAAGTACCACCTTGTCTACAATGATGTCTCCAACCTCTGGTGCCCTCCTTTCCTAAAGTATTTTGTATTTATTGCAAATATGCATCTATCTCTGCATGTTGTCTCCTACAATAGAACATGGAATCTTTGAGATCGAAGACTTTCATTTCTCTCTTTGTATCATCAGTGTTTAACATAGTGCCTGACACTTAGGTGTTTAATCAGTGCTCATTGATTGATTGAATAATTGATTGTTTCAAAATAGGTCAACCTAACAGTCTATATAGGAAAATCTAAACAGAGGAAAAATACCTTTCGTCTGCATTAAAAAAAAAGCAATTCTAGCATTTGTATGCAGCAACATTTGCATTTATTTCATGAATGTTATTAATGGCAATGGAACATATGCCCTGTCTTCCATCATTACTCATGCCTTGTTGTTGCATTGTTATTATTATGTTGAGAGAGCTAGGTGGCACAATGGATAGAGTATGAGGAAGGAGGACTTGAGTTCAAATCCAGCTGTAGACAAATCTAGCTGTGTGACCTTGGGCAAGTCACTCAGCTCTGCTTTCCTTGGTTTCCACATCTGTTAAATGATCTGGAGAAGGAAATGGCAAACCACTCTAGTATCTTTTGTGATCCCCAAAGAGGTCATGAAGAGTTGGATGCAACTGAAAAAAGAAATTAAACACCAACCCAAGAACCTCCATTTGAGATGTGTTGATGATGATGGTGATGATGATGGTGATGATGATTTTGTTCATCTTTCATTCTCAAAGAGGACCATGACATCAGGAAGGTAAGGCCATGACTTGTAAGTGAATTGGATTTAAGGGAAGGAGCACTGTACAAGGTCACCAGTCTCACTTTCTCCTCCAGAGTCATCTGGTTCCCCTGCCAAGGGATAGTTCAAGATAACTGGAGCTAGAGTGGGATGATGCAGTGGGAGATTCAGTGGGAGACCTTGGCCTTTTTAAGCTAAGGTCTTTCTGAGTTCTCATTTTAACTGAGGCAACATGGTATACAGAGAGAGAAATATGCTGTAGAAATTTCAAGTTAAGAGTTTTAAATTCACCTGTCCCCTCAACTCCTTTCTTTTCTCTTCTATTTTCTTTGGGGAGCTACCAGAGGCCTTGGCAGCTATGTTTATGGCAAAGTTCAGGATTGAAAATGAGCGATGAGGAGATAGCTCTTTTTTTCTGCTTCAGAAAGCCAACTCTGGCCTTCAGAAGAATACAGAGCTTGTATTTTCCATGTCTTTCATAGTGACAGAACCAACTCACCAACCAACTAAATTTTAAGTGTTTATGTTGTGCTGGACACCATGCTAGGTGCTGACAAAAGTGAAACAATCTCTGCCCTCAAGGAATTTACATTTTACTCAAGGATATTATAAGCACATAAATGAGAATCAACCTAAAATTTATTAAGTTAGTCACATGTGGAAGGAATCCATGCTCAGAAGGTTTTAAGAAATGTATTCCTGAGATGGGGTAGCTTCCCTAATCTCTAGAAGGGCATAAACTTTCACCCAAGTTTCTCTTCCAGAAAATTAAGGAAAAATTGATATTAAATAGTTCATCCAAAATATTGGAAACACTATCTCTGTGTCATTGTGGAATGTATTTCCTAGTGATCCCCTCATGTATTCTTTCTTAAGCTCTAATATTTTTATCTTTGCCTCCCCTCCCCTTTTACTAGGGTTTCTATAGTCCAGCATCCTTCTTTAGTGACAACGTTAACTGAGACTTGTTAAAATTTATTAGATCATAGTTTATCTAATTTGAGATGTGTAATGTGTTTGATGACAGCAGAACATATGCCTCCCTTCCATCGTTACTCATGACTCAACAAATCTCAAACAATGGTTACCTTCATCATCTGCTTTCCCTACTCCTACTTGCAAGTTTCTCAGTACCACTAGAAAAAGTCATGCAACCTTGTCAGCTGGGTCCATTATGAATCTATGCTGTTCCATAATAATTATCTCAACTTCTTGACTGACCCTACATTATACCCTTTATGCTGACTATATATTCCAAAACCTTTGGAAAAATATTTCTATCATGTGAGAGACATTTTTAAGCTCTCTTAAGTAACATGAAATATTCAAAATGGCAAGAGCTTCAGGGTCTTTAAAGCACTGCCCAGTGAAATTGATTGAAATATACTAAAATGCTGATCAATGTATTTATGGACCTTCATAGTCCATAGTCCTCATGCTGAAATTTACTACTGAGCAGGCAGATGTACTTTGAAATGCTTGAAAAAGCCTTCAAGAACTTCAACAATGATAAATAACAACAAAAACTCACCACAACAATTACCTGAAACAGAGATGAACTCAAGGAAATATTGAGAAGAAACGTTTTACTCTTCTTCTCTTATTTCTAGCCTTAACTAAGGAAAGGATTGCCTTGGTGTCTTTACTTTTATTCATTTACATTTTCTCTTTTTACAACTGCCTCATTATGATTCATTCTAGTATCACAACATTTCATCAGCCAGTATCTGAATGACACAGCTATGTTTCCAACAGTGATTTACATGTCCTATGTTACCTTATCAACTTGATAGAATGCAAGAAGGATTGTGAACACATATTCTCTTGAGGCAACAAGGTCAACAGGGTTCACATTTTAATGCTCTACATCCCTTACTTGGTGAAGGAAAAAAAAACATTTGGAAGACCTGAAAAAAATCCTCAGAAAATGTATGCTTTTTGTTTTCTGTACATGATGACAGTTTCTGAATTTGAACAAACTGTGTGACATCACACCTTAGCATCATATAATTTACTGAATTAATTTATTGCTAAGCAAAAATAATCAAATTCCTTGACTGGGGAAAAGAAAGCAGCAGCAGAGAATGACTTTTGAGGCAGCTAGGTAGCCCAGTGGATGAAGCGCTGGGTCTAGAGTCAGGAAGACCTCAGTCCAAATCTGATCTCAGATACTGACTAAGTATGTCACCCTGGGCAAGTGACTTCATCTCTGCTTGCCTTAATCCATTAGAGAAAGAGATGGCAAACCATTCCAGGATCTTTGACAAGGACACCCCACATGGGGTCAAGAAGAGTCAGACATAACTGAAAACAACTGAATCTTCAGACAAAGTGGCCATATTTCCAGTCATTCAATATTTTGCATTTATATGATTAGGGCATTCCTTACAACATTATGAACAAGGTAGGGAAAGTAAAATTATTCCCATTTTATAAGTGAGCTAACTGAGACATGGAGAGCCTAAGCAACTTGTATAGCAACTAGCTATTCATGGACAGAAGTGGGACTCAAGATGAGATCCTTATTCCAAGATGAACGTGCTTTCTACTGTACCATGCTACCTCCCCACTGAAAAATAAGAGGAAAAATAAAAAGAGAAAGTGATGATTGCCAGTTGCCCCTGTTTTTCACAGCCCCATGTTGAGTCTGGCAACAGAAGCTTTGAGAAATGGGCAAGGATGATGCTGATTTGAGTAAGAAACCAATTTTTCATTCACCAGAATGATATTTATAGTACATGATGCTGAGAAAGAGGAAAAGGAATATTGGAAAATACTGTCCTATGGGATTCCTTTAATGTTGTTCTGCAAAATGTTTGTGTTCTGAGTGCCTTTTTCTTATTGCTAGGGTGATAAGAAGTCCTTAGAGCTTCTCTGGAGAAGACAGCAAATACCCACCCAACAGGCAGAAGCAATCAAAAACTGAGACTACATCAATAAAATTAGAACATTTGGCTACTATCTCCTTCAGTGAAGACGATACCATCTTAAGTAACTTTAAAAAAGTAATAAGGGAGTGTTAAATCATGGACAACTAAGTGGAAAACTTCAACTTAAGTCCTATTTGAATTAATTTAACTTTAATAATGGTTACTCAGCTAAAGATGTTTGAATAAACTATGAAGAGAAGGATGGAGACTATTTGGAAATTCAAAAAAACAACACAGAGAACATTTTTCCCCTTTGATCCAATTCCACTGTACTTCCTTTGCTTATATATTCAGTTTCCACTAACCAAGCCAGTTGCTATGGTTATACACTCTCTATGATATAACAAAGAAAATTATTAGGCTTTTTTTTTATGGAGAGGTAGAAAGTGCTTAGCTTGGCAAAAATATCATTAAGAATTCTGGAGGAAAAAAATAATGTTTTTATATTGGAAATTTGAAAACATACATGAAGGGGAAGAAATTGGTGCCCTTGAGAAATAGAATTCCCTTTTGCAAATGAGACCATTTTCAGTCTCATTATGTTAATCACCTCCTTGCATTCAATGAGTGAATATATTTACATAGGCCTGATCTTAATAAAGCAACAAAAGAAATAGCTGGTTTGTAGCAGATATTTAAAGTACAAAGTAAGACAAAAATAAAAATAAAAAAAGGTTTAGCCATCTATAGCCCTCTGAGATTTTTTAGCATATAGATCTCCCAAGTTTTTGCCTGCTATATAGTCCAAGGCTCCAGGACTGAAGTAATCTAATGTTTTAAGCCACTATTCTTGCTCCATGAAGACCCTTATTTATGATCTTGGCTTGTTTTTCTTAATAATAATCAACAAAATCCAAAAGAGTTTTGTTTTTAATAGAAACCTTATATTTTAACCCTCACTGAACATTAATGAAACAGCCTTTGACATCTGATACACTGATGTATTGATCCTGACAAGAAGATGAGTATTAGATGACTGAGTGTCAGGACCTTTATATGTAAAAATATACTGTTCCTGAAAAAATAAGAACCTAATTCCCTTTGTTCTTAAGTACAGGAGAGAGCTGATGTCATGACTATGTGGAAGAATAATGCCAATAGGACTATTTATTTAATTAGTAATAAGATAAAAATCCTTCTAATGCAGCTTGATCAGAGGTCAATCTGATGGTCTCTATAACAAGAAGATTTCAGAGACGGGCTTAACAATAATCTCTAGACTTCAATTTCCCACTCGTAAATGGTCATATAACGTAGTGTAAGCATTCCTATTTGTTCAAACTTTTTTTAACCACGATGAGCTAATGTGCAGCAACTGAACAAACACCCCTACACACTCATGTTTGGCCACACAGATGACCTCTGAAGAAAGAAAGGATCAATTAAACTGAGTCAAGCATTGGCCATATTTTCACCCACTGGAATCAGACACATTCATTACAGGAAGTGAAAAACATAACACTTAGAAAACTGTTTCAAACAAAATTTATGATTTGTGTCATTTCAACGTTGAATTTGGGGAAAGTTAACTTTTATTCATTTGTAAAAGCTTATTTTTGTTTTAGTATTTCACTTATACATTCTCTTTTTTACATAACCCATTCCCAATAAGCTCCCTGCCCAGCAATAAAATCCTACCTTATAGAAAAGAATTAATATAGCAATTGACTGAGTGTATATAACAAGGTTAAGTGGCTTGACCAAGATCACACAGATAGTAAGTGTCCAAGGACAAATTTGAACTCAGGAAAAGGAGTCTTCCTGACTCCAGACCCAGCACTCTGTCCACTGTGCCACCTAGGTGCCTGTTCCATATTAATAGTATCTATTAGTAATGTTATTAAATAATAAATATCTACAGAAGATTATTATTTAAAAGAAGGGAAGAGAGAATGCATATGCATCCTTGCTCCTTTATAATTATTGATAATTTCAGTAACTTTTAGAGGTGGTGTTTTATATTTAGTGCATATGCGCATGTATGTGTGTTTAGTGGTGTTTCTTGATTTTCTCTATCTGACTTGATACTGTTGACACACCTGATATTACTAATTCCTGATCCTTGGACCAGTGTGCACCTCCCACATCGCTATTTGGATATTTGGACTTCATATCCCTGCAGGTTTGCCCTCTGACTCCTGTTTCCTTAAATGAACATTCTAATGGCAACTTCCCTGTTTTAGATCTAAGCTCTCCATTTCAGAAGTTTAAGCCTATTAGTTCTTCCCCTGAGGTGTGCAATCAATATGAGGACTTAATTTTGTCTTCTTCTTGGGTTCATAGTTTGAAATTTAGCACATTTCATGGTTTTATTTCTAGACATTGGATAAGAAAAATATTTTTTAAATCTCCTTTTTGCTAGCTATAAATTAAATTGTTTCCCTTCCTGGACTTTTGTGAACTACGAACATTAAGCCAAAAAAAAATGAGTAAAAACCAAAGCAAGGTCAAGAAGTATGACTGCAAAATAACTAAGTGTCTCTATTTGGAGAAGAAATAAACACTGCAGAAGCATTCAATCAGAGGAAAGCTATTCAAATACCTTGATTCTTCATGTTGTATTAAATTGAAAAAAGCATGATGAAATTAAGGCAATTGGAAGGTGAGCAGGTGATCAATAAATTATTCTAGAAGATCATATAAAATTGTTTAAACTATTCTTCTTAAGGCAAAATTTGTCACTTATAATCATAAACATCTCACATACTTTTTCAAATAAACATTATTTTTCTCTCCACTAAGATCCATTCTCACAATCCAAATCTGTTATAGTGCTTTTGAAAAACTTCCAGTGGATGGCACAAGGAAATATTCATGCAAAACATTCATTACCAGTTGACTCTCTTGACCATAAACTGGCCTTATTATTGATTGATTACTTGGTTCTCTGAAAGTTTTGCCTGTAGAACTTGTTTTCCTTTCCTTATTATAGTGATGGTAGTCAATGATACTGTGAATGAACTACAGGTATTTTTGCATGGGATCTTAAAGGAAACCAGGGTGTGTGGGGTGTTCAGGAAGGATTAGCACCTCTGGTATAAGGGTTTGCTGAACACTTTTCAGGGCTGCTCATTCTACCCTCACCCATGGCTCCAAGAAGCTGTAGCATACTCAGTGGCCACACCCCCCATAAAACCATCTCGTGGATGCGTCAACCCAGATTGAGAGTAACTGACAGACTTCAGAGCCATCAGTGAGTTAAAGACGATGTCTAACTAAATCACATGAATACTTCCTCCTGGTGGAATGGGCATGAGTGGAATATGGCCCTCCTGAAGACTTCACACAGTAGGGATATAGAAATTATCTTTAAAATGAAATAAGTGAATTTCTTTTAAGAACAAAAATGGACTTGGAGTTTAACCTTGCAGAGACTTGGTCACCTGATTTCTAGAAATCTGGGGCTCAAAGGCAGTAAGTGCCCTCTCTTCTTTTTCTTAGTACTACCTCAGCATGACAGTTTTACCAAATAAGGACTCAAACTATGGAATCCAACCCTTCCCTCGATTGTAATATTACTGCCACACCAGCACTAAGTTTGCCAAAGAAGAGGTTGCCCCCCCAACCCCTTCCCCTTTACCTAAGCTATAGTACTGTCACATCAGCAGTTAGTTAGTTACTAAATAAGGGAATATATATTTGATTGTCTGTGTTTAACTTCCTGGTCTTTTGTCTAGCTGTTCACACCTAGATTGTAAACCCACCTCCTAGCCAATGGAGAGGAGGGATAGTGGAGGGTGGGCTTTTTTGGGTTAGGGTATATAATGATGCTTTGTTTTCTGTAAACATGCCTCCTTCCACCAGTCTGTTCTGGTGGAGGTGATGCCCCTTTCTCGTGAGAACTGAATAAACATTTTCTGTTCTTACCTTGAGATGCCTCTTTATTTTACAAACTTTTGGGTAAGGGTCTTGTACCCTACACAGACAGATGGGAACAATTTGTTCCAACTGCCATGAATATGGCTGAAGCAGCTCCTATGGAGTGCTTAGAGCTTGGCCAGATATCAAAGTTACCAGCATCATCTATTGCATTCCCAGCCATCTCTGGTCACCTTGACTTTTGTCTCACCGCTGGACTTTGATGACTCTGGAAGAGAGAGTGAAGCTGATGTCTTTATTTAACTCTGCCTCACTTAAATCCAATTCATGCACATGTTGAGACATCACCCTGTAATGTCATTGATCTTCTTCAAAAGCAAAGGACAAACAACCAAAAAGGAAACTGTTTCTCAGCTAACTTTTTTCTACCAATCTTGATAAAAGGCTGCCAAAATTGCATCCTAAATTCTGTTTTGTGATGATGTAATCAAATAGGAAATTAATCTGGAGTCCTAGTTACATCTGCTATGTTCTTTGAGAACTGTGAACAGAGTATTCTCCTGCAATCTCTCTGAAGGGAGTTTATCTTTTTTGTTGTTGTTACTGTTAATTTAATTGCCTCTTGATTTCTTGAAAAGGTAGTTGATATATTTGTCTAGCATCCTTCCTGTGTTCCTTTTAGAAAAGCTGGAATTTCAAATGCTGGTAAAGGAGTTCTTTAGGTAAGACTCTCCCAACGAATTTTAAATCGGAGACCTTGTGTCAAAATGAACCTCAAACACTTCATGCTGTGTGACCAGGGGTATGTTGAAGCCAGTTTAAACCAGCTCAGCTCAACCAATTGTTCATTTTCAGTGTAAGCATTTATGCCTCAGACCTTGGCAAATGCTCCAAATCAGGGCTTGATTTGTTGTTTTCTTAATTGTTGAAACTTAAGAAAGCATTGGAGCCAATGATAATGCAAGTATAACTTAAAACTATGTCATTCATACATTCTGGTTTTGGGTGAGCCAATTGCGATATGTTTACCAGAACACTATTATATGTGACCATGAGGAAGTCACTAACCCTCTGAGAGATGCAGTTTTCTTTATCCATAAAATGAGGATAATACTTTTGCAGTACTTACCTCACAGGTTTGTGAGGAAAGCACTTTAAAAAATCACAGTTATTTAAATGTGTTACTATTATTAGTTCATTATTTCTATCTCTGATAGCCTGACTACTAGAAAAGTCACCACTCGTGGGAACACTACTCCTTTGCCTTTGTCATGACTGTTGACCACTTACAGAACACAGATGAGATAGAAGTCAGCAAATGAATTTATTTTCGATGAGATAAAAGACCTCAATGTCTTATTATCTGCCTTTCTATTCCTTCCGAAAATTTTCCAGGCCTTAACATTTACCCTGTCTTGATCCTAATACCATCATTTTAACTACTCATATAACTTAAGGATCTCTGGGCTTTTGGGTCCTTGGACCTTCCACTGTACCCTTGGTACAGTGTTTTCCATCTGTCTTTCCATTTCTTTCCATCTGTCTTATAAATGAACTTTATGGGGGAGGAGCCAAGATGGTGGAGTAGAAAGACACACATATGCTAGCTCTGAAGCCACAGCCCATAAAATATCTGAAAAGAAGAACTCCCAACAAATTCTGGAGCAGCAGAAGCCACAGAACAACGGAGCAGACGAGATTTCTGTTCCAGAAATACCTGAAAACCTGACGTGAAAGGTCCATCGCACACCGGACTGGAGCAGAGCCCAGCCCTGCCTTGGCCACGCAGCACCGAGAGGAGCAGATCTGAGCAGGCTTCAGGGACAGAATCTCCAGCAGCCACTCAGGTCCCCCCACCCACAGGTGACAAGGGTCAGTGAGAGGGTCTTTTTGGGTGGCCGACAGGGGAGTGGGGTGTCCCTTTGGCTCAGGCCCCCTCGGGAGGCAGCAGAGGGGGTGGTGGCAGACAGGGCCTCCCAAAGCAGGCAGGAGCTCAGATCCGTTGTTGAAGGTCTCCGCATAAACTCCCTGAGGGAACTGAGTCCCCTGAGCACCTGAACTTAATCTCACACTGAATAGGAGCCCTGCCCCTGCCCAAAACCCTGAGGCTGGGAATCAGCATTTCAATCTCAGACCCCAAGTGCTGGCTGGGCAGATCTGGAGGTGAGGTGGGGGTGGAAAGAAAACTCAGAAGTCAAGTCACTGGCTGGGAAAATGCCCAGAAAAGGGGAAAAAAAAATAAGACTATAGAAGGTTACTTTCTTGGTGAACAGATATTTCCTCCCTTCCTTTCTGATGAGGAAGAACAATGCTTACCATCAGGGAAAGACACAGAAGTCAAGGCTTCTGTATCCCACACATCCAAAATAAATATACCATGGGCTCAGGCCATGGAAGCACTCAAAAAGGATTTCAAAAATCAAGTTAGAGAGGTGGAGGAAAAACTGGGAAGAGGAATGAGAGAGATGAAAGAAAAGCATGAAAAGCAGGTCACCTTGCTAAAGGAGATCCAAAAAAATGCTGAAGAAAATAACACCTTGAAAAAAAGGTGAACTCAATTGGCAAAAGAGGTTCAAAAAGCCAATGAGGAGAAGAATGCTGTAAAAAGCAGAATTAGTCAAATGGAAAAGGAGATTCAAAAGCTCACTGAAGAAAATAGTTCTTTCAAAATTAGAATGGAACAGATGGAGGCTAATGACTTTATGAGAAACCAAGAAATTACAAAACAAAACCAAAAGAATGACAAAATGGAAGATAATGTGAAATATCTCATTGGAAAAACAACTGACCTGGAAAATAGATTCAGGAGAGACAATTTAAAAATTATGGGACTACCTGAAAGCCATGATCAAAAAAAGAGCCTAGACATCATCTTTCATGAAATTATCAAGGAAAACTGCCCTGAGGTTCTAGAACCAGAGGACAATATAAGCATTCAAGGAATCCACAGATCACCACCTGAAAGAGATCCAAAAAGAGAAACTCCTAGGAACATTGTGGCCAAATTCCAGAGTTCCCTGGTCAAGGAGAAAATATTGCAAGCAGCTAGGAAGAAGCAATTCAAGTATTGTGGAAATACAATCAGGATAACACAAGATCTAGCAGCTTCTACATTAAGGGATCGAAGGGCGTGGAATATGATATTCCAGAAGTCAAAGGAACTAGGACTAAAACCAAGAATCACCTACCCAGCAAAACTGAGTAGAATACTTCAGGGGAAAAAATGGTCTTTCAATGAAATCAAGGATTTTCAAGCATTCTTGATGAAAAGACCAGAGCTGAAAAGAAAATTTGACTTTCAAACACAAGAATCAAGAGAAGCATGAAAAGGTAAACAGCAAAGAGAAGTCATAAGGGACTTACTAAAGTTGAACTGTTTACATTCCTACATGAAAAGAAAATATTTGTAACACTTGAAACTTTTCAGTGTCTGGGTAGTGGGTGGGATTACACACACACACACACACACACACAGCACAGAGTGAATTGAATAGGATGAGATCATATCTTAAAAAAATGAAATGAAGTGGTGAGAGAGAAATATATTGGGAGGAGAAAGGGAGAAATGGAATGGGGCAAATTATCTCTCATAAAAGAGGCAAGCAAAAGACTTTTTAGTGGAGGGAAAAAGAAGGGAGGTGAGAGAAAAATATGAAGTTTACTCTCATCATATTCCACTAAAGGAAGGAATAAAATGCACACTCATTTTGGTATGAAAATCTATCTTACAATACAGGAAAGTGGGGGATAAGGGGATAAGCAGGGTGGGGGGATGATGGAAGGGAGGGCAAGGGGAGGAGTGAGCGATTTGAAGTTAGCACTCTTGGGGAGGGACAGGATCAAAAGAGAGAATAGAAGCAATGGGGGGCAGGATAGGATGGAGGGAAATATAGTTAGTCTTATACAACACAACTATTATGGAAGTCATTTGCAAAACTACACAGATATGGCCTATATTGAATTGTTTGCCTTCCAAAGGGAAGGGGTGGGGAGGGAGGGATGAAGAGAAGTTGGAACTCAAAGTATTAGGAACAACTGACAAGTACTGTTCTTGCTACTAGGAAATAAGAAATACAGGTAAAGGGGTATAGAAAGTTATCTGGCCCTACAGGACAAAAGAGAAGATGGGGACAAGGGAAGGGAGGGATGATAGAAGAGAGGGCAGATTGGGGATAGGAGCAATTAGAATGCTCGGTGTTTTGGGGTGGGGGGAAGGGACAAATGGAGAGAAAATTTGGAACCCAAAATTTTGTGAAAATGAATGTTAAAAGTTAAATAAATTAATAAAAAATTTTACATAGAAAAAAATAAAAAAAATAAAAAGCAAATAAATAAATAAATAAATAAATGGACTTCATGTGTTGTATCTCCCAGTTAAAATGTGAGTTCCTTAAGAGCTAAGATTTTCTCCCTTTTTTCTCATGTGTATTCATTTTATTGTGAATTTATGGACTAAAACAAGCATTTTCGTAACATATTATAAAAAAAAAGACAATTACACAGGAAATTGCAAATCCCTTATGTACAACTTGCTATTGTTTTTAAATAAATAATAGAGTAATCATGCAAATTTCTCTTTTTTTCCTTTTTACTTCCTTTCTCCCCACCCTGGGATGGCTACCCTTAGACACAAATAGGTGTGTATATGTGTGTATATACATACATATAATACATGTAGATATACTCATATATGTATAGACATATATGTGTATGTGTAGAATTATTCTATACATACTTCTATTTATCAGTTTTTTCCTCTGGTACAGACAGTATCTTTCTTCATATGACCTTTATAGTTCATTTTCTCCTTTTTAAAACTTTTATCTCTAGCACTTAGCTAAGTGAATAATATCACATAGAGGGGCTTAACAAATTACTTCTAATTAATTCCACAAACTCAGATTTCTATATTCTACCAATTCTAATTTACTATATATTATATTCTAATTTATTATATACTATAATATATATTATATATCATAACTATACATCGTAGATTTCTATATTCTGCCTATATGAGGGATCAGTGTAAGACAGAAAAGGACAAATGGTAAATTTGGAAAGGAAATAGGTAAAGCCAAAGTCTACAAGTTATCTTTTAAAGGGGGAACAGAGAAGTGGATAACTATTGAAAATACCATCTTAAACTTAATATGTACTTTAAAATTATTCATTATAGTGATTCATAGTGTTAATGCAATGCTATTTTCAATTCTTCATTGAATAAGGAAATGTTTATTGATGCTAATTATGTTCAAAATTTTTAAAAAGAAGAAATTCTGTTTTATTCGTCTACTTTGCCATAGTCTGTGTGTGGTAGAAAGAATAACAGTGCTTGGAAAGAAAGGATTGGAGGAAGGGGCAGTTATACTTTAAGCATGTTCAACCCAATCATTTTAAAAATGGTCCTTTTGAATATAAAAGACTACTAAATACTCTATTTTATAAGTTGGAAAAGTGCTCATTTAAAATGTATAACAGGAAATAAAATTGCTTGGGGAAGGCAATGCATTTCAGATGCCACCATCACTGCCATCAGTATCACTATCGCTCTGCAGTGGTGGGATGCTTCAAAAACAAATTTTACCATGGAGCCAATAGCAAGGTCTGCCAAATAACCAATAAAAGACAGATGTGACTACTGGAAAAATAAATTGTTGAGTGAGGCATGTGACAAAAGGCATTTTTTTCTGTCTAGGCAAGGCTCCTCTCTGCCCTACCCCCCCATGTCCCTCCCTTTAGAGAGAAAACTTCAGGGAAGACTATGATAGAAAGAAATGCTTTTTTTCCCCCTTATGACATCTGACCAAAAGATATTTCCCTCTCTTTTTGAAACAAATTTGACACCTTTGATTATGCTTAAAGCTTAATGTAAATGGTACTGCTAACAAGGCATACCCATAATTTTTGACACTATTGTGATCCATTTCTCTCCTAATTATCCAGGGAGTGAGTACCAGCATTAGGCTCCATGTGCTCCAGCTAATCGCTTGTAAGTGCTGGAAGCAGGACTGAACTTGTAAAAAGAACAGCAATCTGAGATGGTAAGCAGATGGCTGTTTCTCAGAGTGACTGTTACCACAGCAGGCACAATTTATTGATGATATTATGGTCAAGTAGCTAAAGGGATACAGTAAGAGATTCTCTTTTTATTAATTGAATAATGCCTTCTGACATGTCACTGGCGTTTTAGAAGCCTTTTCTTACATACCAGACATCTATTAGTATTCATAGCACCTTTCAATGGAAAATCTATAACACTTTCTGCATCTCAATTTCCTTTTGGAAAAAGGAAAACTCTTTTGAATAAGGGGTATGAGGATTTTTTTTTCAATAAAACTGTGCATGATATGTTTGTTTTGTTTAATTTTGTTTGTATTTTGGCTATCCCCCATCCTGTGTAGAGAACCGGGGCATGGGGGAAGCTGTTAAAGGGGTTGTGGTATTAAAAGTTTTTAACTTTATAAATTCTAAAACAAACAAAAAGCTATAGGACTAATGCATTTTCAATTCATTTGTGAAACAAGTCATCTGGCTTAAATCGCAAATTAGCATTAAATTGGGAAATTTACTTGAAACCTGTTCATTATTTAGTTGATCTGACTATAATTACATAGTCATACATACATTTAAACATTTACATATGAGTATATGCATATATGTGGGTATAAATATGTGGGTATGTATATGTTTATATGTATATTTGTACATATGTATGTATGTATGTATCCTGGGATTTTCAGCCAAGACCACTAATCGGCATCTGGCATGAGGTCAAGTTGGACTCCTGAGGCCCAATTTAAAATTGGCAAAAATGTACTCTAATGGTTATAGCTAAACATTGAAATTAGCATCCTGACTCCACTATTGACTTACTAGATGACCTTGGGCAAGTCAATCTCTTGTGGTCTAAGTTTCCCTACTTATGAAAAGGCAGTTGTAATATTTGTGGCAAGGACACTTTTAGATTGTTAGATTCAAACTGCAAGTAAAATCTGAAGCATTGCTTTCCTTCTAATTCATAAGAAAAGCACCCTGCCCTGGGAATAGTTCTCTCCAGGGCTATCATGGAGAAAAAGACTTCTCAGAGTGAATGCATTCTATTGTTGTTATAGTCAGGGTTCTATTTTTATCCCAGTTTGAGGAATTTCCATGTTTTTTTTAAAATAATAATACAAAGGATGATCAGTAAGCATTCATTTCTCTTTTGTCTCTGTAGTGGAAGAAATTCAGTAATTTAGAGCATGAGAAGAAAGCTTCTTCTTTTTCAAGATAATATCCACTGACACAGCATTCCTATTCATGGTTGTACAGTAGTTGTGAGACAGATATTAAAACTCCTTTGCTGTCATCACTCAAGGCTGCTCTCTAGAGACTTACATCTGCATATGCATTATTCCTTTACAGTCTCTATCTCTGCTAGGTCTCCCACAGGTCAATGGGTTTGTTTCTTGTTAATTGCTCACAACCATCTAAGTTTTAATCACCTGATCCATCAAAACCCCTTCTCTCTCTGGTTATACTCATCTTGTCAGTAAGTGACATTTTTGGTAATGAAAACACCAGAGCTATTGATAGCATCCCTCAACTGAGTAGAAGGCATCCTGTATTAGTTTTGTCTTCCAAACCAACCTTTTCTATTACAATTGACCTTCTCTTGCTGATTACCACACAAATCATAGCCCTTCTCCCCCTCCCTTTCTATTAGAGTATTCTTCCAGCAGCCTTTCAATTGCCTGACTGCAGTTGGTAATTGGATTCATGTTTTGGAGCACAGCTTTCTAAAGAGAAGCCTGGAATAATTCAAATGGAACACCCTGGCCTTAGGCTGGGACCATATGTTAAACTCAGATTTGTGTCAGTAAAGTCTATTGCTGTAGCAATAATAAAATCCACTTTCATGTCGCAAAGTTATGTTTTATTAGAGAGTTTAACTTATTTAAGGTAGTCAGGGAAGCCAAATGTCCATGTCATTGCAATATTAAGATGTTTAAAAGGATGAAGAAATTTCTTTGACTTGGTAAATTATTTAGAAGGAGGAGAAAAAAGATCCCAATTGGGCAACTATACTGTCTCATTCAATTTCTCAGACCTGGCTACAAGTAGTTTTCAATTATATAATATCCAAATTAGAGGCCCTCAAAAAACCAGTGGTCTGGCAGTTTATTCTGGATCTAATGCCCACTTCTGAGTGTAGGGAATATAGGGCTTTCAAACTTCCCATGACTCTGCTTAGATTGGAAAACTTTCTCTTTTTTCTTATTAAAAGGGACAGAGACTGCCTATGTACAGTCTATAACAGTAGTTTTGTGTGTGTGTGTGTGTGTGTGTGTGTGTGTGTGTGTGTGTGTGTGTACTGGTAGCAGTATAGCTCTTTAGATGTTTGTTGCTTATTCGTAGACTATGATGTGGTCTTTCTTTACACAGGATTGTATTTTCTAACGTCTTAACAAATGAAAAAAAAGCTTAGGAAGCTCTGAAAAAATTATGATCACTGAAGAAACCACAAAGAACCCTATTCTTCAAGGATGAATCAGTTTCTTTACATCATTACGATAGCATTTAGCATTAGTATTCCATTATAAATGACAGTGGCTTAAAGTCTTGGACCAGGAGTCAAGAATAATAATACTAGCTAGCATTTATATTGCACTTTAAATTTTTCAAAGAACTTTATATATGTTATATTATTTGAGCTTCCCAACAACCCTGAGAAATGGGTGCTATTATCCTATTTTACAGATAAGAAAAACTGAGGCTGAGAGAGGTTAAGTGGCTTGGCCAGAGTCATACAATTAGTATGTCTCAGAGTCCAGACATGAATTCTCATTTTCCTGACTCCAGGTCCAGCACTATCATCTAGCTAGGAAAATCCAAGTTTAATTCCAACTTCTGACATCCCCTTTGACACTCTAATTTGGCTTCTGAATGTTTTCTGTGTAACCATGAGCAAGTCATTTAACGTTTTGGAGACTCGGTTTTTTTTGTCTTTAAAAAGAGGGATGAAAATATTACCTCAGTACCTCACACAGTGTTTTTATAAGGCTCTGAGTTAATAATCTGTACTTGCCAGTTATAATTACACTAAATATTACTGAACAAAATGAATTCATGAATATGCCTGAGACACTAATTTAATTAACTAAAGGTGTAGATCATGAAATCACCACCCTCTTGATAGAGAATGATCTGTGAAAAATTTTATTTGTCCTTTCTTGAAAATGACTACATTAAAAGAAAGTACTACAACTCTTTGCTGGAGGTGGAGGAATCATGGCTATGATTACAAGGCATCTTTGAGATTCTTGTTAATAAAATAAGGAGGTTGTCCTCTAAATCTATGATCTTATTCTTTTTTTACCCTACAATATCAGAAGTATAACTTGCCAGTGAACGTGTTACTTCAGTTTCTCTCCTTGATTTCACTATGCATCTACTCTGTCCACTGCACGTATTAGAAGGAGAGCATCCCCTAGGTATGAGGAGAAAAACTTTTTCTTTCTCTGTTTTTCTTACTATATAACCTTATTAAATGCCTTTATCTCAAACTAATTTTGTTCTCTGACTGGCTATTACAGGTACATATTGCTCACTGCTCATGAGCAACAGTTTTACTGGTGCAGACCCATAGATCATTTGAAACTTAGGGGAGTTGTCCAATAGGATGTACAACCTATGATTTGGGAAGTGGAGAAGCAAATGCTTTAGGTATAACTGACATTTGAAGCAGTCATAGTATTACAAGCCATCAAGCCATTCTGTGAAGATTTTATTTAGGAGGTGCTAGAAATTTATCCAGCATCTTGATTGTGCTCCATTAATCAGGTCCTCCTGGCTAGCCACTTCCTATTCAGACATGGAGTGCATCTCCTATCAGAGAGATACCCAGTAACAGCCTAAATAGAATTACTTCCTTTGTGGTTTTGGTGTCTTTATGACTCATAAGTTTTCAAAAAATTTTTTTCATTTTTTCATTTAAAAGTTACATACCTGGGGCAAAAGCAAATTAAATTACTAATGATAATGGAAGATTTGAATGATATAATGATAATGAGTGATAGCGAATGACTTTCAGAGAGTCTATGATAATGTCAACAAGAAGTTGTAAGAAAGTTCAGGTGGTGGAGTCAAGATGGTAGGGTAGGAAGACACATATACTCTAACGATTCCCCCATGGTCCACAAAATACCTGTAAAAAGTGCCTCTCAACAAATATTAGAGCAGCAGAAGCTACAGAACAACAGAGTGAAAGAGGTTTCCAGCCAAAGGTAACCTGGAAGGCCAACAGGAAAGGTCTATCTCACCGGGCTCTGAGTACAGCAGAGCCCAGCCCTGGCTGTACAGCACTGGGAGGAACAGGACCTGAACAGACCTCCAGGGCAGAATTCCAAGCAGGGAGGGTCCCAGGTTCCTCAATCCACAAGCAACAAAGAAAACTCCAGAAGTCAGTGTGGGAGGGCTTTCTCAGCTAGAAGAGAGGGGAATGGGGTTCCACCAGGACTGGCCACATGCAGTGGCAGCAGCATGTGGGCAGTGAACAGCTACACAGAAGCATCCTGGATCCATTGTCCAGCCAACTCAGGCTAAAGCCTCTGGTGGAATAAAGCAGCTGATCTGTATCTCAGCCTTGAGCAAGGTACTGGGGAGAGGAGGAGCACTAGGACCTCCCCCTTGACAAAGGATTCAGAAGTCAAGTAAACTGGCTGGGAAAATGCCCCAAAAAGGGAAAAAAATAAAACCGTAGAAGGTTACTTGCTTGGTGAACAGGTGTCTCCTTCCACACTTTTGGATGAGGAAGAACAAGGCGCACTGTCAGAGGAAGTCAAGGCCTCTGCCTCCAGTACCTCAAAAATGAATATGAAATGGGTTCAGGCCATAGAAGAGCTTGAAAAGTGAGTCAGCAGCTTGCTAAAGGAGAACCAAAAGAATGCTGAGGAAAATAACACCTTTAAAAATAGGCTAAATCAATTGGAAAAAGAGGTCCAAAAAGTCAGTGAGGAGAAGGAGACTTTAAAAAGCAGAATTAGAGAAATGGAAAAGAAGGTTCAAAAGCTCACTGAACAAAATAGTACTTTAAAAGAGAGAATCGAGTTCAGGGAAGCTATGAGATAAACCAGGAAGTTAGAAAACAAAACCAAAAGTTTGAAAAAATAAAAGATAATGTGAAACATCTCATTGGAAAAACAACTGACCTGGAAAATAGATCCAGGAAAGACAATTTAAAAATTAGGGGCCTACCTGAAAGTCATGATCAAAATAAGAGCATAGACATTATCTTTCATGAAATTATCAGGGCAAACTGCCCTGATATTCTAGAACCAGAGGGCAAAATAAATATTGAAAGAATCCACCAATCATCTCCTGAGAGAGACCCAAAAAGAGAAACTCATAGGAATATTGTGACCAAATTGCAGAGTTCCCAGGTCAAGGATAAAATATTGCAAGCAGCTAGAAAGAAACAATTCAAGTATTGTGGAAATACAAGCAGGCAGCTTCTCCATTAAGGGATCGAAGGGCTTGGAGTAGGATATTCCACAAGCCAAAAGAACTGGGATTAAAACCAAGAATCACCTACCCAGCAAAACTGAGTATAATACTTCAAAGGAATAAATGGTCATTCACTGATATAGAAGACATTCAAGCATTCATGATGAAAAGACCAGAACTGAAGAAAAAATTGACTTTCAAACACAAAAATCAAGAGAAGCATGAAAAGGTAAATAGGAAAGAGAAATCATAAAAGACTTTCTAAAGTTGAACTGTTTACATTCCTACTTGGAAAGATAATATTTGTAACTCTTGAAACTTTTCTCAGTATTTGGGTAGGTTGAGGAATTATACACACACACACATACATGCACACTCACACACACTCACACACATAAACAGAGAGTACAGGTTGAATTGAATCAGAAGAGATGATATCCATAAAAAAAATAAAATAAAAATTAAGGAGTGAAGGAGGAAAATACTAGGAGAAGAATGGGAGAAATGGAATGGGGCAAGCTATAACTCATAAAAGAGATAAGAAAAATTTTGTTCAATGGAGGAGAAAAGGGAGAAGGTGAGAGGGGAAAAGTGAAGCCTACCCTCTTCACATATGGCTTAAGGAGGGAATAACGTGCCCACTAAATTTGGTATGAAAATCTATCTTACACTACAGGAAAGCAGGGGAGGAGGTGACAAGTGGGGTGAGGGGGATGATAGAAGGGATGGCAAATGGGAGAAGGGAGTAACTAGAAGTACACACTTTTGGGAAGGGACAAGGTCAAATGAGAGAACAGAAAAAAATGGGGACCCATTCCTACTAAAAATGCTGGAGAACATAGGAATAAAGGGAACTTTCCATAAAATAATAAGCAGTACATACCTAAAAACTTCAGCAAGCATTATATGCAATGGAGATAAGCTAGATGCATTTCCAATAAGATTAGGGGTGAAACAAGGATGTCCATTATCACCACTGTTATTCAATATGGTACTAGAAATGTTAGCTGTAGCAATTAGACAAGGTAAAGAAATTGAAGGAATAAGAATAGGCAAAGAAGAAACTAAGTTTTCACTCTTTGCAGATGATATGATGATATACTTAGAGAATCCCAGAGATTCAGGTAAAAAACTACTTGAAATAATAAACAACTTTGGCAAAGTTGCAGGTTACAAAATAAACCAGCACAAATCTTCTGCATTCGTATATACTAGTAACAAAGTTCTCTAAATCACTTTTGATTAGAGCAATGCAAATCAAAACAACTCTGAGGTACCACACCGCACCTATTAGATTGGCAAACATAACAGAACAGGAAAATGATAAATGTTGGAGAAGATGTGGGAGAGTTGGAACACTAATTCATTGTTGGTGGAGCTGTGAGCTTATCCAACCATTCTGGAGAGCGGTTTGGAACTATGCCCAAAGGGCTACAAAAATGTGCATACCCTTTGACCCAACAATATTGTTTCTAGGACTGTATCCCCAAGAGATCATAAAAATGGGAAAGGGTCCCACATGTACAAAAATATTTATAGCAGCACTCTTTGTAGTGACCAAAAACTGGAAATCAAGGGGATATCCATCAATTGGGGAATGACTGAATAAATTATGGTATATGAATGAAATGGAATGCTATTGTGTCATAAAAAATGATGAATAAGAAGACTTTAGAGAGGCCTGGAAAGACTTATATGAACTGATGCTGAGCAAAAGGAGCAGAACCAGGAGAACTTTGTGGACAGCAACGACCACAGTGTGAGAGTTTTTTCTGGTGGACTTAGATCTTCATAGCAATGCAAGGACATAAAAAAAAAAATCCCAATGGTCTTCTAAGGCAAAATGCCTTCCACATTCAGAGAAAGAACTATGGAATTCAATCACAGAATGTAGCAGATCATTGTGTGTGTGTGTGTGTGTGTGTGTGTGTGTGTGTGTGTATTATGTTTTGGTTTGTTATATGATTTCTCCCATTTATTGTAGTTCTTCTATACAGCATGACTACATTGAAAATTTATTCAATAGGAATGTTTGTGTAGATCCTACATAGAATTGTATGTCGTCTTCGGGAAGGGGGGTGGGGGTGGGGGTAGTTAGAAGGAAAAAAAGTCTAAGTTTTATGGTAGTGATTGTAGAACATTAAAAATAAATAAAATGAATATAAAAAGGGGGGGACAGGGCAGAATGGAGGGCAATATAGTTAGTATAACACAACATGATTATTATGGAAGTCTTTTCGAAAATGACACATATATAGCCTGTATTGAATTGCTTGCCTTCTCAGTAAGGGTGGGTAGGGAGTGAGGGAGGGAGGGAGGGAGAGAAGTTGGAATTCAAAGTATTAGAAACAAATGTTGAGAATTATTACTACATATAACTGGAAAATAAGAAACACAGGTAATGGGGTGTAAAAATTTATTTTACCCTACAAGAAAAAAGAGAAGATGGGGATAAGGGAAGGGTGGGGTGTGATAGAAGGAAGGGTACATTGAAGGAAGGGGTCATCAGAATGCAAGGTATTATGGAGTGGCAGGAGGGAATAGATGGGGAGAAAAACTGGAACTCAAAATTTTGTGGAAATGAATGTTGAAATCTAAAAATAAATAAATAGATACAATTAAAAGAAAAGAAAGTATGGGTGGTATAGAAGTGAGGATTAATCTCTCCTCTCAAAAGTGAGAGGAAATTAATTCCCTCTACAAAAGTAGACAGCAGTAGATAAGGCCTAAAGAGCTACCTAATGTCCGTAGTGATTTGCCTAGGGAATGTGTCCCAGGTTGGACTGCTAGATGGCATAATGGAAAGATCACCAGGGCTGGCATTAGGAAAACCTGAGTTCAAATCCAGCCTTTGACACTTATTAGGTATGTAACCCTTGGCAAGTCACTTAATCCTATTTGCCTCAGTTCCTTATCTGTAAAATGTGCAGAAGAAGGAAATCATAAACCACTCCAATGTCTTTGCTATGTCAGACATGACTGAATGACAAGTGTCCCAGATAGACCAATTCTTCATGACTCCAAACTGATCACTCTATCTACAAAATCCAATGTCTCTAAGCAATCATTGTATAAAGGTAAATTGGAAATAGAACTGACTCTGAAGTAAGACCTAGATTCAGATCCTGCCTCTAATAATGACTTTCTGTGAGATGTTGGACAAATTATTTAACCTCTTTAGACTGTTTCTGTATTTATAAAATGCTGGGGGTACAGTAGGTAGCTTTTGACCCTCCTAGTGCTCTGCATTTGTGGCCCTATGAACTCTGTAAATACTGACAATCTTATCACAGAATCACATGAATTGAATTTATATGTAGAATTTTTGAAATGTACCTTATGAAAAAAATTATGATATACTTACATAAAATTACCAGATTTTTTTCTATTTTTCTTTCTAGAGTAATAAATAACATTAAACTCCTTAGACATATAATTCAGTTATTAATTTTATTTTCTTTCACCAATCCCTTCCTCTGCTACTCTTCAGGTGCTGCTGAAGAGTAGAGGAACCACTCCAAATTCATCCATGGCATATTGGCAGCTAGAGAATGTTCTCCTTCAAGAGCTCTGCTCTAGCTCTGCCTCTTCCTCTTCCACAGTCAACAAACTCCTCCCACCACAGGCTCCATGTGACTCAGAGACTCATGTGACTCAGGCTTCCATGTGACCCAGGTAGGTCACATGGACCTATTAATGAATATGAAAGATCTCCCCATTTAAATTACCATTAAAGTCTCTGAGACCAGATTTGAAATCAGGTAGATAGCTGATTCTGACAATGTTGGCCTTGTGACCATAGACAAGTTAGTTCATCTTTTTAATTTTTTTTTACTTTTTTAAACAAGCATTTTTTTTTTGTAAAATTTGGCATTCCTTTTAATCCCCCCCAAGCAAATTATTTTTGAATCAGCCAATACATATTATAAATAGTCTGACAAATCAAATTCCCAAATTACCCATGTCCAAAAATGTATCTTTCCACATTTTAAATTAATCACCACTTTCTCAAGAAGCTAGTAGAGTATTTCATATTCATTGTTTTGGTTTCTCCTCTGCCCTCAAAAGAGGGATGACTAGGCTCTTAGCCATCGGTTCACATCCCCTCCAATTGTTTTACCATAATTCGAAGGGTTCCTTGTAAACTACTTCCATTTACCCACTTAGCAAAATTAGCTTTTACACAGGAATGCGTACTTCAAGTTAATAACAAAAACAGAATCATTTTCTTATCTCAATAGTGGGTGAGGAATGCATAATCATCCACATATACCAACTCAGTCTCTTTGATGTACAGTGAAGAAAGAGGAGGGTAACTGGATTCACAAAAAATAGCATGGTCCTACTGAGTTTTCAGTCCAAAGTCCCTCTTTGCACTCTGGTGTGGCACCTCAGAGCACCCTACCTTCTCAGAGCTTCCCTTCTGGACTGGCTGCAAGAGTCAACCTGGAATACTGCTTCCAAACTCACTGTAGCTTGAGGTTCCAGGTTGGAGGACTAAGACTAAAAGTTAAAGTCTATTTGAGGGGTCACAGGTGCTGAGAAGGTAGCCCTTGCCCTCACATCCAGGTCAGTGCATGATGTGTAAGCTTCAAGTGAATAAGATCTTTGACTTTGCAAAGTAAAAGAGAGAGAGAGATTGTCCCAGTCTAGTAGCCTTGAAGATATAATATATTCCTACTATGAGGTTAATGGAAAGAAGTTGTTCCTACCCACATGAAAGGGGAATGCAGAATGTCTTCTCCAAGAAGCAAGTCTCTGACATTTCCCATGTGGGTGCCTCTACCTTAGGTGATCTAGGCATGCATAAAGCAAAACCCTATTACACTATTGTCCCTGTTTGAAAATTGTCCTAATTTTAGCAAATAGATAGGGGTGCATTTTGACTACAATCCTTGCCCCCAAATCAGAATAGTTCCCTAGAGTCTCTGAAGGAACATATGTAATATCAGTTTACTTTCTTCCTCAATGACATACAGGAAAGAGTTTTATAACAGTCACTATTGCATAATTTCATGCAATTCCAGATTTATGGATAAAAATAATCACTGAATATTGAAGTACAAATTTTGCAAATTAGACAAAACAAGGAACATTACTCAAAGTTTATGAAATATTTCTGCTTGCTTAATTTTTAACAGGTATCTTACATAGTCTTTCTCAACCTTCAAGCAAAAGAAAGAGAAAAGACAAAGAAAACTTGGCTTTCCATCTCAGAAGGAAGCTTCTTCCACACTGAACATTCCAAACTACATGAAGTTCCCCCAACAGAAATAGGAGACCTAAGTCAACCAGGCATTACTTCTCTCTTAGATGAAAAACTATTCTGTGGGGAAACTCTTCCATGACACATTGGGCTATTGTTCAGTCATGTCTGACTCTTGATGACCTCATTTGGGGTTTTCTTGCAAAGATACAAGAGAAGTTTGCAATTTCCTTCTCTGGACCATTTTACAGATAGGAAACTGAAGCAAACAAGGTTAAGTGACTTGCCTATAGCTAGTAATTATCTGTATCACCAATATGATATTCACAGCACCTACAGTAGCCCTGAATGTCTCAGAACAATTCTGAATTGTGAAGTACAAAACTCTCCACATGGAAGACAGATCCAAAACATTTACTCAGACCCAGAAAGCCAAATCCATCATAGCAACAAAAATCTATACAAGCAATGCAGAGAACAACACCATCCCAAAGCCTTCCCCCCTGCTAGACTTCCCACAAATCAGCTCCATTAAACAAGTCACAAACAGGATCTCTTAAATAAAATCACAAACAAGTCCTTTCACTCACACTAGCCAGCTGCTTGCTTGCCTACATCCTTCCTAGCTCTAAGTGCTCTTACTAATTTCCTCTCAGCTCTGTTCTAGCTCTACCTCTTCCTGTTCCACTTATCCAGCAAACTCCTCTCACCACAGGTTCCATGTAACTCAGACTTTCATGTGACCCAGGCAGGTCACATGGACCCTATTCATGAATATGAAAGATCTCCCCATTTAAATTGCCATTACAGAGTCTGAGACCAGATTTGAAATCAGAAAGATAAATCTTCCTGATCCCAGATCCAGCACTCTATCCACTGTGCTACCTAACTGTCTCCATGACACATAAGGCCACCCAAATGTGTATAACTCTGTATGACCCTGGTATAGTCACTTAACCCCTGTCTGCTTCAGTTTCTTCATCTGTGAAATAGTGATATTAGTTCTTACTTTCCAGGGTTGTTGTGAAGATCAATTAAAATATTTATAAAGTTCTTTGCAAAACTTTAATTTCTACATGTATGGAAATTATTTGTAAAATATTGAGTAAGGAAATATTTGTAAAACACCTTGTAGACCTTAAAGTGCTATATAATTGTCAACTATTTTTATTATTATCATCTTTTTACATCCTATTTCTTCACAATAGAATGTAAACACCTTGAGGACAAGAACCAGTTCATTTCTGTCTTTGTATTCTCAGTACTTAACACGCTGTCTTTAACATAATGTTTTAAAATATTTGTTGAATAAATGAATGAATGGATAAAATCAATGCCTTGCTTTTTATCCCCATTTCTAATTAGTAAACACATAGAGTTAATATTTCTCTAATCACATGAATTATTTTTTCATTTTTATTCTTTTTTATTCCATTTGGTTCTTCCTTTGTGCTTTTCTCATCATAGCCAGTTATCTAACTGGTTGACTCTGTAATGATTCCTGCACCTATAATGAGATGCCTCTTATGCATAAGTAAATAGTCTGCCATTCCTTTATTTTCCTCTTCATGAAGAAACTGTAAGCTAATCTTCCATTTATCTGAGTTAATTTGTAGCAAAGTGAAATTGTGATTTTGGTTCAATTTTTTAATTTTTATTTATTTCTTTAGGGTCTGTAAAGGCATTTAGATAGATATATGTGTTCACACACACACACGCACACATATACACACACACATGCAATAGATTAGGTACACAATACACAGTAGTAATTGACCACAGTAATATGGTACTTGGTAAATCCAAAGATCCAAGCTCATTGGGAAAAAATTCACCATTTGACAAAGATTTCTGGGAAAACTGGAAAGCAGTTTGGCAGAAATTAGGCATAAACCAACATATCACATTGTATATCAAAAAAAGACCCAAATAGGTAAATAATTTAGACATAGAAGGTGATATCATAAAGAAATTATGGGAGCATGGAAAAATGTACCTGTTAAATCTATGCATGCAAGGGAAGAGTTCACAACCAAATAAGAGCCAGAGAGCATCCCAGGAAGTAAAAAGAATCATTTTGATTACATGAAATTAAAAAAGTTTGCACAAGCAAAACCAGTGCAGTCAAGTTAGAAGGAAACCCAAAAACCTGGGGGAAAATTACAGCAAGTGTGCCTTTAAAAGGTCTTATTCATCAAATATACAAGAAGTTGATTCAAATTTATAAATATATGAGTCATTCCCCAGTTAATAAATGGTCAAAGAATATGAAGAGGCAGTTTTCAAAAGAAATCAAAGCTGTAAATAGTCACATGGCAAAATAGTCACAAAGAAACACTAATCATGGCAGAAATGCAAATTAAAACAATTCTGAGATAGTATCTCACATCCATCAAATTGGTTAATATGACAGAAAAGGCAAATGATAAGTGCTAGAGGGGAGATGGAAAGATATGTATAACAATGCACTCTTGGAAGAGTGGTCTGCTGGTAAAACCTTTCTAAAGAACTATTATCAATAACCGAAAGAGCTCTAAAACTTTTCATACTCTCTGACCCAGTAATACCACTGCTAGGTGTATATCCCAAAGAGATCAAAGAAAAGGGAAAGGGGTTTATGTAACAAAAATATTCATAGTACCTCTTTTAGTGGTGGTAAAGAATTGAATGCCCATCAATTAGGGAATACCTGAACAAATTGTAGCATACGATTATGATGGAATACTATTGTGCTATAAGAAATGATGAGCAAGATGGTTTCAGAAAAACCTGGTAAGATTTATATGAACTGACACAAAACAAAGTGAACATAACCAGGAGAACATTGTACGCAGCAACAATAATACTGTAGCAATGATCAATTGTGGCAGCCTTGGTTTACTAGTCTGATCAAGACAGCAATCTAAGACAGTTCCAATGAATCTTTTCTGGAAAACGCTATGCATACTCCTCCAAAGAGGGACCTGATAAACTCTAAATTCAGATTCAAGCGTATATTTTAAACTTTTTTCTTCCCTTTTTGGTCTACATTTCCTTTTCCAACATAACCAATATGGAAATATACTTTGCATGATTTCACATATATAGTTGATATTAATCTGCTTACCTTCACAATGAATGGGGAAGAAACAGATGACAGAGAAAAAGCTTGGAATGCAAAAATATTTTAGATGAATTTTAAAAATAAAATAAATGAAAGAAAATTATAAAATGTCAAAATATAGAATAAGAACTGGTAAATATCTCCAAGTTGTTCCATCCACCAAATTTTAATAGCCCATAAAGCTCAGTGAGCGGCTTAAGGCAATGTAGTCAATAGTTAGACCATGACCGGAATATGGTCTCCTGACTCTTAGTACAATGCTATTTGCAGCATACTATTAAGTTATTGGTTGAGCCTCCCTCCCCCACTTTTTATATATTTCCTTCTGCCAGAAGGTTAAACTGTATGCACTACTCATCTTAGCCATCCAGAAAAGAAAAATATAATTGACCTGATAGGTAATCCAATCATATAGAAAGACTTCTGTGTATTTATATATTCAATTACTTAATGGGGAAAGATGGATAGGCTGCAAAGAGTCTTCAAAGGAAGTTTTGATATCTCCTGAGAATTTTAAAGAAAGAGGTAAACAGTTAATTGCTAGGGATGATTTTAGTCCAATCTCATGAGTAGAGGGGAATGGAGAAAATGATATTTCTAGATTCTTTCTAGGCCTTGATTTTTTTTTTTCAAGCTATCACAGAAAAATTCTTAGTTAGCCATGGAAATGCTTGTGGGAAAGTGTACACATAAACAAAACCATGTCCTTTTTAAAACCTGAAAACATCTTCCTAACCCTGTCTCATATCTGGAGACAGGAAATTCTTTTGGTGAATCTCGACTGCATTTCCTAATGAGTAGGCTGTATTTTTAAACCAATATGATATGAATTTGCAAAGTTTGGTCTCTGGGGTTACAAACTCAAATGAATCATTATTGAAATATTTTTCTATTAAGAAAGCAACTTTGTCTACCTTCTTTTCCTTGAGAATTTCACATACACATATGCATTTGCAATGTCAAGATATTTTTTAAACCAGGTATTAACTATTACCATAAGTCAAAAACTAAGAGCACAACACAAAAAAGAATCAATTACTAATATTTCTGTGCTAAATATTTACTGAATACTAACAGAAATCATTTTACTCTGCTGCTTTGGATTTACTTGGGTAAGGATAGCTTCAGTTTCAGTCCTCAAAGATAAATCCAAATATTAATTAATTTATGAGGGACAAGCAATATACATATACCCTCCAACTGAGGTGAGGAATTTGAAGAGAGGTAGCATAGTGCCTCAGATAGGTCTACAAATCAGCTTGAAAATAAGAGACCTAGATTAAAGTCCAAGACTCTCCTTGTACTGGTTGAATGATAGTGGGCAAGTCCATCTTCTCTGAATTCCAATTTCCTCATCTGTGAAATAACAATAAGAGCACTTAATTCATTGGACATGTTTTAGGAAAACATTTTGTTAAATACAACATTGATAGAGGGAATGAACATCTACTAAGCACCTGCTAAGTGTCAGACCTTGTGCTAATCGCTACACAATTATTATGTCATTTGATCTTCTGTGGGAGTAGCAATGTAAGCAACAATTGTGTTGTTAGCATTCATTGTGTCAGCAACAGTTGCTAGACAATGAGGAACTCTTGCCCAAGATAAATATGCTTTAGCCAATGAATGCATTACCTGGACAGGATGCTCTCCCCTAAGTAGGCACCTCTACAGTAAGAGCAAAGACTGTCTTTTAGGTGAATTTATGATGTAGAGGGGTTTATTAGAATACCATTATCATGCATCAATACCCCCAGTTGGCTTTTCTGCATGCTTTATGGGTCTGCACTGTTCTATTTTGCCCTTGTGTATGTTTTTGTAACCAGGGGACTGCGGCTTGAACCAAATCCAGGAGATCTGCTGATACTTTCTGCTCTACAAAAATCCCTTTTTTGCTTTGCTAGCTGCTGGTTCTTTTAAGGAGCCTAGTCTACTGCGGAGAAGTGTAATTCTTAATAAATGCCTGTGCTTGGGTTGGAGATGGTATGAGTCTACAAATTCTTTCGAGACAATCCCACCACACACACTTGCCCACCATAACAATTCTTGGAGATAGGTACTATCATGATCTTCATTTACTATCATGATCTTCATTTTATAGTTTAGAAAACTAAAAAAGACAGAGGTTCAGTGATTTTTCTAGGATCACACAGCTAGTAAGTGTATGGAGCCACAATTTTTGAGCTCAAGTCTTCCTGACTCCAAGCTCAGCCTTGCATCTACTCTACCACCTAGCAGAATTATTCTTCTATGCTTCCAAAATCTATGGCTTCATTGATAAGGACATCCCCTTCACTGATAAACATTGTAATAAGCCTTTCATGCTTCAATAGGTGGTTTCATGAATTGCTGTGCCTTTTCCCCCCTCCAAAACAGAAAGAATTATAACTCAAAAGTAGATTTTTTTTTTCAATAATAAACCTGGCTTAACCAAACTAGTCTTCATTCCATGATCAGGAATATTTGAAGAATTTCCACCTTGGTGGAAATGACAAAGCATATGATCCACAGGTATAATTGTAAAGAATGCAAGGTTAATTACCATATCATGAAGAAGTATTAGAGTAGAGCTTTATGCAGCAAAATAACAAAAGGGGTGTGTGTGTGTGTGTGTGTGTGTTTGTGTGTGTGTGTGTGTGTGTGTGTGTGTGTGTGTAATATGCTCCATTACTTTGCTAGCTTTTTGTTTTTGTTTTAGGGTCCTTTTTGGAAGAATTGAAGGAAGATTTTCTTTGGGGCAATTTAAAAAAATAGTAACCATGAAAATTGGCATTTTTTTCTTGAAGTTTAGGTACACAATCATTAGGTTAACTTGTAAAGGCTTTTGCCAAAAGCATAGCTAATGATGATTTACTTTTGTAACAACCAAGTTTGTCATACTTTGTGTGGCTTTTGAGTACCTCTAACTCTGCTTTAAGATTTACTCCTGGGTGTTTTATTTTTTTAATTAATCACCTTTTGAGTGAAGGAAGTTAGAGCTTCCATTTATAATCTTAGTTTGCTTTTGGCTCAGGTTTTTTTTTTCCCCTCAGTCTACAAAGGATGATGACTCAGTAAGTCCAATAACTTTCAAAATTAAACTAAAATAAAATTGGAGCCTGAAATTCTTTCAGTATTAGTCTTTGTGAAGATGGTTACTTCCTAACACTCAGGTTTCAGTTACACTTTTGGAGTCTTCTCATTTCTTTGGCTCATTCTCTGATCCTCATGCACCCCTGATAATCTGGGAATATCAGTTTCTGATAACCTCCCTGCTCTGGGCTCAACTCATAATACATAGATTTATAAAGCTAAAAGAATAAGAGGAGTTATTTCTAGAAACAGACAAAAGTCATAACAAAGTGCATAGAAAATAAAATTGACCATGAAGGAGCAACTCCCCTCACAGGCACATATTAATTGTAATAGAATTGTCCTGGGTGGTCCCCCAGTCCAAGGTCTCTGAAATTTGTCCATATACATCATTGTTCACCTTGTATTCTCCCCTGGCTTTCTACTCAGTATTGTCTTTGTGGACTTTCTTTTCCAACAGTGATAGGTGGGAATGTTTTAATACTTAATTTAATTGGCAATAGCAAACCAGTAATCAATTACACCATAAAAAAAACTTTACAATGTGAAGTCACTAAAAACATATATTTAAATAAGAATGAAAAACTTCTCTCAAGTTTTATTGCATGATTTTAGCTTCTATTTTAATGACAAAAGTCATCAATAGCACATGAAAGAAGATTACATAGTGTTAGCAGCCACAGCCTATATTTTTAGTATGGAAATGCAAACACCTCATATTGTTAACTTTTATCCAAAAAATGTGAGGTGCTACATCTTGCCATATGTTGTAATCACTTGAGAATAGGTTAGCAGAACTTTAACCTTTTTTGTTCCATTATAAAAATCAGATTGACATTATTAAAAGCACTATGTCAGTTTTACTGAAGGTTAAAAGGGAGACAAATTAGCAAACCAACTTTACAGAGTTGCTTATAAGAGATGAGTATTTTAACTTTTGAGATATTTCAATACAGATAATAAATTGAAGACTGATTTAGAAATTCACACAAATGTGAACACTTTCAGAAAGTTATTGACCTAAATTCTTTTTATATTGTCATGAGTCTTATTTTCTCTTAACGTTTTGCATACAACACCAAGGTCAAGTATACCAAATACTAGGAAAAATAATACCAATCTACTGGAAAAAAATATTTATGCTATTTTGTGTTTAGCTAGGAAGGAAGGTGAATAAATAATGTAAAAACAAGGAAATATTAACAACCTGTCAACCCAAGTGGTGCACCAGTACATCTAAGGGGCTTCCATGTTGGGTCATTCATGGAAACACATGGGCGAAAATCACACAGAATGGGAAAGTTGAGGGTAAGCGAATTTATAGGTTGCACTGATATAAGAAATGGTCACAAAAGTTTCAAATAAATATTAATAAAGAAATCATCAAGAAAAATAAGGAGGAGGGGGTAAATTTGAAGTAAAATTTACAAGGATAAGGCTTCATACCTTTTCTTAATTTGTAGATGACCTCAGAAACTCAGAATTTATGTTGTAAATTCCAAATTCAAGGCATCACAGGTTCTCATCCCATGTTCATTTTTCATGGATTCCTAATATTCTCTCACTTGAATATAGACTTGTAGAGGGAAGCCTGCTGTTAGTTTATGTGGAGATGAGACAATGAGATAGTCCTTTTATCTTTCCCCCATGAGAGCATAACATTAGAGTTTTTCTCCTCTGTGGCTCCAGAAGGAATAGCATGTAGGAATAAAATTCAGCTAGTTAGGCATAAATAATGTTTACTTTATTTTTTTCTTTGTCATGAGAGACTGATGAACACTAAATTTCACAATGAATGTCAGGAAGTGAAATACGTCAAGGACGTAGAAAAGATAACAATAACATAGATATTATATGAAGATGAGATGAAGGACTACAGAAAGTCTGCAGAGAGGAAATCAGGAAAAATTAAGACATTAAAAGACATGCAGTATTAAACAGGATATTATAAACATACACATATGAAATAAAAATATGGTGATTAAAATTCATAAGTGAAGAAATTACCTAGGAGAAAGGTAAGGTGTTGTGCAAAATGAAATGATTTTTGAAGTTGCTGACATTGTTGACAAGGCTTGAAAATTAAAACAAACAAAAAAGATTTTATTATTGCTTCCAGTTAGGATGTCAGCTTAAAAGGTCGTTTAAAAAGCTCAGAGATCCCAACAAATATCTTAAGATCCCAAAATACCACTGACAAAGAAAATTGAGGGTTGAGGGATAGGGGGAATGAATAGAAATCCTCTCCTCCAGAAGCTGGGGGAGGTAGGTTGAGGGGTCCTTCTATGGAAGCTAGGATCAGGTCAGGCTAAAGTAGAAGATGCAAAGATGGGGAAAACAATCATGCCGGGGAAATCTGTAACAACTCTGGCAATCTTGGGAAGCTAGGCAAGGTAGGGAAAGGAAGAAGGAGGAGAGGTCAGTGTAAACTCCAACAATTTGAACAGAGATGTCATAAACCAGCACTAGCTCCAATAATTGGGTTCCTGGATCTAAAGTCAAACCCTAGCTTGTCCCTGATAAATGATTGTGCAAGAGATATGGCGTGGCTTTGTGCTTTTCAGAGGCAACTAGGGGACATAGTGGATAGGGTGTTAGACCTCAATTCAGGAAGACCTGAGTTCAAATCAGTCTCAGATACTTACTAGCTATGTGACCTTGAACAAGATACTTAACCTCTGTCTCCTTCAGTTTTCTCTGCTATAAAACAGAGCTACTAGCACCTACTTCTTAGGGTGGTTGTGAGGATCAAAAGAGATAATATTTGTTAAGTACTTAGTACAGTGCCTGGAATATAATAGGCACTTAAACAAAAACCTTCTTTCTTTTCTTTCCTTCCTGTTTTTCTTCCCCAGAACCCTGGTAGCTACAGAAGAAGAAAGGCAATTCAGTGACATGGCTGTTCCAGGAAGACTGCACAGGAGCCTAGAGATCAGTATGACCTGCAGCATCCCACTAAGCCCTGTCTCTTTGAGCCTCAGCAGGGGAAGGAACTAATTCCTAACTAAGGATAGTCCAAAGAGGAGAAAAATTGTAGCCAAAGTCCAAGTTCGTAGTGAGCCACCAGAAAACTGAGACAAAGCATGACATCTAATACCAGTCACTCCATCCAGACTGGCACTAATAGCATCCAGCTACAAAGTAAAAAGAATCAAACAAGATCTAGACAACCCATCTAGGAGGGCTAGAGGGAACTGGCCTATACAAAGTCCCAATCCAAGAACTGACTACTGAAAATATCAATTAAAAATGGAAGAAACTAAATAAATGAAATAAACCCAAAAGAAAATAGTAACCCTGTAGCAATGATAGGTAGGCCTGACAGGGAAATGTTTGTGTCAACAAAAACATAAGGAAAGGCATGGCCAATAGTATCAAAAGTTGCAATAATGTAGCAATGTATAATAGTAATGTATATCTACAGTCAGGTATTTACTTCAGAGGGAAAAAAAGGGAGTTTACTATTCACTTACATACACTCATCAGTTGCCTATGGGTTTTCAGTCTTTTCCAGCTCTGTTATACTTAATAGGAAAACTTGGAAATAATAGATGATGAATAGATGATAGATAGATAGAGAGATAGATGGATAGACAGATGGATAGAAAGATGGATGGATAGATGAATGAACAAATAAATTAATGGATATATAAGTAATAAAGTAAAAATATATTATTCAAATTATAATGAATATAATTTTAAATAATAAAAGAAATAAAACTCTTATTATGGATAACATAAAGTATTATTTAATTTTTTCTGCTAAAATTCCATTATTTCCCTGTATTTGCTCATTCTCACGGGATGTTATTTTTGCTTCCAAGTCTTTGTTTTTCAATAGTTCATTTTTCCAGTATTTATTTCCTTTCTCATATTTAATGTATAGTTGTTCATGATTCCATCTGGCATTCCATTGTAGATTATCTGTCTCCTCCTAGCTACCTGCAGTATTTTTTTCTTTGACTGGTTTCTAGATCTAGGCAATCATATTTATGGGCATAATATGTCTGAGGTTTCTGTGTGGGAGGTTGATCCATGAATTTTATTAAGTTGCACTTTATCCTCTGGTTCTAATGCTTTTCGTAAGTTTTTTGTTAGAAGTTCTTAAAATGGAAAATACCGGGTTTGGTTTGGTTTGGCTTTATTGTGCTCTTCTAGAAGCTGAGTGATTCTTACATCATTGCCTTTTCATGTCTCATTTTTCAGCTCAGTTATTTTTTGAAGATGTTTCATATGTTCTAATTTTTGTCTTTTGACTTTAATATTTCTTGTTTATCACTGAATTTTTAAGGTCTATTTCTTCTCCTTTTCCTCCTGCTCTTCTGCTAAACTAATGCTTCACAGCTTCTAGCTAGGGTACAGGTAGTCAAACATTCTTGTGTATCATGAACTCATTTGTCAATCTTTTGAAGACCATGAACTCCACAAAATAATATTTTAAATGTAAAAATATACAATACATGGGACTACAAAGGATATCAGTTATATTAAAATAAAATTATCAAACTATTATAAATTAACTTTATAGACCCCAGATTAATTATTATTTTCTTTAATTCTTTTATTTCTTTAATTATTTCTTTTATCAAACTTTCCAACCACTCCCATAGTTCATTTCTATTATACATTCTTTTCTCCAGTTATTGTAGAATTATTCTCTTCTGTGGTCATACTGGGATTCTTTGGCTACATAATATTTATTTTTGCACTAGGAGTTTTCCTTTACTTATTCATTTCCCCATCCTCTACAGCATTTCCTTCCCCTCTGCTCCTTATGGAGTCTTACTGTTACTGTTCAGGAGAACAGACCCGAAAAACTGAAATACATTTAGAAATGTGTTAGGTCTCTTGGTAGAGGTTGGCCAGTTGGAAAGGGAGTTGCGCTCTCTCTCTCTCTCTCTCTCTCTCTCTCTCTCTCTCTCTCTCTCTCTCTCTCTCTCTCTCTCTCTCTCTCTCTCCCCTCAGATTTTAGAAAATTTACATTATATATGGTTTTGACAAAGGTTTCACACACAGGAACCCAACACACCCCAAGTATACAGTTAAGTAATTTTGTCTATCGGGCAGCCTGAAAGCAAGATAGATTGAGGTAGATATGAGTAACCTAAAACAGAAGCTTATGGTGGACCTCTCAGGAGTTCCTGGGTGTGGTAACCGAAAGCAAGAATGCTTTGGGTAGATCCCATAGGGGAATCAGAAATACCTAGTAGCTATCTCTAACATTCCTAGAGTATAGCTACGACCAAGCAATGTTCTGCAACCTTTAATCCCATAAGGTTGGATTTAAATATATAATAATGTTTCCCAAACAGAATAATAAATCATTTTTCCCACACTGTCGAGTCTATCACTATCCTCCCCCACACCTATGCTCACAACCTCAGTATTATCTTTGGCCTCATTCTTACCCACTCCATATATCCAATCTGTTGCCCTATCATTTCTACCCATACAATATTTCTCATATACATTCTCTTTTGTCTATTCACAAACCTACTACCTTATTTCAGTTCCTCATCACCATTTATCCAGAATTATAAAATGACCTTCTAATTGGTATCTCTGCTTCATATTTCTCCCTCCAAAGTTAATTTTGCTGCCAAGTAATTTTCCTAAAGCATACATCGGACCAAATCAGACCTCCCCCAATAAAAAAACTCTAATGAATGAATGATTTTTAAAAAGCATTTAGTATGCATTATACCAAATTTGGGGGATAAGAAAAGAAAGATAAAACTGTCCCTTGTTTTCAAGGAGCTCACATTCTAAAAGAAGGGAGACAACAAATATGAAAGGTTTCAGCAGCAAGTCATATGGAAAGGTCCCATTATCATTAGGGTACAGTAGCAAAGCCATAGTAATGCTTCTTCTTTAACATAATTCCCACTGAGAAAGTCCCATCAGTTTCTATTGTGACAGCTCCAAGGAATTTGGTGCCTTTTCTTAGTCTTCAGTAGCTATGACTGACACACTCAAGAACAATTCCCATGCAGCATTATATATGGAAACGTCAGGGTTGCATTATTTATGAAAGCCCATGGGTTGCTTCCAGAGATGGCACTGGTTCATACTGGCTTGGAAGCAATACTATTCCAAAGGTTCTTGGTTAAACGGTCCTGGGCTGTCTCCATTAAGGTAGGAGGGTGGATAGTGGTCAAGGCAGTAGTGTTAGTTTAACTTGCCTGGAATGTACTACCTCTCCTTTCTTCCTCAGGGTACCTTGTTACCTCAACTGGTCTGGTTTGCCTACAATGTGGGTGGCAGTTGCTTGGTGTTTGGTGGGAATGACTGGTCCCTTCTCTACATGAATTGCTTCCCCAGTGGTGGCTGTGAGGACTGGCTAGAATAGATAAACAATTTATGAATAAACAAGAGATTGAGAGCAGTGTGAGGTGTAAAAAGAATGATTTTGGATCATGGACAGTTGGGTAACAATAATAGGTAATCATTTAAAAGGTTTGTACAAATAAAACCAATGTAGCTAAGATTAGAAGGAAAGCAGAAAACGGTGTGGGGGGGATTTATGCACAGTTTCTCAGATAAAGGTCTCATATTTCAAATATATGAAGAACTTTGACAAAACTAGAAGAACATAAGTTATTCCCCATTTAATAAATGGTCAAAGGATATGAACAGGCAGTGACTAAGTCATTTTGACTATTATGAATACCCAAATTAACTGCAAAGGATTTATGAAGGAAAATGTTATCTGCATCAAGAAAAAGAACTGATATATAGAAGTATATTGTAGAATGATTTTACTTATGTATGTATGTGACTGTGACACACAAACTTAGACATATTCATGTCTAATAGCCATCTCAGCATGGAGGGAGAAAAAAAGGGGAAAAAGTTATGTGATAACTTTATTATATATTTAAAAGAAATCATGTTCAATTTTTTTTTCTATTCTACTATGTTATGGAAATGCTTGTTTTATTTCTTAAGTTCAGAATAAAATTTAAAAAGAAAGAAAGAGAACTGGTGGTCAAGGTGTTACTGCCACTCGAGAGTTCTTGTACTGCCTGTGGATGACAATTGGTCAGCAGTTATTGTTTGTGAGGGTGAGAATGGTGGGTCACTTCTTTACTGTGGCATTCTCTTTCATCCAGCATCACATATAAAGTCTTTTATTAAGGTATTCAGGACCATTCACAATCAATCCCATTTCTACTTTTCCACTTGTTGTGTTTTTTAATATTTACTCTTTTCTACATACTCTATAATCCAGCCTAAGTAACCTATTTGCTATTCCTCACACACGACATTCCATCTCCATGCCTTTGTTCTGGCTCTTGTCTGTGCTGGAAAAGCTCTCCCTCTTGCCTTTCACTTCTTGGTTTTCCTAGCTTATTTGGTCTCAGCTCAAATCTAATTTTTTTCAAGGGACTTGTCCCAGTTCCTCCAGTTACTAGTGCCTACCCTTGTAAATTTACCTTTGATCTATCCTGTATATTAATGTATAGTTATTCCTTTCACATCACCACTTTTGCCATCATAGTTTCAATATATCTTGGGTTGACATAAGAAATTAAATGGGAATTTGGGGGGAGTTTTGAAGTAGCCACAGATGACACATGAAGACCAGCAGATGACACAGAAAAAGTTTAGAAACTCAGAAATGCATAAACTATATGCTTAGTGTTATATAATATCAACTCAAATTTTACAATAAGGTACTGTAAACACCCCATAAAAGAAAAGGAAAAAATTCAGGCTTCTTCTCTGGTATGAAAGAGGGCCCAAAAATTGTAGGTGGATCTTCCAGATCACAGGGGCATCATGTCCCCACAATATGGAAGGGATGTAAAGCTCATTTTCGGATTTTTCTCTATCATTAACTTCTTGAGGACAAGGACTATGTTTTTGCCTTTCTTTGTATTCATAGGTCTTAGCACAGTGTGAGCAATTAAAAATGGTTATTGATTGATTTATTGTCCTGAAACCAAGTATCAGTTCTTAGATCAGGAATGTCTCTAATCACTTAATAAATTGACATTCTGTAATCTATTGCAGAACAAACTATTGTGAATTTCATGTTTTAGTCTCTCAAAGTCTACTCTAAACTGAGTGAGTCCATAAAACTGGAATAGTCAATGCCTGGATTGATCTCAGTGGCTCCATAAAGGTCATATAACAAATAAATTGTTAGTTTAATAACCTTTTAGCTCTCTTCCAGCTCTTGGTTCTATGATCCTAAATTTGATGCAGCTAAACAAAGCTAGATAGAATAGATAGAATACTGGACCTGCTGTCAAGAAGGCTAAAGTTTAAATCTGGCCTCAGACACTTACTATCTGTGTAATCCTGAACAAGTAGCTAAACTTCTCTCTGCATCAGTTTCCTCATCTGTAAAATGATGATAATAATAGTACCTACCTGACATAGTTGTTGTGAGGATCAAATGAAATGTATTTGTAAAGCACTTGGATACATAGTAGGTAATTTTAAAAGATTTATTTTCTTCCTAAATACTTTTGGAATAAATTAGACATTGAGTTGAATATGTAAACTCTTCTATTCAATTTTCTTGTTCAAGTATCTGATCTCCCTGCAATTCACTCAGTCAAGCTATAGACCTTTATTTTTTTCTTTTCTATCCATCACTTTCAGAGGAGAAAACATTGTATAAATTTTTCAGAAAGTCTCTGTGGTAGAGCTGGCAAAGGGTAACTGAACTGGCCAGTAAAAACAGGCATTCTCACATTTCCATCCCCCTGGTCATCTTAAAGAGATTCTAAAAGGTTCACAATCATTAAGCATTTCTTCTTTAATAATGAAAAAAAACTTCATGTAAATTGCTTAAATTTGCCATAAAATATTCACATGGGCATAAAAATGAAAAAAAAAAATCAAAGTACTGGCTGAATCATATTTAGAGCTCTTCATAACTCAAAACATTTGAAAAATATTCAAAGTAATAATTCAAAAATGAATTCCACTCCAGAACACTCCCAGTTTCACTGACCTTTTTTGTGTATGCACAAGCATGTCAGAAAACCACCTGAACCATGCCAGGCTTGAAATGAAAAAGCTCCACATGTGAAAATAGGGCACATATCTCTAATACCTTAGTGTCCCCATAAACCTAATTGAATTCATATGTGTAACCAAATATTTTTACAATAAGCATTTGCTTTCTCCCTTCTTTGATTACTTCTATAATGCTTTCTTGGATAGTGACTATAAGCCATTTGGCAGAGACTGCCTCATTGGTACTTAGTATGCTTTTCAGAAGAAAAAATGTCTTACTTGTTACAGCTCTCCCTCTCCAGTCACCTCTCTTTCCTTCTCTCTTTTTTCAACCACACCTATGATTCCATCACTGCAGGGAACTTCCTGTGTATGAATGACTTCCTGTGTGGATACAATTACCTCACATGTAATTTATCATTCTAAGAGAGGTTCCTGAGGAACTAAGAGATTGAGTGACACATCTGAGGTCACACATTTGGTACGTATCAAGGACAGCCCTTGAATCCAAGTGATCTTGACTCAGAGGGTTGTTTTATATCCTAAGACATGTTGCCTTTCCATTATTTTTATCAGCTCCAATTCACTCTTCTTACTTTTAATTGTCATTCTCCCCAATTTACTCCAATTTCCAAACATGAAGGTAAGCCTTAGACTCAACTTTTACCATCCTTAGCTGCTTCAGCTTTCTTACCAATCCCTGCATATCTGCCACCATTCATCTAGCACCATACTTTCTCCTTTTCTCTAAACAATCTTTAAAACATTGTCAACATTATTATTAGTTGCTACTTTGACCATGCCACCATAGTACTTAAGACCTTATGATAATTTACAATTATTGGATCAGGGAGCAATTGGGAGAACTGTTCAATAAGGGCCCACCCCTTAGAGTGGGCTGCTAGGTGGTGCAGTGGATAAAGCACCAGTGCAGGAATCAAGAGCACCTAAGTTCAAATCTCACCTCAGGCACTTGACACTCACCAGCTGTGTGACCTTGAGTAAGTCACTTAACCCCAATTGCCTCATCCTGGGTCATCTCCAGTCATCCTGACAAATATCTGGTCACTGGATTCAGATGGCTCTGGAGGAGAAGTGAGGCTGGTGACCTGCATAGCCCTCCCTCACTCAAAACAAAGTCAAGCACAAGTCATGTCATTATTTCTCTGATGACATGGTCTTCTTCGGCCATGAAGGACGAACACACACATATAACTCTTAGAGTATGCTTAGATTACCCTTCCTGCAGTGTGGGGGTGGGGCGGAGATGAGGTAGGGGGGTTTAAATTGAGCCTCTACAATATTCCCTTTCTGTTTCCAATGAACAGGTGGAAGCTTAGTCTCCTTCTAGGAAGAGTAACTAGGGGAGACTGGGGACCTTCATGTGTCATCTAGTTCGTCCCTCTCATTCTAAAATTGAGAGGAAATGAGGGTCAGATATGCTACATAACTTGCTTGAGGTCACACAGGTAGTAAGTAGCTAAACCAGGATTTGAAATGCAGTGCTCTGATTTCAAATCTGGAGTTCTTTACCTTAGATCAAGACTAAGAGATACAAAGTTAATGCTTTACTCACAGGAAAGGCTCCATAGATGACTCCATTTCCCTTTTTGACTTTAATTCTTTGAGCTAATCCTAATTGAGGCCTACTCCTTTAGCCTTTCCAGCAAAATTTGCACAAAACAAGTTTACTGACTATATAAATTTAAATTATATTCTATATCCCATATTAATTGAATTCTTTTTTTCTGACACATGTGTAGGTCCAAAAATTCCATTTCTTCTATGAAGTCTTCCTTTACTAAAAAAATAGTTGTTTCTTGTAAAAATATAAGTTCCTTCCTTTCTCATAATGTGTTTACTAAATAGAATCTTAATATTTAGAGATTAAAGAGACCTTAAAGACCATCTATTATAATTCCCTCATTTAACAAAAAAGGAAATTGAGGCCCAGAGAAATTTTTTTGAGGCCACACAACTAGTTTTTAGAAAAGGGGGACTGGAACCCAGGTCTCCTTACTTTTAGGTCAATAATGCTAACTTCAGCATAGCATAGGATCAAATTACGTCTCAATTTCAATATTCAAAATGACAATTTCCCAAGAAAAAACATAAAGGTAGTTTATAAGTTATAGGAAAGAATTCTGAACACAAGATTTTAAAATAATTTATCTTTCAATGTAAGCCATAGCAAAAATGGTAGAAAGTGCTTATGGTAGCTTTTTTTTTAATCAGAAGGATTTGACAGGAAATTCGGAGGAAATAAACATAATAGTAAAATGAAATCTCATTCTAAGCTAATGTCTCCAAGAAAACCTAGAACTTCTTATCCCAAAATTGGCTGGTAGCCAAACGGTAGATGGAGTACTGCCACTGATCTGGGAGACTGGTTCTACTCCCAACTGTGCCACTAATTAGATTTATGGCTTTGAATGAGTAACCTTCTCGATTTGGGTCAGTTTCCATATCTGTCACATGAAGGGATTGGTCTAAGGGATCTCTGAGACCCGTTTTCCTTCTCACATTTTCTACTACTTTGACTTAAGATTTCAACAGATTAGGGTCATTTTTAAAACCATTTCTCATTTGAAAATCAAACAATCCATAAACATATATTAAACTCCTACTCTGTGCTAGGCTTTGTGCTAAGTACTGGGGATACAAAAAAAGTTAAAAGATAGACTCTTAAGGACCTTACAAACTAATGGGGAAGGAAGAGACAATATAAAAAAATGTACAAAGCATGCTATATACAAGATAAATAGGAAAATAATTAACAAAGGGAAGGCACTAGAATTAAGAGGGGTTGAGGAAGCCTTTCAGTAAAAGATGGGATTATAGTTGGGACTTAAAGGAAGCCAGAGAGGTTAGTACATGGAGCAGAGGAGACAGAGTGTTCCAGGCAGGGGGAGACCCCAGAGCAGAATGATAGAGTATCTTATTCATGTAAGTCAGGAGGTCAGTATCACTGGATCAAAGAGTATTCACTGGGGAGTAAGGTATAAAAGCCTAGAAAGGCAGGGGAGGGGTAGGTTATAAAAAGCATGATTTATAATTTTCTTCAAAATACATATATCAGAATTAACCTCTAGTTTTGCAAACTGTAGAACACATTTAAAATAAGGTCACTGGAGATTCTATAATGGATACTCTCTTTCCAGGAAGGCTTAAAGATAGGAAAAGGAATCAATAAAATGCAGGGAGGAAAAAAGGAAAGCAGTATTACAGTATATAGATGCCAAATACACCTGAGTTTTTCTTTTTCCTCTGCCCTTGAAGTGAATTCTGGTCACCAATTCCAAGCCATTCTTTCCATGTTTCTGGTGGAACACATTCAAGGGCTGCTTAATGCTTGTCTGTGGATCTTGTGGCTACTATGTCTGTAGCCCAAGATGGGAACATAGGACAGTTCTTAAAAAATTGTGATGCTTGGGGGGAAATGCAGGAGAACATGCTTTTGTGAGAGTGAAATAGACTAGGATTCCAATGCAAGATGTGTTTGGGGAGAAGTCAGCCTGGAAGCTGTGGTGATATTGACCTCAACTGTTGGTGATATTGACAAGGAATTGGATACTAAAAGCTGTGACTTTCTCTTTATTTTCTCTGACTGTTGACAGAACTGATCCTAGCAGGTTGCTTCCAAGAAACCTCTTTTCTTAATCCTTCTTGTGTCAGGAGGATTATGGGTAAAGATGAGCAAATGAAACTGTTTCTTAACAGTTTGGCTATGGAATAGTTCCATTTACAATTATTTACTTTATTGGGCTCTCATAAATCATGTGTTCACTAAAAAGATAATTCTCAAGATCTTTTAAATGAGTTTGGTAGGTTTCACTAGATTTCCCAAATGCAGGGCTACAAACTAAATAGAATTGTCGAATAATCCTCACATTTCAGAGTGCTATTTGACCTCCATCACACCAAAAACAAACAAAAACTATATACCTGGATGAAAATCAAATGCATACCAGAAGTGCCCCCGAAGGAGTCCTGGAGACCTCAGGATAATGGAAAGGGAAGTAGTCTAAGAGCTTGCTGCTAAGTGCCCTCTGGTGAGCAGTGGGAATATTGCAGTTTTGGGGAAAGCATGAACAAGTCCACAAATACTGACAAAGTTAAAAAAAAAAAAAGTGAAAGACAAATGCATGACTGTCGGCTCAAATGCAGTGCCACCTGGAAGACAAATTAAATATTCTATTCCAATTCAGGTTAATTAATTAATTTACATTTGCCTTTCCTGAAATTTGCAGAAAACAAGTACCTATGCCAAATGTTGTCCACTATTGCTATCATGGTACCACAAGTATACCCATATCACTTTCACAATAATAATACTTCACGTTAGCACAATACTTAGCTTATTTTGAAATACATTTAGTTTAAGCTTCACAACAATTCTGTGAGATTTACAGAAAAGATGTTCCCATTTTATAGATTTGAAAGCTGGGGTTCAAAAACTGAAACAAATTTCTCAATGCCACAGCTTCACTAAGCTATGTGCTTGCTATCAGACTATAAGAAAAGCACTTAAAAAGGAAAAAAAGTTAACTGGAAAAAAAGCTGATTTCAGTAAATTTCTGTGATAAAGGTCTGATAATCCAAATGTATAAGGAATAAATACAAATATGTAAGAGCAAGAGCTATTCATCAATAGCTAAGTAATCAAAAGATATGAAAAGACAGTTTTTAAAGGAAGAAATGCATGTTGTCAATAGCATATGAAAAATGTTACAAATTACTGAGAAAAAAATTTAAAAACTCTAAAGGTCTCCTTTAATATCTATCAGTTTTATACATGATGATAAAAAGATAAAATGGAAATTTCTATAAGGACTATCGAATCATGGGCACACTAAGGCACTACTGGGGGAGTTGTGAATTGCTCAAACCATTCTAGAAAGCAATTTAGAACTATATCCCAAAAATCATTGAATCTTTGACCTAGTGAAGTTAATCCTTGACTTTTTTCCCCAAAAATATAAAGGGAAAAAGATAGCTGAAAACTATTACATCATAATATCTATCATAAGAAATGACAAATATGATCAATTTAGAAGAAAAAAATGACTTGTATGAACTGATGAAAAGGGATGTAAGTAGATCTATGAAGACATTTTATATCCTGACTCTCAAAAAAGACTTTAGAATTTCCACTGACGCAATAAAAAAAAAATCATAATTTCTAAATACTAATGTTGAAATATACTTCCTAATTCTTGGTAGAAATAATGGACTAGAGGAACAGAAAGAGATGCATATTTTTAGATGTGGCTAAATGTATTGAATTGTTTTCTTGGATTATGTTTATTTGTTACAAAAAGGGAGGGGCAAGAGTCAGTGTAATGGTGGGAAAAAATGAAATGACTGAGGAACCAAATATTCTACCTTCTGAGCAATGAATGCCAATTGCCTAACAAATCAGGACCAGGACCATTCTTCAGCTTAGGGCTGGATTCTGAATTCAGAAGGAAACAGACTTTTATACATTAAAAACAATAATCAAATAAGACCAATTAATTAAAACGAAACCATACACTATTAGATAATCTGATTTCTGAAATGTGAGGGACTTTCCAAGTATGGAGGGGGAGAGTGACCAGGTGCAATTCCCCCAAATCAGAAAAAGTGGTGTCCCATTCACCCCAAGTATCTATGAACAAGCAAAGAAACATGGAAACAATAACTGATTAATCAGTAGGGGGGGCAGTTTTCAGATAAGACATATGGGTTGCTTGATATATGCAATTGTGAGAAAACTCTTTGCATCAGTTTTTGGATCTGAGTTTCTGGCCAGCATAACCTAGGTCCTTAATTAAGGTTCTATAAGTAGTAGACAGGGGTGGTCCAGCTTCCCTACCATGCAGAACTAGGTTCACACAATGCAATAAAATTTTGCTGATTCCCACAATTTAATAAAGTTTTCTCACAAGACAGAATTTGGACTAGACCCGTAATTGAAGAGAAACTAAGCTAGCTCCAGTCACAAATTGGAGTCAGTGTGGTTCACTCAGTTCCTACAATTTACTGTTTACTGTTCTAATCGTCTCAGTTCCTTCAGTGAGGGGAGGGGGGAGGGACAGGGAGAGAGAGAGAGAGAAATGGAGGGAGAGAGAGAGAGACAGAGACAGAGACAGAGACAGAGACAGAGACAGAGGGACCATATCAACAAAACATTCTTATAATACAAAAAGAGAAGTTCAGTAGGGAAGACAAGCAAGGCAATTTTTAAAAATTTAATGGTGGAGAGGATTCTGGAAAGACAGCAGAGTATGTTAGAAAACCCCAAGCTCTCAATATTTTCCCCCACAAAAGAGTTAAAATAGCACCTTAGGGTGAACAAAGTATGTGTGTAGATAAATAAGACTAGGGCACAATAGGGGTCTTCCTAGGACAACTCAAGAAGATCAAAAGAAAAATCCCAAGAGGAGCTTTGGTCCCTGTGAAAAGCAATCATTTCCAGGCTAGGTCCATTTCATCAAGACACAAGAGTCAAAAAAACAAGCGGCAAAGCCTGGGGTTATTTGGTTTGGGAGGCTGCATTGGTCCCAGCAACAGAAACTTTTACCTCCGATATGGGGGGAGTTGGACATTTCAGCCCAAGAAAATTGAGGGTACTTCTGCTCATAGGGAATAGCCTGTGAAGAACAATTGGGGTGATAAGGATCCAGCACAAGCCCAGTGAGTTCAAAAGCAGTGGGGCAGAAAGTCTCTTGCTGTGGGCACTTATAGGAGGTTGGAGGTTTGGCTTTGGTTCCAAGCTAGAGGGGAGAACTGAAGATCTGGGGCAAGAGGCACCATTTCCCATACCCCAGAGCTGGAGGTGATTACAAAAATTAAGTTATTACCCCACAAAAAAAAAATGCACAAAGGAGAAAGAATCCAACCATAGAAAGCTATTGTGGGAATAGAGCTGACTGGGGATCATCTTCAGAGGAGGATACTAAAGTAAAGAAACCCCCAGAAAGTAATGTCAAATGGTCACCTGTCCAAAAGGAATTTATAGAAGATCTTTAAAAAAAGACTTTAAAAATGAAATAACAGAGATGGAGGAAAAACTAAGAAAAAAAGAATAATACAAGAAAAACAAGAAGATTATGAAAGAAAAGTCGAACAATTAGAAAAGGATGTCAGAATCTTAAGGAACAAAATGACACCTTGAAAATTAGAACTGGGCAAAGCAAAGTCAGTGAAATTATAAGTGACCAAGAAATAATTAAGCAAAATATGAATAATGAAAAAAAGAAGAAAAAGTTTCTTATAAGAAAAATTACAGATTTGGAGAACAGAAAATACAAAAATAATAAAACTAACTGAAAGTTATGATCAAAAAAGAATCTTGGTACAATAATATAAAAAAATAATTAAAGGAAATTGTCCTGAAACATTAGAACAAGGGGGGAAAGTAGAAATAGAAAAAAAAATCACTCAATCACCATTTAACAGAGATCCAATGAGGAAAACTCATAGGAATATCATAGTCAAATTCTGAAACTCTGAGATCAAAGATAAAATATTAAAAGCATCAAAACTGAAACAATTTAAATATGATGGAACCATAATTAGAATCACACAAGACCTAGCAGCAGAGACATTAAAGGACCGCACTTCTTGGAACACAATATATAGAAGAGAAAAAGAACTGGGGCTTCCACCAAAAATGTCAGACCATGCAAAATTAAGTATTATGTGAAATGAAAAAAAATGAACATTTGATAAAGCCTCAGACTTTTGGGCATTTGATACTCTCAGACTTGCAAGAACTTCATTAAAAAAATCCTGAACTTGATAGAAGATTCGACATACAAGAACCAAGAGAAATATAAGTATATGCCAATGACTATTATAAGGGATTCATAAGGACAGACTGTTTGCCTTTTATATATGTAAAATGTATGTCTAAGATTCTTATTAACTATTGGGTAGCTCATAACAAATATTGGGGTGAACTTCACTATGATATTAATTTAAAAAGTAAAACTACTTAGGAATAGCTGAAATGAGTAATAATTGTATACACATGAGGTGCAAAAGAAAAAATGTATGCAGAGGAAATAAATGGGGAAGGAGGGCTGGTAGTTCTGGTAACCTACTTTAACTGGGAATGGGTTCAAGAAGGAATAATACATATATATTTAGGAAAATATAAAAAGCCCCTAAAATCACAGGAAATATAAATGGTAGGGGCATAGAGAGGGAAGAGAGGAGAAGGGAGGGAACTTTATAGGGAATAGGTAAAAAGCGGGGTTTAGAAGGGTGTTTAGATTTATGGGAATGAAAGGATAGGGAAGGGATACTTGGAGGGGGTAGGAAAGTAATAGGAGGGCAAGATAGTGGGTAAGTAAAGTAGAGGAGGCAGGAGGGATAGGAAACAAGAGATATGCACAAACATAAAAACAAAGATCAAGAAAAGAGAATATTTTTGAGAAAGCATATGTCTATATGTGCATGTATATATCTATGGCTATAGAGAAACATCTAAACTTTATTGTAGTCTTCTGGGGGGGGGGAAGGAAAAAGAACAAAGTAAAAAAAGTACACAGCAGAAATCAAAAGAAAACTCACAAGGAAGCAAAGAATAGATGGAAAATTCTCAGTCCAATTTGTATTATTATTCACACAGGCTTTCTTGAAATGAAAATTTATTGGTACATATTTTGAATCCTCCCTTATATTCTGGTATGCACATGACATATTCCTTTTTTCTTTCTTTGTATTTAAGTTTCAATATGACATATTTTTGTTTCTTTTCTCTATTCTGTATTTCTGTTTTGACCCTTGAGTACAAAACAAAACAAAAAAAGTTTGAATGTAATTGTAAATTGTTTAATTATTTTTTCAACAAATTTTTTGCGATAGAATTACACAGTTTCATATATAATGTTCTTTTTGTATATTGAAACATTTGTGAGTAACTTAAGTTTAGAGTTTTTTGATCTTTTAAAATCACTTAACTTCTTTTATGCTTAGATACTCATAACATTAAGAGATAGAAATGAAATTGTGATGATAATTTGTAGGTATTTGGATTTCTGAAGAAAGCTAAAATTTGAATGTGATGGGGAGCAGAAATTTGGGAGAAATTGGGGTGAAAAGTAACAGTTTTCAGATCTAGTTTCTGTTTCTGGCTTTTGTGAGACAAGATTACAGAAAAAAAGGACACAAGGCCAAAAAAAGAAGGAAAAGGAAAAATAGTTAGCAAAGCAAAGAAAATGAGAAAAGGCAAGTAAATAATAGACAAGTTAAATAAATTGGAAAAGCAAATTTTAAATCAAGCAAATTGAGGAAACCAGCAAGAAAGAAGTCTAGAAATTGATAAGTAGAATGTGGCTCTAAAGTTGCTATCAAAGGAAAGAAATCGAGCATGGTAGGCAAGTTAATCAGAGCTATTTATAGGGTGCTTGGAAGATGAGGTATTGTGACTATTTAATCACAAGTAGTTCAGAAAACAAGAATGAGAATCTAAATCAGTATAGTGGAGGGGCGGAAGAGCCGGATGATTCACACTGATTATTCATTGTTTTTGTTCTGGTCAGAGCCTAGAAGGCCAAATGACCATCATCTGCCTTCCAAATTAAGGCTGATCTTCCTACTTGAGCAGAAAGTAAGGATTTTCAAGTCTTCTTATTGAAAAGACCTGAGCTTAATGAAAGTTTGACTTTCAAATACAAGACTCTAAAGGAGCATGAAAAGATAAACAGAAAAGGGAAAATATAAGCTACTTAAAAAGTCAAACTGTTTATATTCGTATATGGGAAGGTGATATTTGTAACTCATTAGATCTTTCTCATCTAATGAGGCATCAAGGTCAACTACTGTACTGATGGTAAATTCTTCAATTTGAAAAGTCTACGAACCAAGACCAAAGTGGAGGGAATGTTGGTGCATGATTTTCTGTTTGCAGATGATTGTGCACTCAATGCAACCTCTGAAGCTGAGATGTAACAAAGTATGGATCAATTCTCTGCTGCCTGTGCTAATTTTGACCTAATAATTAGCACCAAAAACACACAGGTTCTCCATCAGCCACCACTACACCATCCATACGTGGAACCATTGGTTATGACAAATGGAGAAGTTTTGAAAGCTGTGGATAAGTTCACTTACCTTGGTAGTGTACTTTCCAGGGATGTACACATTGACAATGAAGTTGATGCACCCATTGCCAGAGCTAGCTCAGTGTTTGGGAGGCTCCAAAGAAAGGTTTGGGAGAGAAGAGGTGTTAATTAGAGTGACTACCAAACTGAAGGTCTATAGAGCTGTTGTGCTGACCTCTTTATTAGATGTTTGTGAAACATGGACAGTCTACCAGCGCCAAGCCAGGAAACTGAATTGCTTCCATTTGAACTGTCATAGAAAAATTTTGAAGATCACCTGTCATGATAAGGTACCAAACACTGAAGTCCTTGCTCAACCTTAACTGTCAAGTATTCAAACTATGCCTCAGAGAGCGCAACTTCAATGGGTTGGCCACATTGTTCAAATACAACATGTATGCTTGCTAAAAAGACTATTTTATGGATAACTTTCATGGGGCAGGCGATCACATGGTGGCCAGAAGAAACAATACAAGGACACTCTCAAGGTCTTTCTCAAGAACTTTGGATTTGACTGTGCAACATGGGAGACTGCACAGGACCACTCAGCATGGTGTGCCCACGTAAGAAAAAGTGCTGTGCTCTTTGAGCAAAGCAGAATTGAGACAGCACAAAGTAAATGCAGGATGCACAAATTGGGGATATCCACTCCCAAATATTCACACAGACTATCTGTGCCCAACCTGAGGTAAAGCATTCATATCGGTCTGATCAGCCACAGTCAGACACACTGAAATTTCACTTTACAATGGTGATGTCATTTTGGTCCCCTTTGAAGACAAAGGACAACAACCAGAACTTTCTCATTATTAGGGTAGTTAGAAGCAGTATATGTATAGACAGAGGGCACAGGTATGAGTGAAATATGAAGGAATGACATCTTAAAAAATAAAATTAAGGGGATGAGAGAGAAACGTACTGGGAGAAAGAAAGGGAGAGGTAGAATAGGGTAAATTATCTCACATAAAAGAGGCAAGAAAAAGCATTTATAGTGAAGGGAAAGAGTAGGGAGTCAATGAACCTTACTCTCATTAGAATCGGTTCAAAGAGGGAATAACATATACACTCAATTGGGCATAGAAATTTATCTCCTCCTACAGGAAAGTAGGAGGGGAAGGGAATAAGAGAAGGGGGAGGGGAGTAACAGAACAGAGGGCAAATTGGAGGAGGGAGTAGTTAGAAGTAAAGCACTTTTGAAGAAGGATAAGGTAGGAGACAGAATGGAATAAATGGGCAGGTAGGTTGGAAGAAATACACTAACCTGATAGAAACAATTTTTTATTAATTTATCGTTATTGTAATCCAAGAAAGGTTCTGCTTGGAGAGGGAAGTATCCAACTGAATATGCCCTCAGATGTGTTTAACAAAAGATACTTTTAAAGGAACATTTGACATATAAAAAAATTTCACAATCTAGTAAACCATTGTTACATAGCTCAGAATTAGTAATTTGCTACATCAAATAGAACAAATACCACTTAATCTTTAGCCACAATCCTGGTGAATCCTTTTCCTAAAACCACGGAATTCATTTCTTTTCCAGATGGCCAGTCCTTCTCTTCCATAGATCATTATCCTAATCCATTTAGGGCTTTGGGAAACTGACTGTTAAAGAAAGACTGATAAGAATTTGTCTTTCAGATTAGTTGAAAAGCTTCAGACTAGGATACTTTAAATGTTTTCTTAACATTTTCAAAAGCAGAAGTCAAGGAACTTTTGTCTGCTTCAATACATTGTTAACCCCAAGACTAAAATTTTATCCAGTGTAGGTAAATGAATACTGGTCTTGGGGTCAGAAAATCTGGCTTCCAATTTTAATACTACCACCAACTAAGCGTATGACTTTGCAAAAGTTATTTAACTCCTTTTAGCCTCTAGGTCCTCATTTTGGAAATGGAGATAATTGTATTCAGAAATTCAGAGCTGGAAGGGATCTTAAAGGTCAACCCATTCATTTTATATTTAAGAAAACCAAGGCGTAGAGAAATCAGAAAATGACTTGCTCAAGGGAACATAAATAGTACTTGGAAGAACAGGTATTTGAACCTACACACTCAATCATCAATCCAGCATTCTGTGCACTAGATGAATCATAATGCTATCCCTTATACTAATATTTGCACTGCTTACCCAGTATAATTGTTATAAGGATCCATTAAGCGATTGAATCTAAAGAACTTTATAAAATATCTAAATATCAGCTATTAGAAATAAGGGGGAAAAACACTCCTCAACCTTGGCATCTTGAAAAATCCCTGTCAACATGTTATATGGCTAGCCATTTTTATTCATAAACAATTTTTTTCATCAAAATAGTGCAGCCTGTTGACACATTGAAGTCAGGTATTTCTTTTATTCACTGCAAAATTAATCCTATTTCCAGGACCTTATTTTGAGCCTTTCCAAGATGATATTCACAATTTTCACTGGGTCTGTGGTTGTATTTGTATCGACTGCCTATTAAATATTGCTGAATTTCATCCTTCCATGTATATTCAACCAAAGCAAGATCTCCACTGCAAGATAAGTTGACAGCCATATTACCCTGATCAATTTAACCTTGCTAAAATAAAAATAAAAAATAGGAAGAGAAAATCACTAATAGATCATAGAATGGTCCAGCTCAGTGGCTACTATTTGAAGCAAAAGGAATGTATCCTGACATAAAACACATTACACATGGCTTGATTAAAGACAATATTTGGAGTTTACTATAGCAATGCTCTAAAGTAGCCACACAATAGAAAAGGGAAAGGAAAAATAATTTATATGTCACCTACTAAAACTTTTATTATGCTCCTACTATGTGCCAGGAATAATGCCAAGGATGAACACTGGATTTTTAGATCTGAAAAACATTGAATTTGATTAAGCTATTCCTGGGAGAGGAGGAGTGGAGAAAAAAAATTCTTATATTTTTGAACAACTTAAGGGAGAATATTAGAGAAAACTAAATGAATTAGATTAATTGAAAATGCTGGTTTTACAATGACCCTACAAAATATCTCACAGTTCACAACATGTCCCATTCTAAATAACTTCTTTTCCACAAAGTCTTGCTCTCATATCTCTTTGTGGTGTGGAGAATACTTGAAGAATATGCCAGAAAACTGTAAGCTCTAGCATATTCTACCATCTTGAAAAGGTCCTGGCAATAAGATGAATCTACTTCCTGAGGAGCAAAGTTGGCAAGTAGGAGGGGTATATCAAGGGTAACCTGGTCACTTGGTAATGACTTTTTTTTTTGAGGGGAGGAATGGGGAAGGTGTCATTCCATAAAAATAATCAATGAACAAGAATGTATTAAGCATTTCTATTGGTAGATACCACATTAAGCACTAAAGATGGAGATTAAAAATAAAAGCAAAAACGGAGAAAAAGCCCCTGCCCTCAAAAAAATTATGAATGAAGGAAAACAAAGAAAAACACAGAGGTTCTGGACAAAAGTTACACAGGATGAGCAGCTATGGATGAGTTATAATTCCATCCATCTGTAGAAGAAACATCAGAACTGATGAAATCAGATCCAATGTAATACAGATGATAGTAGAGATAAAAATAAATAGAGATGGAAATAGGAAGATAATCTCCAAACATAAAACTATGAAGTTTTTAGGCCCACTTTTTACCCTAAATAGAAAAATGGTCATGAATTATGGGTGCTTTTTCAGAACAGCCTTCTTGTTAAAGCTAGCATCTCTGGAGAACTAACTTCAGTAGCTGCTGCTCTGGTTTTTACTAACCACCAAGATAGGCTATTATTCAGACTAATGACATTTTTACAGAGTGAAGGCTCAGAAAACCCAGTGACTCATAAGCACGTATTTTCTCTGGCTTTTTCAGGGAATTAGGCATGCAACTTTCATTCACAATAACATGAGACAGAAGTTGTACATTTAATTCCTCTCTCACTAAGCTGAAACCAAACCCCATAATTTGGAGGATTTGCAGCTTTAAGTAAGCTACATTTGTGACAGAAAATCACATGTGATGAAATGTAAATGAAGGGGGGTGGGGGAAAGGCTGTAGGAAGAGTGCCTTGCTCTTTATTAAATGTGCCTTCGTTCGACAAAGACTCTCAGATACAGATTAAAATACAGGACAGTCCCACTGAAGACTTATTTTTTTTTTTAAAAGAGCTGAACAACTCAATGCCCTGGTCCATTAAAAATGGTGATACCCATCTTTCTGAAACATCTCTTTTAGCTTTCTTTTTTTTTTTTAAAGATTCTGCTATGTTGTCAAGAAAACAGTTCACTCTACATTTAATTTTCAGAGTTGAATATGATGATTAAGAAGAATTTTAATGGGGTTCTTTGCAAGGAGGAGACAGGGCACCTTTAACAATACAAATGACCCACCATTGGTGCCATTATTTTAATTGACATCTGTGAGCATATTTTTGTAGAGTTGCATCAAGACAAATGAGAGTCTTTTGTTGCCCTTCTGACAGTGATGGCAATCATTAAAGATTTACAGGAGTCATTAAAGAGAAATAGTAATGCAGAGATGAATTTCACCCTCCCATGTGTATTAAACCAAAGCAAGAAGATCTCCACTACAGGATAAGTTGATAGCCATACTGCTCTAGTCACTTTAACCTTACCAAAAAAAAAAAAAAAAAAAGGAAGAAACAATCACTATCTAGATCATGGAGTGGTATAGCTCAGTGACTACTAACTGAAATAAAAGAAATTTATGCTGGCAGAAAGCATATTAAATTTGGTTGGATTAAAGACAATATTTGGAATTTACCATAGCACTGTTCTGAGGAGCTACACAATAGAGAAGGGAAAGGAAAGGGAATAAACATTTATATAGCACTTTCTAACACTTTATTATGTTCCTACTATGTGCCAGGCACTGTGCTAAGCATTTTATAAATATTATCTCACTGATCCTTACAACAGCCCTGCAAGGTGGTTGTCATTATTCTCCTCCCATTATACAGCTGAGGAAACTAAGGCAAACAGAAGTTAAGTGACTTGCCCAGAGTCACATAGTTAGTTAGTGCCGAAGTCTGGATCTGAACTCAGCTCTCAGCCAGACCTGGCAAGCTATCTGTTGTATCATAATGAGGCCATGTAGTTTGTGCATCAATGAATACTGAAAAGGGAAGAAGTGTTTCAGGAGGGTTTGGTAACTTGGACAAGTAGATGGATGATCCTTATAGTTAAATCCATCTGACAGTTGACTATTTTACAATGAAACTCAAATTTGCTTTTTTCAAAATAAAAAGACAGGTAATTAACATATCTCAATAAATGTATTGTTTTAGTTTTATGGTGATACTAATTACATTGTGAAATTCACCCACTGCTAAAACAAAAGTCATTATACTTCCAATGATTTTCTTGCTCACATAAAATCCAATACAGTCCAACAAGTATTTACTAGCTACCTATATTTTTCAAGTAACTGAGTTAAATACTTGAGATATAAAGACAAATTTTTTTTTAAAAAGTTTTCTATTTTTCTCCTGGGGAATACAGTCTTTTGATTAACAAAAGTGACTGGCTAAGGGTCAAAAACAGACAATGAAATGTAAAAGCTAAGTGCTTTCAGATGTAAATGCAGCACTTCTCACTTTGTTATGCGTCAGAGGTATGTCAAAAGGCCAAATAAGACAATGAACTTCTTTCCCCAGAGTATAGACTGTCTTAGTAATTTTGTACTCGAATACTTCTCTGTAAATCTGAAAAATGTATTGGCTGGTCACCATAAGTCAGTCACTCAATAAACATTTATTAAACATTACCATATACCAGGGATTTTACTAAGTACTGGAGATACAAGAAAGGCAAAGACAATTTTTTTTCCTCAAGAGCTCATATTCCACTGGTGAAGACAAAATGCAAATGTGTGTGTGTGTGTGTGTGTGTGTGTGTGTGTGTGTGTAGTGACAAAAAATTAACACTGAATGTTACTTGCCACTCCCTTAATGATTCTAGTAAAGTCAGAATTTCGGTAATGTCTTTACATTCCTACTCTTAAGATATTAAGTTGAGCTGAACCACACCTACCATCCCACCCCCGCATCCAGAGATTTTACTTTGTAAAGGAACAAGTTTAAGCTGGATCTCAGCTTCTAAAGTCTTTGCCCCCTTTGTAGCTCCAACAAGACATTCACAGCACCTATAGAAGACATGAATATGCTAGTACAATTCTGAATCACAAAATACAACAACAGACTCTCCACATGGAAGACAGAACCAAAACATTTATTCAGACACCAGAAAGCCAAATCCATCACAGTAACAAAAATCAAAGAATGCATAATAACAATGAATACATAACAATGTATACGTAATAACAATGTATGCATTAACAATGTATGCATAATAATATGTGTAATAACAATGTGTACATAATAACAATGAATACATAATAACAATGGGTACATAATAGCAAAGCCTTCCCTCTGCTTAGCTTCCCACAAACCAGCTCCCTTAAACAAAATCACAAACAAGCTCTCCCACTCACCACTAGTTGTTGCCTTTTGCAGCTCTGATTGCTCTAACTTCCTCCCAGTTCTACTCTAGCTCCACCTCTTCCTGTTCCACCCTTCTTGATCTACCTCTTTCTGTTCCATGTGACTTGACTCATGTGACTCAGACTTCCATGTGACTTAAGCAGGTCACATGGACTTATTAAAGGATGAGAGTGAAAGCAAGGACCCCAACACATACAGGGGGGCCTGCTATCACAGGTTCTTTGATCTGCTTTTCTAAAAGGAAAGCAACTTTTGAGGGGTCAACAATCACTTGAATCAAGCACAAATATCATTCACTTAGTTCAGGGGAAAAGTCAGCACGCTGAATGGAACAGTAAGCACCCCAACATGCAGAAGAGGGCCAGCTATCACAGGTTCTTAGATATGCATTCATAAAAGGAAAGGCAAATTATAAGGGGGTAACAATCACTTTAATCAAGCACAGGTATCATTCCTTTAACCAAGCACATATATCATTTACCTAGTTCGGAGGAATAAGCAGTCTGAATTTCAGAGAAAATACAGAGAAATTAAAGATCAACAAACATGGCTTCCTCTGCCTGAATTCAACAGATGCTTCAAACTGTCTGACCATAGCTACCAGAGAGGGAGGCACTGACATCTGGATTTTCAAAGTCGGGAGCTGCTTAAAGCAGCTTCTCAGAGTCCTCGTGTGTCAAATCTTCTTACACAAACTAAGCCCCAAAGTAAAACCTCACCTTCAGAGTATTTATACACTTCTTAGAGCCAGAGGGCATAACCCTCTGACCCAGTGCCTCAATAGAAAAAACAAAAGGTACTTGGGACCCTCCTACAAAACAGCTCACCTAATCAAGCTTCTCACAATGAGCAGACCCATCAATAGGTGGGAAAGATCTTCTTTAATCACATTATTCAATTAGAAGTACTTTTAGTAAAATAGAAACAAGACCTAATTTGATTGCCATCACACTGAAATCAGAAAATACGGAGAAATACAGATCAACAGATAGGGCTTCCAGCTGCCTGACATAAGCAATAGATATATATATCACAGATCAACAGACAGATCCAACTGTCCGACCATTATATCTTTAGTTACCAGAGAGAGAAACACCAACATCTGGGTTTTCAAAGCCAGGGTACTTCCAATCAGTAAGCCCCAAAGTAAAACCTCACCTCAGAGTACTTATACATTTTTCAGAGCCGAAGGGCATCACTACCCTTGAGAAGCAGTGCCTCATTAGCAAAAGGCATAAGCCTTCCTAGGAAATTTGTAGAAAATCTTTCCAGGGCCAGTAGTGGGTGGGGAAGACCTTCCCATTCAGAAACAAAATCATTTTAACATTAAGCAAAAATGTATTATCAATACAATGGGAAAGATCTTCCCATTAAGAAGCAAAATTACATTAACAATAAGCAAAAGTGCATTATTAATACACCCTTCCATGGGGATTCATGGTATTAAGGGCAAAACAACCAAAATAAAGTGGTTTACCTTGCTGATAGCCAGGTGTCACATGGGGATCTTGCTTCTTCATACTATCTCCTCCTTTTCTTCTCCTAAAGGTACAAGAAGTTTTTGCATGGGTCTTGGAGTTGGAATGCTTTGCACTTGTGGGACATCCCTCAGGGTGTCAAGTTTACTACCTTGTTATTTCAATTAAAGACACTTTATTCCTTAACTCATGGCTTTGATTTATTTCGGGACTTGACAATGGTATTAGCAAAGTGTAAGGAAAGACCCTCAGTTGAGAATGTGGGAGAAGAAGGTGTCATACCAGGCTTGTGGAGGAATAAAAATGTTTGGAATAGCTACTCTGAGAAGTGGAATAGTGAACCAATTAGGGAGATACAAAAGTACTGCCCTGTAATATACCAGCATACAGTTGGGTCTAGTTGAGATTATATAACAGAAGGGTATAGTGGACTCAGCACAGTTTTGTGATTTCCCCCAACTCCATTTAACCATATGTGTATATCAACAAAGACAATGAATGATGGGAATAAGCTAAGACTGGAGTTTGGCAAGATATGATTTGAAAGAGAGGATAAGGGAACAAAATAAGGGGAAAGTCCTTTACAGTTATGAATTACTCAGAATCATAGAATAAGAGAGGCTATATCTGTACTAGCTCTTGTCTGGGAGGTACAAACATCAAAGCCAAGGGCCTGAGAGAGGCAAAAAAGATAGCTTATACCAAGTCTAGCTATGCTAAAGGTTTTTCCTCTTTCTGAAAGAGCAGAATCACACCCTTTCTGATAGAATACTAAGAATCCCAGTGGAAAGAGTCCAGTAATACTTAGGTGAGTCAGAAATCAGAAGATAGAGACTGCAGCTAGTCATCAAAAAGTTAGCTCTGGGAGTCTAACAGATCTAATTATCCAGCATAGATGCACTAACCTGTGAATAGTCTTGTCTAATGGTGAGGTGACCTTCTTGACCAAGCCCAAAGACAGCTGCTGGCTGAGCAATCTTTCCAGTCAGTTCTGGTATGGCCATGCCCAATGAGCTGCCAACATGGTGACTGAGTGACCAACCTGATCCAGATCTGAAATAGCCAGTCCAGCAATTCAGTGACTGACTCAAGTTCAGGCAGAAGATTGATTCATCCATCATTGATGCAATGTCTTGCAGTGTACTTCTCCAAGACTCTACAGAAAGAGAAAGGGTATTGAGATGCAGGAGCTCTGTAGTTGTGATTTATATTTTCTATGTGAATCACATACACATGCATATATGTATATACATATATATTTAAGATACATACACTGCATGCACACACACATTTATGTCTCACCCCCATTGCACTATAAATTTATGTTCACTCTTTCCCTTTATGACTTCTACATATTTATAGAAGAGAATATTCCATATTGGGGAGGAAAATAATTTGTAGCTATTGTCATTGCCATGACATTTGAATAAATGCTTTTTCTAAGAACTAATTAAATATACTGGCTAGCTGTTACTGGGAAACACACTGCTGGGGGCTTGTGAGCTACAGAATTTTCTTAATAATAGCTAACCACCAGTTTGCTGGAATCCGAGGTAGCAGATTTTCCTTTGGGAACCAGACAGTAATATCTCTGTTTTACACATGATGAAAATGATCAGAGAACTTAGGTTGCCTCTGATCTAGTGAACAAATGACAAAATTTTCAATGTAGTATTTACATGTCAGACATCAGCAAGCACTATAAATCAACAAAAGGTTCATTTTGTGTATTGTGCAGAATTAAGAAAGTGATGGAGAAAATTTTAATAATGAAGATTAAATTTAAAAACATGTTATGACACATTTTCCCCAAGATAGCTAATTGCTAAATATTAATCAAACATCCTTGCTCTGATCACAAAGCCAGCAAGTGTTTGAGAAAAGATTTGAACCCAGGTCTCTGAACTTTAATTTCATTTAATTCCATGCTATTTTCCCTTTTACCACACTACCTTACATATATGTTTTAAGGGCTTTTTGTTTGTTTTATTTTGTTTTTGTTATATTTCTACATGGGAATTAGGAAAGAAATTATAAACATATGTCTCCAGCTCTGAAAGGCAACATGGCATAGCAGGTACAGAACTGACCTCATAGCGAAGAAACTAGGACTCACTTCCCACCTCTGGCACATATTGGCATTTGAGCCCTGGACAAGACACTTAAGCTCTCAGTGCTCTAAGTGCTGTGGATATTTCTCAAAGAATGTAAGTTTGTGGCATGTGTGTGTGTGCACATAATGCCATTAAACCAATAGTGTTAACTTTCTAAGACGAAAACCTACAGAGGTGAAAATTTGCATTAGCAGAAGCAGTTTCCTCACCTAGAGATTATCTGTGTGAACTAAATCACAGATCTCATCCCTGTCCTAAACACACACACACACACACACACACACGGAAGGAAAAACACCAACAATTAGCATAACCAGGAAAGGCTTTCAGTGGGAAGTGGCACATCAGCTGAGCATCAGACAGGTTTTCCAAGAAGTAGAGATGGGAAGGAGGTATACTCCAGGGACCAGATTCCAACCTCTGCAGATGAATAGAAGTAGGAGATTGAATGCCAGCCACAACTAAGGCCAGTTTGACTAGAATGTGAAGAGTGTGTGTAAGAGTTACATGAAATAAATCCAGAGAGGTATGCTAAAGCAGAAATCTGAAAGACTTGAAATGTTAAGCAATTTATTTCTATTTTACCAGAGAGGCAACAGGGAGCCAAGGAAGATTTTTGAACAGGGGAGTAACCTGGTCAAACTAGCCCTTTAGGAAGATTTTTTGGTGGGTTGTGGAGTTTGCAGAGGAGATGATGGGAAGTAGGGACTTTAATTTAAGATGCTTTTGCAATAGCCTGGTCAAGATGTAATGGGGACTTGAGGTAGAGTAATAGCTATGTGAGTGGAGAGAAGTAGAGGGTGGAGGGAAGGAATGTTAGACACTGTGTGGAACTTTTTTTTTAAATTGGAAATGCTTTGATATGAGATTAAATGAGGAACAGTGAAATGCCTAAGATGATTTCTAGGTTGCTAATCCCAGGTGTCTAGAAGGATCACAATATTCATAACAGAAGTAAGGAAATTTAGAGGACAGGCAAGTTTAGGGGAGTATTACCTTTTAAATAACTGCATGGAAGAAAGGTTATCTGTACCCTTTTCACTGGCCACTAAAATCCTCATTTCTCCATATCTACCGAGTACAATGTCCACATTTGTCCCCTCGATGCAGAGGAAGAATTATAAAACTTCTCCCTGAGCCTGATGATGCATTCAATCTGTTTAATGTGATTTTTGCCTTTGAACGAGACATTGGTCAAAATCAGTGTCTAACTAACTCAGTACCACTCATAAACATGTTTTATAGATTTTTAAAACTAAGGGGGAAAATCACAGTACAAAGAATAGTAAAATTTCCTACAGAACCTGAAGTCAACAGACCTAAAGACAAATGCCATGTCTAATATTTACTGTCTGTATGACCTTGAGTAAATTACTTAAACTTTGATCCTGTTTCTTCATTTGTAAAATGAGAGAATTGGAAGGGATTGACCAATAGGCCCCCTTCAGCCCTGGATCTATGATATCACTCAGTCCAACATCTATATTTTAAACATGAGAAAAGAAACAAGTAATTTGCCCAAGGTAGTGAGGGGAAAACCGAGAATTTGGAGTTAGGTTTTCTGAAGTGCAATCCGCTATCCTTTCTACTATGCAATCCTGACTGGAGATATCGAGTGATACAAGTTCAGATACATTTAAGGACCTGGACAAGTTGTTATACTGTTTATTTCTCTATCCCTGGGAGAATCGTTCATTTTGTCAAATTCTTTTCCCAACTTTCTCACAAACATTTGCTGATTTTATTTATTTTCTTTCTGATGGTTAAAAATTTAGACAACTAGACTGTGTATAGGCAGCATATGTATTAGGAGGGGCATAGATTTCTCATGAATTAAAAATACTGGGCATAAAAAACAAGTGCTGATGAGTCCAGAAAAATTAATCTCATCTTAGGTCAGGCTCATGGAATCCCTGATCAAATACTATTCTCCTTCTTGAAATTAAAGTATTTTAGTGGTAATTGATCATATAATATCTCTTCATAAAGAAGACAGTTATCTGACCTTTTAGTCAGTATGCAAGGGAGGTTTTAAAAAGCATACATGTCTCAACAAAATACATATTCTTTTTTTAGTTCACTAAGCCAAGATTTCTCAATTGTTGGATATTATCCTAATTCTTAGTGAGTAGAATTGATGGGGCTGATTATCTGAAAGGAACTCCCTACATCTTTTAGAGGTGCCTAGTGACTGATTGAAACTCCTAAAAAGCCCCATAGAGTTTCTTGAGAGCTAGAAGTGAATCTCAGCAGAAAAGCTACAAGGCAAGGCGGTTTTATTGCTCCTTTGATGTGTTGAAATATCATAGCTCTATCAACATCTATCCTGGATCCTTACCAGAAAAGAACTTCATAGGATTTTTCCTTGAAAATCAGAGAAAAAGACTCTAAAAATAAAATGTACTGTCATCTTGTGATGCATATACAGTTATCTTTTGTGAATTTTTATCATAGGAAAGTCCAGTGGGGGGTGGGAGGAGGTAGATGAAGTAGAGGACAAGGTGTCTAAGGTTTGGAACCTGTATTCACCTTTCTTTGATTATCTTGTGTGTTATATCAAATAAAGCAGGATCTCCAACAGGAATAAGAAGCCACTCTTGGTTTGAATCCAGACCCTTTGATTTCCCTGAGCAGCCCAGATTAAAGATAGGCCTTTATTTCTGCCTGATGTGTCTCACTGTGGTGCTGGCTGGGGGAAAGAGCTAGCTTAAAAGGACTCTTTGTTGGACATGATCTCTTTAACTACCAAAACATCTTCTTGGATGAAGTGACGAGACATTTCATGTTGGTTGGACTAAAAACCACTTGCTGTCAATCAAACTAACTGGCAGCACAGTTACAAAAATAAAAAAAAAAATAGACGTATAGTATATGGTTTTAAATAACAAAAAAAACACATACACAAAGCTCTCCAGGAAATCAATTGTCTTGAGCTACATCTAGCTTTCTTTTACTTAAGCACAAAAATAGAAATACAGAATGGATGGAATCATCAAAACTACATGATGCAAATAAGGTAAAGTTTTGTTTTGTTTTGTTTTCCCAGCAAGTAATTGTCCCTGCCTAGAAATTAATAGGGAAATGAAAAGAGAACTAAAGCACTATTCTTACAGTACTTGCAATGGTAGTGGTGATGATCTGGAACCAGAAGCCATCACTAAACCACAAGAGCAAACATGTTTAAACATATGTTTTACATCGTACAGTCAATCCATATACAAATAGTGCATCTAACACTTTCTATATGGCACGAATACACCCCAAGAGTTGTGCTACAGAGAGATAACACATTTCCCAGATCATTGGAGGCACTAATTCCCTCCCCACCCTCCCATGCCTCACAGCACTTTTTGAGGAGTGTGTTATCTCGAAATAACATACCCTTGGCTTATGCCTTATTGCTTAATTATAATCCAAAAAATGTCAGCTCAGAATAATTGCCATCCCAATTTACCATTACCCATTGTAGGCCTTCTGACTTAGCATTTTAAAAGTATGCTGAAGTTGTAATGACCTTGGAAATAGAGATTCATTTCTCCCATACAATTAGACTTAGTGAACTGAGAATAAATTGGGGGATGAGGGCCATAAACAATTGGAAAATGTTGTTTTTATATTTTTTGTTTATAACATATGTTAGCCTTATAGCTCTTCTCACATTTTAGAGAGAGAACTTTCTGAAAAAGCAAGGAGTTACAGACAGTATACCCTATGAACGTTTATTCTCCCTTAGAAGGAGGCTCTAATAGGATCTTTAGTTTGCAGCAGATTTGGAGGAAAGTGGAAAGATTTCTACCCACAAAAGAGCCCTCAAAGGCATTTGTTCCAGGTCCTTGGTTAAGCACCTAAGCGCTCCATCTATTTGGTGATGTTCCTACCAGACACTTAAACACACTATAAAATTTCCCCAAAACAGGGGGAGGAAAAGTTGGTATTAAAACCTTTAGATCATTTCCAGCTATCATATGCTTATAATTTAATTGAAGCAAAAGGTTAACTATCGACCCTTGGAGATTTGTTCTCCCACTATGTGTTAGAAATACCAGACAGAAGCAGCATAGCATAATGAGTGGTGGCTTGCATTTGCAGTCAGAATGAAGACATAGGTGCTACCTCCAAAGTTCACTAGTTATGTGACCATGAAAAGTCATTTAGCCTCTCTAAGCCCCAGTTTCCTTACCTATAAAAACAGAAGGCTGGGCTAGATGGCATTGAAGTGGTCTTCTGTTTCTAAATCTATAGCCATATGATCTCTGAGCCTCAAGAATTCTCTGGACAGGTTGCAATGTTCATTGTTGAAGAAAATTCTTATTCTGGAAGTTCCCCTATCATTAAATTCAAAAACCTAGATGCGTTGAAATACAAATACAAGGCCAATTAAAGCCTAAAATCATTCGCTTCACCCTGTGATATCCACCATTTTCAAGAGTGTTCATCTTCCATGATATAAGTTGATAAGATGTCTGAAAAGCACTTTAATAGGGACAGTGTACAAATAAGAAACAGGTCAGCAATCCTTGTGGAGTTCTAACTATGTATTTATGAGGTACTGTGACAAGATGCAAGGAAATGTTGGACATGGTCCCTGTCCTCCAAGAACTTACAACAATAATGTTCACTTATGTATTGCATTAAGGCCTTTCTTTGTAACAATTCTGTAACCAATATATCCCTGTTTCACAAGTGATGAAAATGAGGCTCTCAGAAATCAAATTACTTGCTTACAAACTAGTGAATGTCTGAGGTGGGATTCACACCCATGTCTCCTGATTCCATGTATAGTATGATATCTGTTGTTTCCCAATATGATAAAATTAATATGTAACTTGCTAAATTTAAAAGGCAAAGATGCCTACTAAATGAGTTCTGGTAGAAAGGCATATGATAAGTTATTGTGATTCATTATTAAAAAATGAACTTATGAAAGGAGGGAATCAAGAGGCGAAGAAAAATTTACACTTTAGATCTGCCAAATACAATGGAGCCCACATGGGCATCAAAATTCAGCCACAGAAGCCCTGGTTAGAGAGTCACTTACAAAAATATGGCACAAAATGCTAGAGATGGTAAAGATGATGGAAATCTTCACCCATGAGTATAGTACTGTAAAAAACAAACAAAAAAAACCACAAAGATAAAATAATCTTGTGATATATTAATTAAAAAATGGCAGTCAAGGATTGTTCTTAAACAAGCTGTATTAGTCAGACACATTCTAGAGTTACTTTATCTCATTCTGGACTGTGCATATTTTTTAAAAGGCTATAAGAAGCTTAGAAGAGAGATAGACAAAAATACTTAAGAGATGACAAAACTTCCATGATATATGGAAAAGAAACATTTTGCGAGTGAAAAGACATAGCTTTCATTTAATCATATTATAAAAATCGGTTCTAAATTTTAGTAACAGCAGTAACAATTCATTGGATTCAGGCAGGTAAGCTTCATTCATAGGGATATCTGGAATAAAACAGTGGACTCAGGTTTCTTCCAGTACTTTCTGACCCTTTTAGCCCCCTGCCCAGAGCCCTGAAGAAAATTTCCTCAAGTTTAGGCTTGGTTCAAGTCTAGGGTCTCCCCAATGAAATTAGTGGAATCCTTTCCAGAAAGACATTCAAAGTGGGTCAGATTTAGGACCACCATTTATTTCTACCTTAGCAAAAGAAATCTTTAAAATACAAAATCAAACTGATAAGCCTGGATTGATAATGACTCAAGACATGAAATAGTAACCCATAATTCTATTAGATTAGATTCTGCTTGGAAGTTGGTGTTTAAAGCAAGAAATGATTGTGTGCAATTCAGCTAGTGTTTCATTTTCACCTTAGGTCTGCATGGTCCCAACAAGTCATTCAAGATACATTTATTTGATTTGGGAGAATGACTTAAGTTTTCTTTCTTAGTCCTTTCATCCATAGTATCTTCCCAGTGCTGGTCATTGTCTTGTTGTTTCAAAAGTCACGTCCTCCTGGGCAGCCAATAACCAAGGAAGACAGGAACTTCTAAACTTCAGAGGTAGTTATCAGCCTCCAAAACAAAAAAAACCCTCATGCATGATTGGCATTTTATCATGTACTCAGAGAAAGGAACACAAAGCAGAAAATGGGAGGCCCTGAAAGCCAGTGTCACGTTCATTTCATGGGAAGTCTGAAGGAGAGTTATGAAGAGTCACAAACCACGTTTGGAAGAAACAAGGTGAAAGCAGCAGTTGTCTCTCCCTTTAAAGTCGATCAAGTGAGCAGCTAATCAGTGGGCAATCCTCTTTGATATAACCAATTGCCTCCACTCCATTCACAGAAGGAGGCACATGGAGATCAGTCACGATCATAAGTCATGACCCTTAGCAAGGATCTAAAGCTATGTCCCATATCCCTCCCCAGGCCAAAAAATATGCTTCGTTAGGCTCATCTCCATTATAATAACATTTAGAGTTTTATTTTGCATTTAGGTTTTTATAAATTTACAAATTTAATTTGAATTAGTATCAAAAGGTTGGATTTGAGTCATATTTAACTCTGAGCACGTCACTTAACCTTTCAGCCTTTTCTTTGCTATAATAATAAGTATTTTAATTATTTCACAAAGTTTTTGAAAGTTTCAAATGACAATATGAAATATCTCTAAAAACTATAAAATGCTATTGCAAACTTATCATTATTAATACACGGTTAATCTTGTCAGGAAGTTAGAAATATTTTGTTCATTTTTAAATCTAGAAATTACAATTAATACAATTCTCATGCCACATCTGGTTGGTTCTGAAATTTTTGAAGGTTCTAATACGATGATTTTACTGTTTTGATATAGCCCACACATCTGCATGAACCTCCCTCTATCTCTTTTCCCCTTCCTCTGCCTCTGTTTTTCTCTTTCATTTGTCTCTGTCTCCCTCTTTCCTCTCTGCCTTTGTCACTGTTTCTTTGTCTCATTCTTTCTGCCTCTCTGTAGCAAATTTGGGGTTATCGCCTTGTTATTTGCCTGAGATAGTTCTGTAATTATTTTTTCCTAGAACTTCAAGAGGGCATACATATTATGTAGAAATTAGTGAATCTAAGGAATGTGAACTTAGAAGGAAGTTAAATAACGATGTACCAGAATTAAGTATTTCTCATCACTTCCACATGATTCCTTAAATATTCAGTGGTAAAATATGTTTCTCTCCTGGTTTCTGAGGAAGTTCAGTGCTTTCCTTCCATCCCAAATTCCCCAAATTTCAATATCATGATTCTTATTTTTCCGTAACTATGTCAATGTAGCCTACCTCATGTAGAGAAATGTTGGTTAAAAGTATTCTTTTTCAAATGTGCCTCTTCTGAGAAGTTCAGTCACTTGGCTAGCTTTATACAACCAGTATGTGTCAGAGATAGTGGGGTTTGCACTTGGGTCTCCTGAATTTTTATGCTGACTTTTTACTATCCCATGTTACTGCAAATTTTTAACAAAACATTTTTTAAAGTCCGTTTCCAAAGGTCATTCAATCATATTTTAATTAAAAACACATTAAAACTTAATTGCCAACAGCAAACAAATAAATAATCAAACAAAATAGGGGATAAACTCTTACACAAACATGAAAAAAATGTGCTTTTTTTAGGGATGGACATCTGCTTTGATTCATACTGGCAGGATATTCTTTAACATTTTTTTTGCTAAATCCATCTCATCTTTATGCTTCTGCTATTGGAACAATAGAAAAGGTCTAAGCACATTACTCATCTTGAATTATCGAACCTCATTCTGCATATTACATGTTTTGCTAAAGCAGGGGAAGTATATGTCATTCCTTTTCTCCATTTAAATCACTGAAAAGAGGGAAAGTGGAGCTGGAATAAAATTAGTTAGTAGTTCTAGAGAAAAAATGATACTCTGGTTTGTTATGCTTTTATGTTGATACTTTGTTCACTTTAATTGTCATAATATATTTTGTATTTTATATAAAATATTTTCCAAACATTAGCCTTCTGGATTCACTACTCAATAACTATCTCTATCTCCTGCTTATACATATATTTCCAGGCTTCAAATTACTTTTTAAAATGTACAATTCATTATCAACCATGGCAATTGAGTTCAGTGGTATAAAGCTATTTCTTCATGGCTGTTTTGATCTATGAAAATTTTCATGCTTCACAAATAAATGTAACAAAAAAGAGCAGCATCATTATGTGAAATGATTAATTCATAGGAGTCCAAATTATTTTCCCGTAAGTTATTTGATATAAAAACTTAAAATACACATTTATATTTGAAGTATAATTTATTTCCAATAGCATTTATTAATTCTTTTTGTGTTTTGGCTCTGTATCTGCTGCACTGCCTGGCTTCAGCTCCACAGAATAAGATTCTCCTCCCAGGTTTCACCCATCACTCCTAATCTCCTTTTAGTTCTTCAGTCCTTTCAGTCATGTCTGACTCTTCATGAACCCGTGTTGTTCAGTTTGGTTTGGTTTTTTGATGTAGATACTAGAGTGATTTTCTATTTCCTTCACCAGATCATTTTACAGAAGAGAAACTGGGGCAGACAAGGTTAAATGACTGACCCAGAGTCATACAGCTGGTAAGTTTCTGAGGTCAGATTTAAATGAGGGAAGATAAGTCTTCCTGACTCTGGGTCCAGCACCTAGCTGCCCCATGTCCCTGACTCAAGCCTTGGCCGACACAATCTCCCTCCTCTGTCCTCTGAGTAGAAGGCTGGAGAATGGAGTACCAAATCCTTCCTAGTGTCTTTTGTTGCAGGAGGTGGACTTTTCAGGCTCACTTCACTCTGCATCTGCCAATCTACCTGCTTTCAACTCCATGGAACAAGATGCTCTTAAGCCAAATACAGCAGAGTGTCCTTTCCCCTAGTCTTCCTGCCTCCCTTTGTGTGCTGTCTCCTTCTATCACACGATAAGCTGTTTCAGGGACTGTCTTTCTGTTTATTAATTATTTTCCCCTGTGTTTAGCACTGTGTCTGGGTGTTAAATAATAGTAGGTGTTTAATAAATGTTTATCAGGTTGTATTGGATTTTGGCTAAAGCTATGCCAATAGCCTATAGTCCGTGGCAAATAGCACGCGGTACTGTGATTAACTCAGATTTTGTAGTACCTGAATGCACAATACCTAGTTTAGGTCCCCATCAGCCCTGGGAGATAGACTATGGAGGTGATGAGATTATCCTTTGTTTTCGTACTTTGGAGGAAATTAAAAAACAGTTAACTTGAAAATCTTTTTTCTCCCTCTTCATTGTTTATTTCTTTTCCTTTGGACGATATAATTCTTGGAGTTTCATTGATTCTGCTAACATATGTTTTTAGATGCTGCTTACAAACATGAAGAAGCAAAGATTTCTAAGGCTGCGTAAATGCTATCGAAAAAGCTGCGAAATTTTACTTTCATAAATTCTCAAAGGACAGAAACTTCAAGGAATTGAGAACTGGAAGGGGCCTTTAAAACCACTTACTGCAAACCTAACATGTTTAGAGAAGAGGAAACAAGGCCAGGGAAGTAAAGTAGTAACTTGCTGAAGATCACACAGTGGCAGAGCTAGAGTTTTTACCTGTGATCTTTGACTTTTGATTCAATGATCTATTTTAAAAAATTTTTATATTTAAAAATGCTCTTTTCCATTATGAACCTAATAAACATCAATGACCATCAATATTTTGATAAACAAAGAAAAGGATGATTATGAAATTATGAATTTTTAAGTAGTTTGATTTTTTTAAGTGTATACAACTAAAACAAAACTGTCTTCCTGGTCTATGTGCTGTGCTGGATTTTGCTCTCATGTGTCTTTTAAAAAATCTTGGTTGATGCCCTTTCCCCCTTTTTCATTATTTTCATTACCAAACAACTCCCCTTCACCACCGCAGAACCCTTCTCAGCATCAATAAGTATAATTGTGTCTTTTTCTGAATCTCTAGTCCATCACCCTCTCTGCTGAGAGTAGAGAAGCATGATTTGTCATCATTTCTCTGAGGCCATAATTGGACACTAAAAGCTATTTTCCGATACAATATTGTAATAATTGTGTATAACCTTCTGGTTGCTCTCTTTGCCTCAAATCTCTCCTTATCCTGGTTTATCCTTCACTGAACTGTCCAACTGATTTTTTTTAAAGAGCAGATGTGATCATGTCCCCAACTAAATCTACAATGGTTCCCTATTCCAAGATCAAATATAAAATACTCTAATTTGCTTTTTTCCTGACTTTCTAGTCTTACATGTTATTAACATAAGTGCAATGCTACTTACATAACTCTGTTACTTCCGAGACCTACTACAGAGGTCATTTCCTCTCTCCCTGCCTTTTCCCTCATGCCTGGGACATGCTCCCTCCTCACCTTTGAATACGGGTTTCCTTGGCTTCCTTCCAGACTCAGCTAAAATTCTACCTTCTGCAAGAAAATTGTGCTGTTCAATCTAGTGATTGCCTCAAATTGGCTCCATAAATATTTGTGTGTACTTAGTTGATTATATGCTGTCTTCTCCCCCCACTTGAATGTGGGGCCCTTGATCACAAGAATCCCATTTTTGCTTTTCCTTGTATTCCCAGAGCTTCAGCACAGTGCTTGGCACATGGTAAACACTAATGCTTGTTCACTTCATGCTCATTTAAGTCTTTCAATATTTTTTCAGAATCTATTTTTTTCTTACAACACTATTATATTCTATTATATTCAAACTTCATAATTTGTTCAGTCATTACCAAGTTGGTCAGAAGACACTTTGTTTCTAGTTCTTTGCTATGGCGAAAAGTTGTGCTCTGATTAGTTCAATACATATGGGTCCTTTTCCCTTTTCCTTTGACATCTTTGGGGCAAATATCTCGTAGTGGCATTACTGGTTAATTAAGAGTATGAACACTTTGGAAACTTTTTCTGCAGAGTTCTAAATTACTTCCTAGAATGATTCTCACAGCCAATTTTTTTTCCATTTATGATATATTCCTTCTTACAGAAAAAATTGATGTTGAATGTCAGCATTTTTCATATACCAGCATCTCCTTTATTTTATAGTCACTAAGGTTTAGTTTTGAGTAATCCTGCCTGCAGCACTCTTTGACTTGGAACCTCTGAATTTCAGTGATCACTTTTCTGGATGTTCTCAAAAAAAATTATTTCCAAAAGGTGAAATATATATATATATATATATATATATATATACACATTTTTTCACTTTCACTCTCATTCTAATAGGACTGTGCAGTTAGTTTCCTTTTATGACTTTTTGAAATATAGCATCTAGGATTTTTACTTAGTTATTTTTTTCATGAATCTAGTGATTCTGAAGTTATCTGTACTCGACTTGTTTTCCAATAAAAAAAAGTTTCTAATAGCAAATATCTCACCTGATCTAATTCTTTTAGAATTCTGACTTCACACCAATCCTCTTATCTCATGTAAACATTATGCCCTATTCGCTGCGTTCTGTTTCTCAGGACATTTGCTAGTTGGATACAATTGTCTACTTTTTATTCAAAGTCTTTTCTTTCTTTCCATGTTTCCCTAAGTAATTCATATATCTTTTTATAGCTTTCCCTTTTTTTTTCTATACACACTCAGGGTTCTTCAGAGAACCAAGTTTATTTTTTTCTAATCCTACATTTGCACGTATTGATAGTCTTTTCTTCTGGGTTTCCCCCTGTGCTTCTCTATACATATAGTATGTCCTTATTGTTCTGTGAATTTTCTTCTCTTTTCCATTTCACTAGCCTCAGTAAACAAATTAGTACTTTGGGTCACAGTCTGTCTCTTTCCCTTCATGCACCAAAGAATGAGATAACTTGCTCCTGGTCCTGTCTCCGTTGCAGACACTCTCACTGCCCTAAAACAATTCTTGAGGAGGTATTTGACTACTGGTTCCCCTCCATACTTTTTTGTGCAACCCTGGGCTAAGACAGGGAGCTAAGTCCCAACCTGTAACCACATCCCAGGCTCTTTCTTGATCCCAGTTTTTTGTCTTTATTTTCTGGTGGCTTAATGTGGGCTCTGGCCCAAGCCCCGTCTTTGTCTTGGCCTTAGAGACCCCTGCTGGAGATAAGAGATCACAGTGATTTGGGCACAGTTACATTTATCACAGCTTAATGCTGGCTTTGGAAAGATCTCATTTTTAAATATCATTTTGGCTGCAGGCCCCATTGGCAGTCCCCTGGCCCCACAGGGAGTCTCCCACAGGCAGACTTGAATGACTTCTTATAGAGTCCTGGACTGGACAGAGTCGCTTCCCAGTATCTGTCTGTTGTTGCTGAATCTTGCTTCACCTCATCTCCCTTTCCATCTTTCCTGGTGTGTTTTTTTAGGGCATCTGGGTTTGACTAGTATCTCTCACATGTTCGTCTTTTCTAGAAGTTTCCCAATATTCTTTCTACTACTGCATCAGTTTTTCCATTCAGCTCTAAATGCTTCACAGCTGCTAGCTAGCAGAGTGCCCTGTACACAGGAGCATTACTGAAAGAAAATCTGACGAATGAACAAATAAGATCTAAAGCTGATGGTGGGGAGAGTGAAAAATAGGTCGTATCCTGACCCCTGCTGTTGTAAGAGCTTTCCTTAGACATAGAGTGGTCCACAATGGGTCACTTTAATCCCTAGTGCATCAGGGAAACTTGACAAAGAATAGGAAAATTCCCTCTGACTCCAGCTATTCAGTACTGGTAGATACTTGTGCTTATCATGTTTCTCTCCATTTCATTTAGATCAACTACAACTTTAATTTTTTTCCCCATAGATTGTGTCTTTGCAAGGGTGCAAGAGCTTCAAGAATTCATACTCTGCGACAGGGGAATTGTTGTGTTAAAAAGATAGTTTTTCTTTCTTTCTTTCTTTTTTCTTAACAGGGGATAATGTGGGTGGGGAGGATATTGTGTAGTTTCTCAGATGCAATCTGGCCTATTCCCTTCTTCCTAGTCAGTGCTGGACTAAACTCACTGTCTTTCTGGAATGCCTGTCCCAGGGTTGTTCAGAGAAAACTAGTATCTCTGGTGTGATGACTTGTCCTTTTCATGGCTGTTCATTCATCTTTGTGTCCATCTTCATCCAGTTCTCACCTATGGCTCTAAGAAGCTATGGTATGTGCAGCGGCCATACCCTGGTAAAACCGTCTCTCCAGACAGGCTAAAACCAGGTTGAGCCCTCAGATCCATGAGTGAGTTAAAAGGATGTCTACCTCAAGCATGTGAAGACTTCTCCTGGCAGAATGGAAGGATGAGAAGATTTTGTTCCAAGAACCACAAAGGCAGCTGAGTTAGGTGCCATGAAGCACTTAGCTCTTGGACAAACATCAAAGATATCAATGCCATTCACTGCTTCCAGAACCATCAGCTGTCAACAACTTATGTGTTGCCTCAGTGGACCAGTCATCCAGCTGCATATTAGAGTTGAAACAATAGGAATTTTTCAACCATTCATGTTTTTCTATGTGGACAGTTAGGCTAATACCTTTTCAGTAATCATGGATCTCATTGACATGACTTTGCAATGGTCTAATGAATAATATAAGCATCACTTAATATTGCTTTGTATCATATTATGTGCAAATAGGAATATAGGAAGGATCCTACCATTTACACTTGGCTCTTAAACTGAACATCCTCCCTTAAATTAGCATCTCCCTGTCTGTGGCTCCCTTAATATTCATAAATAGCAGATCCATTACAAAGTCACAGAATCACAAAATCTGATAATTAAAAGGGAATTTCAGTGGCCACCAAGTCCAACTTATAAATGAAAAGAATATTCAATATAGTCTACAGTTCCTGCTTGAAGACCTCCAAAAAGGGGGAACCTATGACTTCTCAAAGTAAGTCATTATATTTGTGGATGGCTCTGTCAGGGAGGCTGTTTTTTTCTGTCTCCTCCCTACCCCTACTCCCAGCTTAGGCATCAAGCCTAAATTTTCATCTTTAACAACTTCTACCCACTCTTTGGGTTCTGCCTTGTGGGGCCAAATAGAACAAATCTAGTTCTTCTACCCAATAACCCTTCACATAGTTGATGTCACCTATCATATATCCTATTGCTGTCCTCTAAGGTTAAACCTAACCAATGCCTTCAACCAGTTTTCATAAGACACAAACTAAAGGCCCTTCACTATCTGGTTATCTTCCTCTGAATGTATTCCTACTTAGTAATGTTCTTAAACTGTGGAACTGAACTGAATAATCCATTTGAGGCTTGGGAAGCTATCAGCTCCCTATACCTAGAAGCTATGTCACTTTTAATATAGCACAAAATTGCATTAGCTCCTAATTAGCTATCATACTCCAATTCTTTATTGTGGCATAGAAGTGACACTGTGTCTGTGAAGGCTATGCCAAAAGGAAAGCTCTAGCCTGTTCTACAATTCAAGAAAAGTTTCCTATAGAGTTCAGGTGGGTAATAGACTGAATCTACTGTCAGATGGCCAGACTAGCTAACCATGGATAATACTTGTAGTATCATCACATTACAAGTGATAATGCTTGTAGTTTGGTTATTAGGTAATGAATTCATTGACCATAGAAAACCATGAAATGAAAGGAGGCAAATGACCTTCATTCTTACATGAATTCCTTCTATTTCTTCAGTAATGGTGATGGAGTGATGGAAAAAGAGAAGGTGGTGCTTAGAATAATATAAGTTTTGGACTAACTAAAAACATTTGCTTAACTGTAATGACTTTAAATGTTAGATCTTGGTCTTACAATAAACAAATTGACTATTACTGAAAGAATTGTAACACAAAAATCTTTGTTTTCTTGCCAGAAATGAAACCAGAAGATTAAAGGACATCACAACTAAATGAAAGAATAGATTGTAGGTTCTCCTTGAGAAGGAAAAAGAATTGGTCAGAATGGATTTTATTATGGAGTCAAACACAATTGTCACTGGTTCACTGTAAGATATTTGTTCATTTTATTTTGCACTGAACATAAACAAAAAGACATAGCAAATGAATGAATAGGCCACACTGTGCCCTTTTGTCCAGCGTTCCTGAGATTGCCAAATAGACCATCCAAGGAGCAAGTATTTATGTGCCTACAATAGGCCATGCATTGTAGCAGGTACTAAGGATATAAATTCAAAAATGAGAGAGTTACTCTTCCTTTCAACTAGATGAAGACAATATATTCACACATAAGTAAATATAAGGGCATATGTGATATGCATATGCTGCGATTGGGGTACACTACCAAGTGGGAGAAACAGGAAAAGACTTAAAAGAAGTGAAACTTAAATTGAACCCTAAGAAGACCTAAGGGCTTTAATAAGCAAAGGTGGAAAAAGAGAGCATTCTGGGTACATTTTTGTGGTATGAGTCACTCTTTTCCCAACTCCTCTCTCAGCTGTCTCTATGAGTATGACTTTCTCTTAGCCAATGCCTTCATTCTGCCCTTCAGTCAGTGGGGGCCCTTTGAACCTCCTGGAGGAAAAATTGAAAAGTAAAATTGCCCTAGGGTACTGCTCCCTAAGAAAACTTCCTTCTATTTCTACTCACCAATATTCCTTCTGCTAATTAAGATTGCTTCATCATCATTCAGGCCTTTCCTGTGTTCTTGGTTCAGATTTAGCCTTTCACTGTCCTTGTCAAACTATCACTTCCAAACTTGGAAAGTTATGGAACATAAAGTCAATAAGATTTTTTTTCATTAAATTTCTAGACCTAGCCAGAAAAAACAAATCCTGACAATTCTGACAGAATCTCTGTCTTCTGTTTCTATGGATAGGAAATGCCTGTGAACATCTTATATCTAACTTCCCCTTACCCAAAATCAAACACATACAAATCAGAAATTGTTATGATCAACTTTAACATATCTTATACTTGCATTTGGTTCGAATTAAGCAGAAATTCAAACATTAAAGAAGCTAGATTTGCATTTAACATATATTATCTTGTAGGCAGGTAGAGAAAAGGAAACAGGGAGATCATCATCTTCTAGAAGTTCTCCTGAAGGGAGAAGAAAATTCCATAAAACTCTTCCACACAAGAATCATCTCTTCTCAGTTTCATGCTATTCCACAGGGCACCAGAAGAGGCTGTGGTAGTCAGTGTGGAGCTCCAGAATCCTGAATCAGATCAACAGAAGCCACCAGTCAGTCTTCTGCTTGATTCTGCCTTAGGTCTCCTGTCTTCTCTTGAAGTTTGTGCCGGAATGTCCTTGCTCTCCCTATACATATCTTACATCTAAGGAGATTTCTCCTCTAGCTCAAGGGGAGACAAAATTGTCTAAGAAAATATTGTTTCTAGTTCATGGAAGATAACAAAGTAAAAATATTCAATCTCGTCCCTCAGATTCTCTCTCTCTCTCTCTCTCTCTCTCTCTCTCTCTCTCTCTCTCTCTCTCTCCCTTCTTATTTGGAGATGCAGGAATGCATCCTGGAAAGGAAGCAATCTGTTTTCTTTATACAAATTCTATGCTCTTTTTACATCTAAAGCATCTGCCCTCTTTTATATACCTATGCTAAGAATTAAACATTTATCATTTATTTAGCATTTATTTTGTATATAGACATTAAAAGCAGCATGGTATAGAATAAAGGTATCAAACAGGCCCTTAACATGCCTGAATGGAGGAATCAGATTAAAATGTAATTGGGAACTATTTGACAAATAAATTTTAAAATGCAATAAAACATAGAAGAAGTTCATATGTGCTTTTCAAAATGTGATCCAGGCGCCTGCCTATTTTCTCCTTAAGTTGAACACCTCTGATATAGAAAATAATGGTGCTGGATTTGGAGGCCAAAAGAACTGTGTTCAGGTCCTGCCTCTGACAATTATTAACCAGTCAACCTTAGGCAAGTCTCTTAAACTTTATGTACCCAAGGCTACTCCTTATACTTTCCTGCTAAACATGATATTAAATTGATAAAATTAAGCCATGTTAGGTAGCTACTCTATGAGGTTTTTTTAGGAAAACATGAGGAAAAAAAGATGAGCAGATGAGGAAGGAGTGCAATCTGAATAAGTGATCAGGGTGAAAGTGTATCATTCAAATCAGAGATTTCACAAAGGATATATTTGAAAATTGAAACAATGACTTCATTCTTCTACTTCTCTCCTTCTTTGCTTCTTCTTCCTCCTCTTCCTCCTTCTCACAGTAGATAGGATGCTGGGCCTGAAAGAGAAACTTTTGAGTTTCTGTCTGACCCCCTGTACTCACTAGCCGTGACCTTGGGCAAGTGATTTAACCTCTATTTACCTCAGTTGCCTCATCTCTAAAATGGAGATTATAATAATATCTACATTCCAGGATTATTGTGAGGATGAAATGAGACAATATTAGGAAAGGATTTAGCACAGGATCTGGCACATATGAGGTGATATATAAATTCTAGGTAATATAATTATCATTAAATTAGTATTTTGCTTCATCTTCCTCCTCTTCCTCTTTTTTCCTCTTCCTCCTTCAGTCTTTTTTAAATAAAGAAAAATATTGAAATTCAGTCCTTTTGCTAAGCATTAGGTTTTTATTCTTTGGATTATTTTCTCTATGGGAGCATTTCTATCCTTGAATGAACCAGGATAGATAATGATCCCACTGCAAGAACCATAAAATTAAAATTAAACTATCTACTCTAAGAATACTGACCCTATTACAATTATATTATCAGTAATACTGTAATTATGGTATTAATGTTAAATAAGTTTTCCCCAAGAAGAGCTGAAAAGTCCTAGAAATGTATTTCTGTGATCTAGTATAAATCTATTCCATTTCCACTGTTAATTGCAAAAGCTAAGCCTCTCTTAGATCAAGTACAAACTGAGTGGGGATGATGCCCTTTGTCTTCCTCCATATTTATACATAAATATATATTATCTACATAAAATATTTATTTATATATTTATTAGAATGTCTATTATATATTTATTAAACATATAACTGTATATATAAATATGGAAAGAAGGAAAACAACATGCAAATGTGAGTATATTTAATCAATCAACATGTATTTTTAGCGTCTATTATATGCCAAGCACTGTCTTAAGTATCGAGAACAAAGACAAAATCAAAAAAATGAAACAATCCTTACTCTAAATGGGTATACATTCTTCTCATGGAGACATGTACATATATAAATATACACAGAATAAATACAAAGTAGTTAAATACAAGACAATTAAGACACTAGCATTTTGAAGAAAATCAGGAAAAGGCTTCCTGAACTCAGTGTTGTTTGAAATTCATCTAGAAGGAAGTGAGGGATTCTATGAAGTAGAAGACATAAATGAGAAATATTTTCCAAGCATAGGAGATGGCTGGTATAAAGGAGCAGAGATAAGAGATAGAGTGTTACGTATGAGAGACAGTCAGAAGGATGAAATATAGTATATGGGAAGGATGTTAATGTATAATTGAAAAAAAAATTGGAGACAGGTTTTGAATGGCTTTAGAAGCCAAACTGAGGAGTTTATATTTTACCCTTGAGGCAGAAGGGAACCACTGGAGTCTATTGAGTGGGAGGTAGATATGTTTGGATCTTCATCAAAGGAAAATCATTTTGTTAACTATGTGATCAATTATGGCAGAAAGACACTTGGGACAGGAAGCCTGATTAGAAGGCCATTGAAATAATCTAGGTCAAGAAGTCAACAAGCATTTATTAAACTCTTAATAGGTGGCAGGTACTATGCTAAGTGAGATATGATTATGGTTTGAACCAGGGTGGTGGCTGTATAAGCAGTCAAAAGGGGTCAAATGCAAAAGACACTGTGGTGGTAGAAACAGTCAGATTTGGCAAATGATTAGATATGCAGGGTGAGAAAGAATGAGGAAGCAAGAAAAATGTCAATGTTTTAACCATGGGAGATTAGAGGATGGTGTATTTGATAAAACATAAGGAAGTGTCAAAGGGCCATATGATTTGGGGAAAATATAATGAATTCAATTTGAAATATATTGAATTTAAGATATCTATGGGGACATCAAGTTTGAAATGAATCATTTGAAGACGCAGAACTCGAATTAACTGTGTAAAACATAGTCATTAAACACATGAGAGCTGATAAAGCCACCACAAGAATTCAAAGAGATGAGAAAAGAGAGTTTAGGACACAGCCTACACACAGTTGGGTTCTCCCCTTAAGACTTGGCTAAGTAGGAGAGGAGAAATATAGAATCACAGCTTCAAGGGATGGTTGGGTATAATAAAGGGTTTTGGGGGGTTTGATTGTTTATTTTTAAATGATGAGGAGACTTTGGGCACAACTGAAAGCAATAGCAAAGGAACCAGTATATAGGAAGATGTTGAAGATTAGTGAGAGGAAGATAAATAAGATGGAAAATGCTAGAAGTGAATGGGGGTGGGGGGAATTATTAGCACAGGATTTGACATTGCAGAAGTGAGTCACCACTTCATTCTCAGAGACTGTAATAAGAAGAAGAAAAGTGCTCCAGATATTATCTTATTTTATCCTCATAACCACTCCGGGTGGTAGGTACTACAGTTATCTCCATTTCAAAGGTGAGAAAACTGAAGCAGACAGATGCTAAGTGACTTATTCAGTCACACAGCTAGTAAGAGTATAAAGCTGGATTAGAATTCAGATCTTCCTGACTCCAGATCCAGAACTCTACCCACTGCAGAGAAGTGGAACAAAAGAAGAATATTTGGATTAAGTCAAGTCGTTTTTGAAATTAAGACAAGGGAAGAAAAAGGAATTCAAAGGAAATGAACTCAATTTCCTCAACAAAGTAAAAGAACTCAATTTTCTCAGTAATGTCTTCCTCAGCTAAGAGGATGGGATATTTAGAGGTGTGAGAGGACGGAGGATAGAGAAGCCTTTGTGGAAAGTGGAATAAGGAAGCAATAAGAAAGAAACAAAGGATTGCCTTGCTACAGGGATGGTCCAGTTGATAATAAATAACAAATCTGTAAGGTACACAGCTCAGTTTTGTTACTTATTTCCTCTAGATCCATTCAGTCTCCCAGGAGAAGGAGATGAAGAAACAGATAAAAGGAGTAATCTAGGATTTGCAGGTTGGTAATTGATGAATGCAGGTAAGAGTGTGAGGGGAGGTGGCCACAAGGAAACCATTTGAAAGTAAGAGAAAGTGTGGAATCAAACTGATAAATAATAGTGTAGAGATTGGCAAGGAAGTAAAATGAAATATGAACAGGAGTAATTTCCTGAGAAAGTTCAGAGGGGTAGAGGGATTGGAGGTCATCATGTGAGTGAAAAATAGGTTTGGGAAGGACAGGCACAAGGAGAGATGGAATATAGAAAGTCATGATGAGATAAAGGAATTTCAGACTTTTTTTTTTAATGGATCACTTAGGCAAGAGTAATGGTGAGATACAGAATGTGACTGTATATGACTGAGAAGGAATGCAGGAGTAGATGAGGCATTTAAAGAGAATAAGGAACTACAAGATTAGGGAATTTAAGGCACCCATAGAGTGTGAACTGAGATTTCCTGGATATGTAATCATATCCAGGTCACATTCTATATGTCCCTCTGAAAATGTTATGAGACTCACAGAGGGCTCCCAAAGCATCTCATTTGTTGTAGAAATTTTTATTTTTTGTTTTTCCCAGACAGGTTTGCTTTTAAAGCTTAGTAAAATATGGGTACACCTGCTAAAATTTGGGGCCTGCCAAATTTTCAGGAGAAATGTTATTCTTAATCCTGGATAACTAAGGAGTTCCAAATGGTGATTCCAAATGGTAACAATTAATTTGAGAAGAGAGAGTACTAACAGCTGGAGGAACCAGAAAGAACTTTTCATCAGGATGCACCTGAGCTGAACATAGAAGGAAAATAAGGATTCTAGGAGTCAGAGATGAAGAAGGAAAGCATTCTAACTATGGGGAACTTAGATATGCAAAGGCTCAACAATGAAAAATGGAAGGTTGAGTTCAATGGATCATATCTCCTCCTACCAAACTGGAAAGCCTTAAATATAAGTCTATCATTATGATGCCCCTTGTGTCTGCTGTCTGAAGACCAGGCAAGCTAAATTTTCAGAGTCTCATCTGGTTACCACATAATGAACATTTTAGAACACAGAAACTCATGAAAACTGCCCCACTAACCAAAAGACATGGAGAAGTTGTGATCTACATCAGTGGAGAAAAGATCCATATGGAGAAAATCATGCCTCTTGGGAAGTAATGATAAGATGTGATAAAAATTCCACATAAGAACAGAGCAACCTGATTCTGTATCATAATAATATTCATAATATCATAATGTTCAACCTGATTATGTGTCATAATCATAGAATGTCAGAGATTATAAGAACCTCAGAAACTATCTGGTCCAACTTGACAGACCTGAACATTCCCTTTATGGCATGGACAACAAATGTTCGTATAAACATAAAGCATCAGTTATATTTTAATTTTTTCAAAAGCCACACAAAATAAAACATCAATTATATTAAAACATAAGGGAAACTAGTCTCCTTAAAACTATAAATGTAAGAGAGATGTGTTAAGGTGTTTGGTGAAGTTATGATGCTATTTTAACTCCCAAATGTCAATTTCTAATGTATTTATAACCATAGGTGCTACTTCCAGTTGGGATAACAAGATGAAAGTTTGAAGAGAAACCCAATTCTTTTATGGAATATTTAACAATGGTGAATATCAAGTAAACAACAGAATCCAAGAAAAACCCCGCTGAGCCCCTTAGTCCCAGAAAGAATGGCACCATGAGATGGGACTGGATGCACAAACTGATCTAAGGGCTAAGTCTTCCTGGTAGGTGATGGTACCAGCGAAACTGCTCCAATCCCCTCCTTTTTCTGAGACCCAAATGCAGTAAGTGACTTGCCCAACATGAGCTTGAGTCAGAAATTCTCTGGCGTTTTATTTTTAAAATGAGCCCTCCTTTCAACAGAGTACATACAGCTAGATTTAAATAGGCCACCTTGTGTAGCTCTGGATGAAATAAAAATGCCTTTGTAAAATTCATCCTTCAAAACAGAAGGCTGTTCACACTGGACCATTTTTATAATCTCAAACGTAATTTACCTGTTACTAAAATAACTAGTCCAAATGGAGAAATACTTTATTGCCTTATATTTACAGAATTTAATGACCTGCATTTCCAAAATTCCTGCATTTCCTATAATAATTCATGTGAGTTTGAAAATTTGGATGCTATTACTTGCATGTCTCAGATTCTATTTCATCTGTTGAATAGCAGAGCAAAGTCATATCTAGGACAGAAACTGTGATTTTAGCTCCTATATACTTTCCCCCCAGTGATAATGAGAAAATTTCAAGAAGGAAACTGCTATGTTATCCTTTTCATCTAAGCCTTTCCAGTTTCTAAAGATGTTTCCTGATGGGTGGACAGCCAATAAGTACCTTTCCTTGCCAACATCCTGACATGGTATCTGATCCCTCTCTGTGTAGCCGTTTCTTAACATTACTGGGAAGCAGCACATTGACACTGGATTCTATTTAAAAGCCATGCTCCCAAGAATGAGGTTTAAAGGCAGTAAAGCCTTTAAAAATGCACATAGGCACATTGTGTTGAGAGCAAGCAATATTGATTCCTGAACAGTCCTAGGCTGGGCTCAGCGTAAGGCGAGGGGGGAAAATGGAAAGTGGTTTAATTTCATTTATTTTGGTTTTTTTTTTCATTGAAACTACCTGCTGTCAGTCAGTTTGGCATCACATTTTTGGGTAGCAGGTACTCCATAAGATAAATTGAAAAAAATTTGTTAAGGTGACTTTTCCCTTTCCTGTTTCCATATTTGACAACTCATTGATAATGAATTTGATCATGATGAAAGCTTACTGACAATCTAGCTTTGTCTCTAGACTATTAACCTGATCACTGACCTGTGACAGATTGTGAAGAGGTGAGAGAAAAGTACACACAAAATTTTACTTTCTCTATTTTAGAATCCTATTTCCCCGGTTACAAACACCATTAAGGTATACAGATAAAAGAAGATAACATTTTACATGTGCTTTTAGAAACCCAGTTACTATGTTGTTTTTTTTACATCTGTCTCTTTCAACATCTCTGATCTATAGGAAGGAGGCACCATACATAATGTTCCCTGCTGTTGTGTGGAAACCGGATGAATCAGGTCAGTAGATTAACAGTTAATGCTGTTAAATAGAGTTCATCCAAATTCACTGAAAGGAAAGTTCCAAAGTATTTCCTGCTAAAATCTCAAAACATAGGAATCACTCTCCTCTAGTGAGATGAAAGGACATTGTTCACTTTGTTAAATGGAAAAAAATTGGAGCCAGGATGGAAAAAAGATCTTTAGAAAACAAAACAAAAATGTGGAAGAGGAGCAGATTTGGAGGCAGGTCACCTGTGTTTGAATCCCTGGCCACCCCCTTGGTCTTGAGGACATCTTATCATTCCGCTAACCACAGGTGTGCTTTGTTTGGTTTTGTTTCAGTTTTTGTTTAATGAAGGGTTTAGACTAGACAAAAATTTTCATTTAAATCTGTATTCCTGTGAATTTCCAAGGTCACCAACCCTAATAAAAATGCTGTATTAACTTCAGGAATAAGAATCACCTGTGTTCACAGGGACAACTAGTCTAAACGTAAATATGAGACAACAGTAGCTCGCAAAGTGATTACATGAGGTCAAAGCTATTTGAATAATAACAATAATTTGTTTTAATTTTTAACATAGTAAATATTGATAGATATAATGCATAAACCAAATCTCTTGAGGGATCCCCAATAATTTTCAAGAGTGAAAAAGTCCTAAGACCAAAGTATTTGAGAATCTTCAAATACAGGATAGAATCCTTATTCCATAGGCAATGATTGGTTTTATAATCAGAGATACCATCACTTAGGAAAAAAGACACCACTATGGATTTTACAGGGGAAATAAAAAGAAACAAAATGGAAATTAAAGAATGAAATCATAAATAATATGAAAAAGTTATTTTGTCTATTATCAATACTCAAATTAAATACAAAGGACATTTGAAGAAAGATACTACCAGCATCTAGAGAACTAATAAATAGAAGTATGTAGAGAATAATTATATATATATGTATAGAATAATTTCACACACATACATTCACACATGTGAGCCTCCTTCCTATAGATCAGAGGTGTCAAAAGGGACAGTTGTAATCACCTGTTTGTGATTTGTGTATAATGGTAGCCATCTGGGGAGAAAGGGGGGAGAGAAGAAAAAAGCAAAGAAATTTACATGATTATTTTGTATATTTGAGAAGAATGGTAAATTGTGAAAAGAAGATTTGCAGTTGCATGTGCTGTCATCTTTTTTATTTTACTATGTTATGGAAATACTTGTTTTACTCTATAAATTAAAAATAAAATAAATAATTGTTTTAAAAAATGAAATTCCAAATAAGGGAACATGATGTTCAGAAGTGACTTCCAAAGCACCTAGGTCTTAGTAAAATTAAATTATTTAAGTATTGTAAATTTGAAACAAAAAAAAAGGAAAAACATTTTTTAAAATATTCTATTTTGGCAGACAGGAAGCAATAAAAGACTGAGGTCAAGATTATTAAATAGAAAAATTAAAATAATCAAAGTAAAGAATAAGCTATGCTTTAGGACATTTGAAAATTCCTTCGTAAGGATGAATTATCTAGTTTTTCAGATCTAGTTCACGTTTTTAACATATATCAGCCCACATGAAAAACTAAACTAATTATGTGCTTCATTGATGGGCAAAATACTGCATATTAATGAGAAATGATTAACAAAATGTAACACCTAGAGAACTTACTCCCCTCTCAGATGTGGGGCCCCAAGAAAAGATAGTCCAAGTTTAAGGCCCTCTCTGGGTCTGCCTCCACTCCAGGCCATAGCTCACAAGCCCCACCAGGGACTTTCCTTTTCTAGTCAGTAAGTCAGTATAGAACACAGTTAATCTGAAGCAGACATTTAATGAAGTAGCATAATAGGATATGTAACAGTAAATAATAAATATTGATTTCTTCTCCTCAGCCCAGACCTTGGACATGTTCTACAAACGCGCTCACCATGAATGTATAGGAAATAATACAGGCCAGGGCTGGGATGGTGAATCACAATCATCAGGACTCCATATGTAGTCATGTGGAGGGTCATTTTATGGCTCTGGCACTGCAGGGTAACAGACATCTACTGATACTGGTACTATATTCATCCTGTTTCCTGCCAGGATGGCATCTCCACTGGTCGTGCTGCTTTCCTCCTTTCTACTGATTTTGTGGTGGTTTCTGTCTCCATTACTTTGGTTTCTTTAGCCACATCAGTTCTACCATAATGCAGTAACTAAAACAAGGTTTGCCTTTACATAGGTAGGCACACAACTCCTTTACTTCATAGACAGAGCTGTAACTAAATCAGGTAGAGTGGCCCAAACTAAAATTATGACTGCCTTTTGACTTTTTGTATCTTGGAATGAAACTGTCTATTGTTTTATATACCTATCTTACTTTTGAATAAAAGCTCCCTATTTCCTCTCTGACCACAAGCAAAGAAATGTAACTTAGATCAAAGTTAAGGAAGAAAAGTAAGGTCATTGCTCTCTACTCACGTCCTCTGAATTCCTATCTACAGGATCATAGATTTAGAACTGGAAGAGACTTTATCAAATGCAGTCCCCTCATTTTTACAGGCTAGAAGTTGTGGCTTGCCCAGGGTCACACATCTAATAAATGCCTAAAGTAGGAGTTGATCTCAGGTCTTACTGACTTGAAGTTCAACACTATTCACTTTGCCCTGTCTATGTCTCAGCAGCAAAAGCCCTCTGACTTTGTGCTATATTTAGTCTGCCAGAAAACACTTCCTTAAAAAAAAAATACACCATTGCCTTCTTAAGAGTATTTGTTAAAACTTTTCTAAATATTCACCATTTTCAAAATAATTGCAAAACAATGGTGATCATTGGTTAATGTCAAGTCTTTCTAGAAGAAACAAAACTTCAATATAATTAAAGGAATATTTGTCAAGCACATAATATTTTACTTGGATTATAGTTGTTTACACTTATATTTTATTCTCCAATTAGAATATAAGTTATTTAGGGACCTAAGTTATACCATTTTTCTTTTGTGTTTCATCTTCTTTGTACTCAGACAATTAGGATCTCAAATGCTATGTTATTTTACTGGTGTATTCACTCTATTAATGTAGATCACAATCCCTCCATACTTTCTTATTCTATGCAACTCATTTCCATAAATCCTTCATAGAGTGTGCATAACAGGACATATACCAGAGTAGAACTCAAAATGTTTATCTGTCCATCTTTGTTGCTAGATGACCAGCTCACGTACTTTCCTGGTCAGGCACAGTTTAATCATGTCACTGAAGTCACTTCTCTTGCATGAGATTGTCGTAACCTATTTACACTTGCCATGTGTCTTACCACTGTCCTCTGGCTTATTTATAACAGCATTTTTAGTGCAGCATAGTGGAGAAGTACATGGTTTAGGAGACAGAGGGATAATGTCTTTGTTACTTACTACCCATGTGACCTTGACACTTAACCTCCCTGAGTCACAGTTTCCTCATCTATCCAATGAAAGGGCTGGACTAACTGGCCTTAGGGATTCCCTTCTAGTTCTTTGATATTCCTTGATTTATAGCCATACAACATCAGCTGGGGAATATTAAAGAATATCAAATAAATAGGCTTCTAAAATATCTGCCATTCTCTGAATGTGATTCAGGCCCATAACCTCTTTCTTATCAACTCCAGATCCAGTTCTGTCAATAACACCAACTAAGATAAATATATTATTAGATCAAATCAAGGAACTAACTATGCAGTCTTGCATGTTGGGACAAAGTGCTGACTCTTAGGAAGGAGTGAACAAAGGAAGGGAGAGGCAAAGGAAAGGAGGAAAAGAAAGAAGGGAAGGAATAAGGAAGGGGGAAGGAAATAAGCATTTATTGAGTATTCCCCCCACTCCCTTCCGAAATATTAAATAGATGTTAAATTAAATTATTTCATACAAGGCACCATGTTAACTACTCAGACAGAATATGAAAATAAATAAGCTATGATCTTTGCTCTTGTGAAGATTAGTCCAGCAAGTAAGATAAGCTATACACATAACAAACTATTATACAGTTGTGAAAGTCCAACAAGAGGGGTACAAACTTCTATGTAAGTTCATTTACTTGGCTAACTAAAACAGTTCAATGAAAATTCAGAATCAGGTCTTTTTTTCCCCTAAGTTCAGGCACTCCTTTAAATAATTGCAATTGAATGGCAGGTCTAAAGGGCTGCATTCATAGGTCTCATTCTTACAGGATCTAGAGACTTATATAGTGACAGCAGTATTGGCTTAGTGTCACTTTATGCGGAAAGCCACAATCTTCTGTCTAAAGACCACAGGAGATTTTCCCCTAAGCTTTTTGGCAAGTATAATTGTTTAATAAGTTTATATAGGAATGCAAATCAGAAGCTCCTGAGTCCTGGTCTGATTTTGAATATATATTTGCTAAGTGACTTTGGGAAAACCATTTAATCCCTCAGCTTTAGTTTTCACATATTATAAAGAAAAATGTGCTATTTTTATTCATAGATTCACTGACTTCTAGAGCTAGAGGGGATCCTAAAAATCAACTACTCACAAAATCATAGATCTTGGAACCAGAAAAGCTTCAAAAGGTCTTCTGATCTACTCTTGTATCCCCAAATAAATGAGATGCTATGCCAGTTTTATAGTTGAGGCAAAGGAGGTCCAGAAAGGTTAAATTTTCTCATAGTCACAGAGCTTGTAAATCCCAGTCTTAACTACACAGCGGATGTTCTGCCTCTTAGGGTAATGTTCATTCTATCTGAACTCCTTACTTCATTTCGTATATTAGGAAACTGAGACCCAATGTTAAATGATTTGCCCAAGACCACACAGCTAAGTTAGTGATAGAGGACGATTTAGAATCCAGGAATCCTTACCACCAAGACGGAATGATCTAGCTGCTCTAGACTGCCTCTCTATAGGAAATGTGATTTTCAGCAGGCACATGTCAAAGTCTTTCCTACTAATCACATCAAAAGATGGTTAGATGTGTCTATTTGTAGACAGGTACTCTACTGAGGGAGTTTAAAATTGCTTAAATAATTGAAACCAAAGAGTATTGTTTAAAGATGAAATTTTATAGAGACAAATGCCCTGTGTTTGGATTTTTTTAAAATTAACGACATGAGCACAAAATGGCAGAAATATGGTTATAAAAGCATTTATATGAAAAATATCTAAGAATATGGAAAGACTACAATGGTGTGGTGTGGAAGGGGGAAAAAGCCAATATAGATATAGGCTTGACTATGCTTTCAACATAGTGAATAAACTAAAGGAGATGATAGTGTCTGTGTACATTGCCTTGGTCAGACCACATTTCATAGATAGGTCCATATCTGGATGCTATATCTTATGAAGGATACTGACAGTTTGAATTGCATTTAGAAGAGGATGGACAAGCTTGTGGAGGGATTAAAAAGTAGGACAACAGGGCAAAGGAACTGAGGGTGTTTAGTGTGGAGAAAAAGAAGCCTCAGAGGAAGACATGATAGTCATCTTGAAGTATTTGATAAGCTGTTGTATAAAAAAGGATAGATAGGGTTATGCGAATTTCTTCAACAGTATTAATCCTCAAAGAGGAAATGGAGAAGACAGATGCCAAGTTATTCTGAACCAATGAACCTTGAGCCTCCAGGACAGCTCATGATACCTGTATGCTAAGGCATAAATAACCTGGATATTGGGCATTCCACATTGTCCCATTATCATCCACTTGCTTTGTGTGACAGAGTTAGAGTTAAGCTTTCTGGTTTTTTGTCTCTTCATGCCTCATTCCTTGTTAGGCAATTCAGAAAAGAGCCTTCTTCTGGTGGTCTACATAAACCAGTACCTCTCCCCACTGGTAATAGGATAGTCTCCTACTAATTCCATATCAGTTTTTTTATCTAAAAACTAAATAAGTTTGAGCCCTGGTAACTCTGGGCTGTCAACCAAAGTTTGCATCCCACTGCATGCTCAAGCTACCACCTGTATGCTTCATGTAGAATTGGTGGGATGAGACTTCCTATCAGTACTGCTCCCTACTACATCTCTTCTCCTTATCTGTCTTTGAGTAGCAATAAAGCTTTGTTAATTGCCATGCCTCTGTGGCATTATTACTCGGCATTCAATCTATTCTCTCTCTTTTTGCTTTACAGTCATGTTCTTTCATGAAACATATATAATTGAGTGCATGGACCCCTATACTGCAACCTCTTTAATGGGGTATGGACCACCCACTCACTCTCTGAGCTGGCTTACTCACTCTAACCTTCACTCATACTGGCAAACGTAGGTTCTCAAAAACAACTACCTCCATCCAATTACACTTGAATTCTCTCAGGGTTCTAGAGACAATCTGTTGTTGAAGAATATATTCCTCCTCCTTACTCCTCTAGTTCTAGAGCCTGACCTAGAATCCATTCCATTTACACAAAACCAGGCACTCCTAATGATGATACAGTTAGATACTAAACATAACCAATTACTAAAAAAGGCAAAATCAATAAGAATCAATACATTAAAACACTCAGCGTGAAGCAAATGAAAGAACAATCAATAAATCACAGTTCACACATAATTCTGCACAATGAAGAAAGCACACACTTCTAAAAATCTAGCATGGAGACACATGAGTAAGAAAAGTGCATGGATTGAGGGTAATTTAACTCCACACTGCAGGCCTCAGTGACGTTTGCGCATTAAGCAACAGTTACACCCCAAGAAGCTGCTTCTCTGCTAATGCTCTTGTATTGGTTATCACCAATTTCCTGCTGGAGAATTCTTTTCTCTTTTACTTTCTAACAGATGAAGCTTTGAGAAGTTCTTTTAACTAAAAACAACCTTTTAAGAAGACTGATAAAGGTTATGCTATTTTATTAACCAGCAGTGCTCTTTAAGCCAGAGAACTGCAAAGCTCATTAGGCTGGCACACTCTAAATAATATAAATATGCCCAGGTGGCTCTTCATGAAACAAAATTTTGCATCTCCCAATCAACTGTCAGCTAGATGATCCTACAGAACACAATATAATAAAAAAAAGTATAAGCCTACCTATAATAATGTATTTATTTAGTGCCATACCAAATAAACTACCAAAGGATTACTACATAGAACTAGAAAAAATAGTAATAAAATCCACCTAGAAAAATGAAAGGTTATGGATTTTAAAGTAAATAATGGGGGAAAAAACATAGGAAGGAAAGGAGCATGGCAGTACCAGACCTAAAGCTATACTGCAATGCAGTATTGATAGAAAATAATTTGCTATGGATTAAAATGTAGAGAAGTTAATCTGTGAAACAAATAAAATACACAACATATTATTTAATAAACACAAAGATCCCAGCACTAAGATATTCTCTCACTTGGGGTGGGGGGAAGTTTCTGGGGAAAAATGAATAGTAGTCTAACAGACATAAGGTTTGACCAAGGGAGTGGAGCCAGGATGGCAGAGTAACAGCATGGACATTCTAGAGCGCTCCTGCCATGCCCAGCCAAATACTTGCAAAAAATGGCTCTAAACAAATTCGAGAGCTGCAGAACTCACAGAATGATGGAGTGAAGAAAATCTCTAGCTGAAGACAGATTGTAAGGTCACCAGGAAGTGTCTGTGTGCATGCTGGGAGCAGAGAAGAGTCCGGTGTGGGCCTCTAGCGCACAGAAGGGACCTGGACAGTCCTTGGGGGGACTGAATCTCTCATACCTGTGGTGGTTTCCAGACTTTATGACTGCAAAATGCTGAGGACAAATTGGAAGGTAAATGGAAAAAACCTGTAGTCTGGCCCCAGCCCCCGAGCAGCAGAGGGGAGAGGGAGTGGAGGAACTTGGACCAATCACAGAAGCAGAAGGGGCAGCTGCAACCACTGCTTCCAGAGCTCTAGACCCACAGATTGTGGGAGGGATCAAGCAGTTGATGGTACAAACCCCCCCAACTCCAATGGAAGCAAAGAACTACCTTGAAAAAAAGTTGAAAAGTCAAGTAAATGGATGGGGAAATGAACAAAAACTGGAAAAAGTATCAGACTATAGAAACTTACTTTGATGACAAGGAAGATCAAAACATTCAAACAGAAAAGAACAAAGTCAAAGCTCCTATATCCAAAGCCTCCAAGAAAAATATGAATTGGTCTCAGGCTATGGAAGAGTTCAAAAAGGATTTTGAAAATCAAGTAAGAGAAGTAGAGCAAAAATTGGAAAGAGAAATGAGAGTGATGCAAGAAAATCATGAAAAATGAGCGAACTGCTTGCTCAAGGAGACCCAAAAATGCTGAAGAAAATAACACTTTAAAAAACAGACTAACCCAAATGGCAAAAGAGATCCAAAAAGCCAATGAGGAGAAGAATGCCCTAAAAGGCAGAACTGGGCAGATGGAAAAGAAGATCCAAAAGCTCGCTGAACATTGGAATCTTAAAGATTACAATGGAGCAGGTGGAAGCTAATGACTTTATGAAAAATCAAGAAATTACAAAACAAAACCAAAAGAATGAAAAAAAATGGAAGATAATGTGAAATGTCATGGAAAAACAACTGACCTAGAAAACAGATCCAGGAGAGACAATTTAAAAATTATGGGACTACCTGAAAGCCATGATCAAAAAAAGAGCCTAGACATCATCTTTCATGAAATTATCAAGGAAAACTGCCCTGATATTCTAGAACCAGAGGGTAAAATAAATTTTAAAAGAATCCACCAATTGCCTCCTGAAAGAGATCCCAAAAGAAAAACTCCTAGGAATATTGTAGCCAAATTTCAGAGTACCCAGGTCAAGGAGAAAATATTGTAAGCAGCCAAAAATATTGCAGGGCTTGGAATATGATATTCCAAAAGTCAAAGGAGCTAGGATTAAAACCAAGAATCACCTACCCAGCAAAACTGAGTACAATACTTAAGGGGAAAAAAAGTGATCATTCAATGAAATAGAAGGCTTTCAAGCATTCTTGATGAAAAGACTAGAGCTGAATAGAAAATTTGTCTTTCAAACACAAGAATCAAGAGAAGCATGAAAACATAAACAGGAAGAGAAATCATAAGGGGTGTACTATAGTTGGACTGTTTACATTCCTACATGGAAAGATAATATTTGTAACTCTTGAGACTTTTCTCAGTATTTAGGAGGTTGGAAGGATTATATACATATAGACAGAGGGCACAAGGTGAGTAGAATAGGAAGGAATGATATCTAAAAAAATAAAATTAAGGGGCTGAGAGAGGAATATATTGGGAGGAGAAAGGGAGAAATGAAATGGGTGAAATTATCTCTCATAAAAGAGGCAAGGAAAAGCTTTTTCAATGGAAGGAAAAAGGCAGGAAGTGAGAGTGAAAAAGTGAAGCTTACTCTCATCACATTTGGCTTAAGGAGGGAATAACATGCATACTCAATTTGGTATGAAAATCTATCTTACGCTACAGAAAAGGGGAGAAGGGGTTAAGTGAGATGTGGGGGGGATGATAGAAGGGAGGACAAATGGGAGGAGGGGGTAATTAGAAGTAAACACTTTTGGGAAGGGACAAAGTCAAAAGAGAGAATTGAATAAATGGGGGGGCAGGATAGGATGTAGGGAAATATAGTCTTTCACAACATGACTTTTATGGAAGTCTTTTGCATAACTACACATGTATAAGCTATATTGAATTGCTTGTCTTCTCAGTCTGGATGTGTGTGGAGGGAGGAAAGGAGAGAAGTTGGAACTCAAAGTTTCAAAAACAAATGTTAAAAATTGTTTTTACATGCAACTGGGAAAAAAGAAATACAGGTAGTGGGGTATAGAAATCTATGCTGCCCTACTAGACAATAGAGGAGATGGGATAAGGGAAGAGAGAGGTGTGATAGAAGGGAGAGCAAATTGAGGGAAGGGGTAATCAGAATGCATGGTGTCTTGGTGTGGGGGAGGGGAGAGATGGGGAGAAAATTTGGAACTCATAATCTTGTGAAAATGAATATTGAAAACTAAAAATAAATTAATAAATTAAAAAATAATTATAATAGCACCTGTCTCCCCAGGATTTTGTGAGGATCAAATGAGTCAATATTTCTCAAGCACTTTGAAAACTTTCAAGTGTTATGTAAAGGCTAGCTGTTATTATAGAAAATAAAAGAAAGAAATAAGGTTTGACCAAGACCCTCATAACATATCAAATCCTAAAAGAAAACGTGACTTAGATAGAAAAGGTCTCACTATAAATACATTATAGAAGGAAGAAATTCCTTTTCAGATCTACTTACAGGGGAGAAGTTCACATACTATATACTATACTAAGAAATAGAGGGAACACAGAAGATAAAATGAACAACTTTGATTTCATTAAGATGTAAAAGGTTTTGCACAAGTAACAGTTAACTAGGGAAATAAATTTTGTGACAATTTATCTTATCTAATTTCCAAAATGTCTAAGGAACTGATTCAAACTTATAAGAACTTAGAGTCAATCAGTAATTGAGAAATAAGGGAATAAATCCAACATACTTATAAATGTTAAAAAGTTCCAAAATACTAAAAAATTAAAAAATAGACGTTAAAGCAACTTTGAGTTTCCTCCTTATATACATCAGACTGGCAAAGTTTCCAGTAAAGGAAAATGACAAATGTTGAAGTGGCTGTGAGAAAAATAAGCTCATTGAGAGATTGTTGTTGGAACTGTGAAGTAGTACAGCCATTCTGGAAAGCTATTTGAAAATATGCACAAAATTATTAAACTGTGCATACTACTTGTGATACTACAACTAGGCCTTATACCAAGGAGATCAAAGAAAGAGGAAATGAAGTTGTGTGTGTGTGTGTGTGTGTGTGTGTGTGTGTGTGTGTGAGAGAGAGAGAGAGAGAGAGAGAGAGAGAGAGAGAGAGAGAGAGAGAGAGAGAGAGAGAGAGGGAGGGAGGGAGAGAGAGAGGGTGTACATGTATACTCCTGTAGTGGCAAATAATTGGAAGCTAAGACAATACCTGGGAAGCTAGATGGCACATTGAATAAAGTGCCATGACTACAGTCAGAAAGACTCTTCTTTATAAGTTCAAATGTGGTCTCAGAGACTTAATAACTGTGTGATCATGGGCAAGTCACTTAACCCTGTTTGTCTCAGTTCCTCATCTGTAAAATGAGATGGAGATGGCAAACCATTCCAATATCTTTGCCAAGAAGAACCCAAATGGGCTCACAAAGACTTAGACATGACTGAACCACAAAAAATAACTATCAATTGGGGAATGGCTAAATAAATTATAGTATGTACCATAAATATATGGTATAAAATATGGTAATGGAATGAAGTGATAGTGTTAGAAAAATCTGGGAAGGTATGTATGATTTATATCAGAATCAGTAGAACAATTTATATTATTCCAATACCATTGTAGAAGTGAATAATTTTTAAAGATTTAAGAACGTTGATCAATCACAATTCCAGAAGCCAGATGATGAATGCTATCCATTTCCTCGTAGATAGGTGAGACATATTTTTGGACATGGACAATATGGGAATTGACTGTACATATTTGTTGAGGGTTTTGGTTGTTTGTCCCCTAGCCTCTCCCCTTCTCCAAGTGAGAGAAAATAAATACTTATTAATTGAAAAATATTTTCAAACCAGCAAATCAATCTCCAAGTCTCTATTTTCCCTTTCCACTTTTTCTTCTTACATCACAAAACTGCAGACACAACAGGCATTTCTTACAGCCTTTTTGCCTTTTTCATACCAGAGTTGGCTCTAAGGGATAATTCAGCTCTTCAAAAGAGAACTAAGTTTTCTTCAGTCTGTAAGAAACCAGCAACTGCAGACTTCTGATCAGCTGATTTTCTCTCCTCCTACTGTTTTTTTTTTACACAGCTCCTTCAGCACTGACTTAATTTCCCACTCCTCATCTTCTCCTTCTCTTCCCCTTAAATGCACATTTTTCTTCCTACTTCCTCTGCTTCCCTGTCTTGACCACTCCAGCCAAATTCTTTGCCCATCAGCAATTCAGACAAATTCAGTTACTCACCTTTTCCTTATGAGGGGCTATAAACCTCACCAACTCCTCTGTTCTGCTAGTTACAAAAAAATGTTAATTTAAATATACTGTGGTCTTCAAATAGGTTTGAAATTTATCAAGTTGTGAGTTTTTTATTAAGGCAGAAAAAGTATTGCATGCAAATTATCTGAGAACCACAATGCCCTGAATTCCTAGCCATTTCATATTACTCAAAGTAGCCCTTTCAACATTGTTTCTAAGAACTTTTTATGACACTTACATTAAATAAATTTTAGTACCTAACTGTTCTGTTTCTCACCCTTTCAGCTACTAAATTGTTCACATAAAAAATGAACATTATTTTCTGTCCTTTACAAAGTGATGTAATCCCTTTTATCTATGTAAAATTCTATTTCCTGTCCTATTTGCCAACCAAAGTCCTCATACTTTGCCTGAAAACTGCATTTCTGTCTACATGAATTTTAGCAGTTTTTGCTCAAATATTTTCTTCCCCTTTAAATTTTTCACCTTTAAAAGGAGTATTACCTTACACACTTTCTACTCTGATTTGTTTCTTCTTTATACAAGAAAACTTTTTTTTCCTTCCTTCAGTAGCCAAACTATTAATTTCTTAAGGTGGTAGTACCTTATAAATAAGATAATAGACTTAGAACTGGAAGGGACCATAGAGGCCATTCAGTCCAAGCCTTTTATTTAATATATGAGAATCTAGGGTCAGAGAAATTAAATAGGTCATTCAGGTAGTAAGTAGAAAACAGAATTTGAATTCAGGTTTTTTGACAGTAAATGCATCATTATTTTCACCTTACTGTACTATCTCCCTGTTTCTCACATCCATCCTTTCATAAACACTGTCATCACCCTAATTCTGACCCTTATCATTTCATATTTAAACTAATGCAGGAGACTCATCTAATTCCAGTTTCTTTTCATTCCAATTATCTCATACATTTTCACAAGACTGATTTCTTAAAATAATTTTATCATGTAGTTTTGATGATCAAAATTCTTCAATAGCTTTCCATTCTCTGGAAAACAAATTCCAAATTCCTCCATTAATCCTTTAAAACCCTCCACCATCTGGTTCCATCCTATCTTGCCAAACCTAATTTTCTATTTTCCTATAAAAATCTCTCTTCAAGCACACTATTTTATCATTTCACCCAAATAAAAATTACATATTTCTGAACACTTCTCACATAGTTTAGAATCCCCACTCTCCTCCTAGTTTCAGATTATCTTTCAAACTCCAGCTAAAATTCATAGTCTCTACCAAGTCTTCATATTCCTATTAACCCATAATAATTCTTTTTTTTTGTACTTATTCACTGCCTTCCTTCTATGCACACATTAATTTTTGTTTTTTTAAATGAAGCTATGATTCCACTGTTGTAGAGAATTCCCAATTAAGGGATTCCCTCTACTAATATAGCTAAGTAGTCCTTCTGCAGTTTTAGTCTTAGTGAGTTGCCTGAAGGCAATTAGCACTGGCAGATTGTGACTTACCCAATATATGTCAGAAGTAGGATTAGAATCAAATTTTGTTAACTCTAAGGCCAGTTCTCTATCATCTACACCCCACTGCCTCTCACAAATGTTATATAGTTCCAAATACATTGTTGTAGGGTCAATGTGATACAGTGCCTATTGTGGCCATGATTATCCTGGTACAATTCTGAATAATGAAATACAATAGACTCTCCACATGGAAGACAGTACCAAAACAGACACCAGAAAAGCCAATCCATCATAGTAACAAGAATTTATGCACAATAACAATGCAGAGAACAACACCATCCCCAAGACCTTCCTTTGCTAGGCTTCCCACAAACCAGCTCCATTAAACAAATCATAAGCAGGATTCCCTTAAACAAAATCACAAACAAGCTGTTTCACTCACACTAGCCAGCTGCCTGCATCCTTCCTAGCTCTTACTAGACTCTGACCAATTTCCTCTCAGCTCTGCTCTAGCTCTGCCTCTTCCTGTTCCATCCATTCAGCAAGTTCCTTCCCCACAGGCTCCATGTGACTCAGACTTTCATGTGAGCCAGGCAGGTCACATGGGCCTATTGATGAATGGGAAAGATCTTCCCATTTAAATAAACATTACAGTTGTAAGCTCCTTGTGGGCATAATCCATATTTTATACTTTAAAGAAATTATCTTGCACCATGATTTTTTTCAGTCTTCCTCTACTTGCTTGTCTTAAGTAAATCAGAGTAGAATGAATTATAAATATTATGTATTACTTTCAGCCAGTATTATTAGAAGCAATCATTTTATTATATTATTACTATATTGAAATATCATAGATATTTTGTACTCATGATCCAAAGTCCTTTGAGATCAAACATTTAGTTATTTAAAAAAAGACAAATACTCATTTTCTTAATTATTTAAGAAGTAAAAATGTGTTAGGTTCAAGATAGAGGTAAACTATGACAAAGTCCCTTCCCCAGTGGACATTCATTAAATCAGGATGACAATCAGAGAAATAAGTGAAGAATGAATTGAAAGAGTTATGGAGAAAATTACTTAGTAATAAAATAGTATTTTAGGGTTTAGTAGCCATTAGATTATTGACACATAATTAATTTTATTCTCATAGCCTTATCTTTATGATACTCTAATGATATGGAATAAGAAATAAGATGTGAATAAGTACTATAATATCTCAATATAAAACAAAATGTTTAATAAGGTGATAAGTGTACAGAATCAAAATCATCCAACGAATTCATCAGAATGTAAAGATTGTTAGCATCATGCTATTTCTTCTTCTTTAATAATTATAATTTACAATTTTTTAAATACATCTATAGAATAGTTTTCAACTATACCTAAATGAATATGTGTGTGGTTAGACTTAATCAATATTGATTTAGTTGAGTAGAAACTAATTTACTAAATCAATTCTTCCAATTACTTAATTTTGTTGATTATATCTGTATGTATGCGTGTATACATATGAAATTTAACTGGAGTGAAGCCTGAAGTTTGAAAACTAAGCCTAAAACTCCATGGAACAGGGATCTATATTCCATTAGAGTTTCAAATTTAGTCTCAATTAAGTCATACTCTAATAAATAAAAAAAAATAATAATTACCCTGACTCATAGCAGGAAACCTCTAGATAAGGCATTAAATATGTGGATATATGCAAAGGTCCTGCTAGATCTTATTTGCTTTCCTCCTACTTTACAAATCCCTATTTAATTTGCTCTACAGTATTACTCTACATCTTTCTGCTGAATACTTGGTTGCCATTATCTTTTTCTAGTTACAAAGACTTGGGTTTTATTTTGCACTGTAAATTTTCATTTGGAATACTTGCATTTCTTTCTTAGTTACCTAAGTTTTCACAAATTTTGACTACATTTCATACCACCTCTCAGGTAAGTAACATTTCCTGATTTCACTGGCTCCATTGTCCATGAAGTCATTAAATAAGTTTGGACTTAATTTTAATCTAATGACAATCTACTTGATAAACTCTTTTAAGTCAATGTGATGCCATCTAGTATTCATTTTTAGCTAGTTTTTCATCCATTTGATAGTGCCTGTGCAATCAATTTCAATTAATATTAGTGAAACAATAGGCCACTTTCCTAAAGCAAGAGATGGTCAAATCTGATTTATTTCCTTCATAAGTGAAATTAACTTCATTAAAGTAGAATTTTTTTTTATATACCAGCATACATTTGGCATGGAGTAGAGGTGTAGGAGAGGTCGTTAGGAACCTCTAGCCATAGATTCATATATCTAGAGCTGGAAAAGGTTTTAGAGGTCATCCAGTTCAACTCTCACGTTTTACAGTCAAGGAAATATATGTCCAGATTGATTGTCACTTGCCCAAAGTCACAGGTAGTGAGCATTTGAGTCTCTCTCTTTCACCTTGATCTAATTACAGAATATAAGCGTTATCAGAACCAATGAGATACCCCCTTTCAGACTTTGAGTACCATATTTATACTTTGTAAGGTCATCATTTATTTATTCCATAGGCATTTATATAAGTTCTTTTTATAAGCTGATTTTCTACCATTTCCCTTGTACCTCTTAGAAAATATTTCAAAGTAGGGAAAAGATTCCTCTCTTCCTTACCTTAATTAGAAATGATTTCTTGCAGCAGAAGTATCTGGAAGCATCCAATGGAGCAGAGTTGAGTTATCAAGTACATTAGCATCAAGGCAGACTCCTAGTAAGTGGAGATGGTATACTGTTCATGAGATATGAGGCCCCAAGCCAAGACTCCCGTTGGTTCTAGGATTCTGGGATCTGAAAGTGCATAGCAGTAACCTAGAATATGTACTGAAGTTGAGCCTGAAGCTGAAGATCACTGATGAGCAGGCCAAGCATTTTAGCAATGTATCATACCCATGAGTGGACCCAGGAGGCCCAATTAATCAGTTCACCCAACAGAGACCATTACCTCTCAAGAAGATCCCAAGAAGGCAGAAAAAGTGCCTTGATGTCCCAAAAGGAGCAACACCAGTAAATCCTCCAGGGGTGAGGAATCTGGGGCCTCAAGGCCAAATGTGGCCCTCTAAGTCCTCAAGTGCAGCCTGTTGCCTAAAGCCAAACTTCACAGAACAGTCAAAAGGCTACACTTGAGGATCTAGAGGGCCACGTGTGGCCACAAGACCACAGATTCCCCACACCTGTAAGTATACATTAGTAGTCCTAGAGTGCTATACATGTAAGTTGGTTCAACATATCTTATTCTCTTAAATGGGTAGATCTATGTGTACAATCTCCATACTTTTACACTGTCCCACCCACATTTTATATTATCAGTGGGAAGAATGAACAACTACAGAGATTGTATATGAAAACCCTTTATAAGGATCCTTTATAAGGATCATTTATAAGAGGGGCATTGCATCCTATTAGATTGAAATGAATCAATGTTGACATATTTCTTAAAATAAGAGAGAGTTTACTGAAAAGAGGAAAATAGGAACTCCCAGAATATATGCATGCATATAGATAATCCAGCTGGGGCTACAAAGAAAACACAATTTGCCACAGATTTTTATACAGTACCATTCTAAAATTAAAGCTCAGAGAATAACAAGAATTTGCAGAATCAGAAGAACTTATACAAATACCATTTGCAGCATAAAGAATAATAGAAACTTTTATATGACACCATCTGCAAAAAGTAGAATAGTGAGAATTTTACATCACCTGCAGAATGTCAGAAATTTGCATATGGTATCCCTGCACAAATGTACTTAGTTTCCCCCAAATGTTTTCCAGTATGTTTCCATAAGTACTTGACTACTATTAACTCTTTATCAGGGCTCTCTTTGCTGCTGGGTGAATTTTTCCTGTGGGAAACAAAGAAAAAGTTCCATTTCTACAAGGTCAAAACTTTTAGTGGTGAAAGTTAATCAGAATTGTGACCTAGCAGAGTGAGGTAAAGAAGGTCAGAAACTTGTGTTCAGTGTTGACGAACTATTTGAGAGAAAGCCTATCAGAAAGGAGAACATGAAGTCATTGTGAGGAGCCACCAAAAAAAAAAATCCAACTGTATTTGTTAATGATGTACAGTGGGCTGGTCAAAAGATTGTGTGACCTGAAAGAGAACAGACTAATCTGTCCTCTGATAGGAGGATCTGCCCTGCACTAACCTTATAAAAATGCCTTCACTTCCGTGTGTGTGTCTCTCTCTCTTTCTGAAGAAAGGTCCAGTTCACCTTAGTCAAAGCGTTCAATTCCCCTGAATTCACTTTAATGAATTTCCTTGATACCTATTTGTATGTCAAGTGCATTTTTAATACTCCACTGGGTTTTATAGACCTGTTCTTGAACAAGTGTATGACTCCAGTTCTGGACAGAGGTCTGAGAAGTCTCCAGCTTTAGGCTTAGCTGAACTTCTGGCCTAAATACTTAAATGTTCTTACAGAAAAAGCCAGAACCCATATCCTAGCATTAGTGGTAGTATCCATATTGGATCCTACTATGTCAGCAACAGGATCTCAGTTCTTACTCCAAGCAACAGATTCTTCACTTCTCTTGATTATCCTATGAATTTATAAATCAAATTGTTTCTACAACTTGTTGCCTGACCTCCACTCCCTTCCCCCCGAAACTAATAATATGCTTCTGCTGCAAGAAGTCATTGCTGATGGAGAATGAGAGAAATCTTTGACTTTCCCTTCTATTTTACTGAACTTTCTAAGAGATGCAAGGGGAAGAAAGGTAGAATGATCTAAAGAGCTCAATTCATCTAGCACAGCTGACTGTCTTCTTTATTGTTGGGTCAGTTAACCCACTAAAAATTTCTTAGCTTTTCCCCTTTATCCACAGGAAAGAGTGAGCAGGTAAAGGTAATTCATACCCCAGGGCAAGTTCATATTTTCTGTCAATTCTCTTTTGTATTTCCTGACCCTTCCATATGCACATGTCCACTTAAGCACTAGATACAACCTGCTCCGTGGAAGTCTGAAAAGGGCTTGTTCCTGTATCTCATTATCTCCATTAGCTACAACATATATTCTGAAACTTTATTAAACTGAAGTAGGATCTCAATCTGATCCCTTCCCCCAATACCCTACACTTAGTACAGTCTTGGATCGTTGGACAACGTCTACATAGAGTTCATCTTTTCTGAAACTATATCAACTAACACAAGCAGTGTCTCGTGTCCATTGCACAATTTTTATAAAATTTTAAAAGAACCTGTGTCATCTAAAATCTTTATAGCACCTCTCTTTGTGGTGGCAAAAAACTGAAAATTGCAGGCATGCCTGAAAATTGGGGAATGGTTGAACCAGTTGTAGTACATGATTGTGATGATACACTACTATGCTACAAGAAATGATGAGCTGGATGATCTTAGAAAAACATGGATAGACTTGCAAGAAATAACGAAGAGTGAAATGGGCAGAGCCGAGAGAACATTGTATACAGTAATAGCAATACTGCTTTAAGAACAACTTTGAGTGAATAAGCCATTTTTAAATACCCAACTATCTCAAAGGATATGTTAAGTAGATACTATCTACATCCCGAGAAAGATCAGATGAATAGAAGTAAGTAGAGACTGATTTCACACACACACACACACACACACACACACACACACACACACACAATTATATACACATACATGTTCTATATATATTTATGTTTAATGATAGCCATCTCTAGGTGGGGAGGAAGAAGGAGAGGAAGGAGAAGAAGAAAAGGAAAAGAAAAGAAATTTACAAGATAACTATTATATATTTAAAAGAAATAGCAAGTTCTATATAATAGATTTATAGTTTCTTATGCAATCATCTTTTTTCATTTTAATTATACTATGTCATGAAAATGCTTATTTTATTCCATAAATTATTTTTTTAATTGAATAATTGCTTTCTTTTTTCTAGACCTGTGATTTCACTAGCATAAGGAATTCTCATGTTAGAAACTCTTTCCATATAGACCATCATCTTACCTGTAATATAGAATCTTAGAGAATTGTTTCAGCTGCTTAGAAGTGAGGTAGCTCACTAGTTTACATCAGAGCTGTAACCTGAATCCAGGTTTCCCTGCCTCAAAGATCGCCTTTCACTTTTTTATGCAGCCCTTCTCTTGCAGATTTGATAAGAGGTCCATTTATGCAGTGTATAAAATATTGAGCTTGGAGTCAAGAACAAATGGGACCCCTATCCCAGATACCTAATCTCTGTGTGACCCTGAACAAGTCACTCCATCTTTGATATTGCTTGTCTGTGAGCATGAAGGGTGAAACTAAGAATGAGAAAGTTAATTCCAATATATTATTTTTTGAAAAGAGAGAGAGAAAAAGTTAACTCCAAGTAAAAGATAAGATTTTCATCGTCTCAGGCTGAAACAGGGACAGAATGATCTAGGCATCTGGAGAAGCCCAACATGCAAGGGCAAAGGGCACAGATCTGCCTCAAAAAAATTTGACCACTTAAGCATGCTTTCAGTCCAAGTATTTTATTAAAACTCTGATTGGGGTAGGTGAGATTCCTAATGAGTCTGCCTAATTTGTGATGCCAATACAAGTGGGTCAGATTTTAAGAATCTGAGTAATTTAATGAGGACAAGATTGATATTTTATACAGAATGACTGTGGGAAGATCAGGCTGGAATTACGTAGTGATTAATATGCTTATAGACTAATAAACATAGCACATTCCTGGTAGGGTGTAGGTCTGTGTTGTGACTGCAGCTGGTCAACAATCCCTGTCTGGAGTTAAAAGACTATTGGCACCATTAGGCTACCCCCCAAATACCTGGTTTGTAGTCATGAGACAGAATTTGTTTCTGTACCTTTTCATATTTCAAATCATTACTTTCTGTAGGCACCATGAAGTTGTTGCTTATTTTGGACCAGACCTATATGAAGCAGATAGTTAACATAAAGGATAATGTGCTGGACTTCTAGTCAGAAAGTCCTAAGTTCACATTGCATCTCCAGCTAAATGACTTTAAATAAATCTTTACTTCTCTGAGCCTCAGTTTTCTCATTTGTAAAATGGAATGATAAAGCACCTGTCACCCAGGGTTGCAGTGGGGACCTAATAAGAATAAATGTAAAGTGTTTTGTAAGCCATAAAGTTCTCTATAAATATTGTCAATTATTCTTAAGAACTGAATAATAAGGTTATCAGATTTTTCTTGTTTTCTGCAAAATACTTTCATGATTTCACAAAATGCCATCATCCATCATACTTTCAAATTCTTCCTAAGGGATCATTTTTCAAATAAATCATAACAATCATTCCCTAGCTATAATTTCTCATAATTCCTCTCTAGCTTATAATCACTTTTATAACACAACAATCATGAAGTTCTACATTCATTGTGAGGGGATTTTTGAGTGGAAATATTATTGTCCGTTACGTAAGAAAAATAGTCATATGACACTTCATTAAAGGTAATTCTTGAAAAAATAGAACAATTCATTATAATAAAGGTCTAGGAAACCAAATACTTGGATATAAACATTGAGAGCCTGGGATCGTCAGTTCATTTGATTAACAGATTTGTTCTCTTATCACAAGTAAGGATCATAGATATAAAGCTAGAAGGAATATTAGAGACTATCTAGTTCAACTCCCACATTTTACAGATAGAAGCAGACCCAGATAGGCTAAGTAACTTGTCCAGGATAATGTAGGTAGTCAGTAGCAGAGCTGAGATTTGATCCAAGGTCCTCTGACCTTGTAACCTTTCTGGTATCAAGTCTTTCCACTAGAGCATAGGAATATACAAGGGGGGTATGCTATCTCCTACTGTACCTGTCCTTGGAAGATAGAGTAAGATCACTCTCTTGGTTTTCTTCCTACTTCTCTGACTGCTCCTTCTCTGTCTACATTGTGGAATCCTCCTTCAAATCACATTTTCTAATCATAGGTTTCACTCAGAGTTCCACACCTCCACTCAATAAACTCCAGCAGTTGCCTCCAGGAGCACAATACTCTGTTTGACTTTCAAAGCCCTTCATAACTTAGGCTTCTCCTGCCTTTCCAGAATTCTTACATCTTACTCCCAATAGGTACTCTTTGATTGAGTGACACTGGCCCCCTGGCTGTTCATGGGATAAGATGTTCCTTCACTCAGCTCCAGGCATTCTTGTGGGCCATTCACCATACCTGGAACACTCTCCCTCCTTGACTCCAACTACTGACCTCCCTGGCTTCCTTTAAGTCTTAACTAAAATCTTCCCTTCTACATGTAGCCTTCCCCAACCCCTCTTAATTTCAGTGTCTTTCCCCTTTTAATTATTTCCAATATAATCTGTATATAGCTTGCTATATATTGTGAAAAATATAGAGCTTTCCCATTCCCCTTTCTTTCAAAGTTCTGTCCCTCTTCAGAAGGACTTTAAGATCTAATCTAAATGGGTCTATTCCTGCTCATTATATTACCCAGACACGTCTGGGAAAATGTTGATTTCTCCCTATTGTTAAGAAGGGTATGTGGAAATTGATGTCTCTTTGATCAGGATTAAGTGACATAAATCAGTACTTAAGACCTCATTTTAATATAGTCCACCCCCCAGCATGTCAACCAATGAAAACTGATTGGCATCCCTTGGGAATACCTACTCTTCAAAGGGCATATAATCTGTATCCCAAATCCCAAATAGAACAAGTTTTGAACTGGCCCCAAGTTTTGTACTGTAACTCCTAGGCAATGCATATCAAGCCAGCTTGAGAGAAATTAAACTGTGTATACGTGCACCCTAATTTAATTTGTCTCTTTCTTAGAACAGACTCTGTTTTCAAACTGGGGTTCATGGGGTTCAGTATACAACTGTGTGTATATATAAGTGGCGTATTTTCTCCCCCATTAGATTGTAGGTTCCTTGAAGGCAGGGATCATCTCTTATCTCTTTTTGTATCCCCAGAACTGACCGCAGTGCCTGACACATGATATGTACTTAATAAATGTAAGGGATGATGGAATCTTGTTTTCCCAGAAATTCTAATGTAAGAGATAAATGGATTCTGTAGTGAATAATCTAATTCTGTAGTGCATACCTGGTACTCAGCATATCTAAAAGCTGAGAAGGCAGTTAGACCAGGTGTGGCTCACCAAAGATGAGGTCCATTGACCCAGATGCAGTCTTAGTTAGATAGTGAGACTCTTACTATGCATATCCTGGGCAGAATCTTCTAACTCGTAGCTTTTGTCAGTTCTCTTAGAAATTCAGAAAATTCCTGTCTCATGCTATGGATGATGCAGATAAACTAGGAGAAGGCTAAAAATATGTATTAAATAAAGCATAAAGGAACTGAGAATGGGGGGGCTCCTGAAATTCGAAATGCAATTAGGGGTGTAGACCCCATGTGAGGCTGGGGTTTAGGTGTTTTCAGATAAGCTTTGAACCCTGACCTAACCAATGGGATGCAAGGCAAGAAATTCGTATCAGGATGGTTAGAAGAAACTTTGTAATTGTCCGACCCACGTCTCCTTATGGGTCACCTGCACTCCTGCTATTTTTGGCAGGAGAACAATTAATAAATCTTTCCTTAATTCACTAAGGGCCATGTGTAGTGTTATTTTTTGGTAAAATGATTATTTCTCACATAAATGTTTAAATGACCGATTGATTGATAATGGCAGATGTTGGACAATCTCCTTCCTGCTTCCAGGGGCGTGATGATGATATAGACTAGAAGTGCCTTGGAGACACTTTGGAGCATGAATGGACCTTCTGGAACTGGTTCTGGCCAGTGAAGGAAGAAATGGCTCTTTGATTGCAGAGGTATTCAAAAAGGGCTATCAACCTCAGTCTCTCTTTTTCTCCTTAGTGACCCTGAGAGACCTTGGTAACTCTGTTCACAGCAACCACTGAAGGGAGGGTAGTCTCAGAGGACACTTGGCATCCTAACATTCCAGAGTTTGGGTCTGTAGCCAATGTAGCGTTAGTGCCCCAAGGAGCTTCTGACCTTTTGGTGTAGCAACTGAGAAAAAGACTGATGAGAACACAATGTATGTAAACTTGGTGGAATCAAGGCTATATAGAAATTGGGCTAGAATAAGCCATTCTTGGGAAAGCTAGGTGGCACAGTGGATAGATTGCCAGACCCAGAGTCTAGAAGACATCTTCCTGAGTTCAAACGTGACTTCAGACACTTACTAGCTGTGTGATGCTAGTCAAGTCACTTAACTCTGCCTCAGATTCCTCATTTGTAAAATGGGCTGGAGAAGGAAATGGCAAACCACTCCAGGAATTTTGCCAAGAAAACCCCAGTTGGGGTCACCAAAAGTCTGACAGGACTGACAAAAAAAAAAAAAACTACTGAAAAACAAAAAAGATCCTACTTTCCCCAGAGACTAGTAAAGTGGTGTAGAAGAGAAGGTTTTCAAAATATTGAATCAAGTTTATTTGTTCTTTCTATACTACTATCTTTGAAGTAAATTTCCCTCTGTAAAAGTTAGCTGATGCTAAGTGGTTAAGTAGACTTACCACATGTTACCTGCACCTAACATAAGAGGAGGCAGGAGTGGGAGAAAACAGCCGGGGGGCGGGGGAGGGGGTGAGTTAATGAGAGTACATAAAAAGACACACTTCAACTCCTTAAAGTACCCCAAAACCCTAAGGGGCAGATGTAGCAGCCTGGCTCAGGAAGAATGAGCCAGAGTGTACTTGCTACAAATGTAATGTGAATTTAAGTCTTTTCAATTCAGATGTCTCTGAATATTTCCCAAGTATGTATGAGATTGGGAGGAAAAGTGTGTGTGTGTGTGTGCAGAGGGAGGGAGGAGGAGAATAGTACAAGAGTACAGCTTAAGTCTTCAGAGAAAGAAAAAGGAGAAGCAAATTAGCAATTTGTTGAACTGTTCTCCCTCGCTCTCCCATGTCCTAGTGACTTTCTGCAGAATGTCATTCTAATCCTGGGAAGCCGCTTCACAAGAAATCCCAACATACTTCAAACTTCTGGCATTGTGGATTGACCGCCATAAGCCTGGCCTACTTTAAATGTACAGATCATTATATTGTAGAGTCTCTTTTGAAGTGCAGTAACTGCATTCTCCTGATTGAATAATAAATTCTAATAAGCAGAAAAACCATGAAGTGTCTGAGATGGGCTTAAAATCCAGGAGAGATGTCAATGTGTCAGCCAATCCCCCTAAAATGTCATTGGTCCTCAGTAGCACATCATGAATTTTTATACTTTAATGATATGAAGGCATGATAACTGCATGGCCTATTATGACAGCAGTCACTAATGGATGAACATATGACATACAGTTGCTTAAAGTTTGTGCTGCTGCATTCCTGAACAGTAGAGACTTGGACAGAGTTCACATATTGAGATTTTGACAGGCTCACTATCCAAACATTCCAATGGATAATATGATCCTCACAGAAAACAAGTATAAACACCCTTCTTCCCTGAACACTGAAACAAGTAGACCTCTATTACTCAGGGGACTTGTAACCTTAAGGTCAGAATGGGTGAGTATGCTGTCAAATATATTAATGTATTAGCATCAATTTTCCCTTTCAAGAAGCCATGTTGGTACAAAATAAATGTTCATCTTTTGGACAGCTTGATTTCTCCCAGTGGCCTTCAAAATTGTAATCCCTGAATTATATGATACTCTATGAAAAAAACAGTTTATGCCTTATCTATTCTAAAGATACTGTCCCTCCTGCTCTTCACAAAGAGAATGGAGAAAATAATTTCCATTCAGAAGAGAAGTTATTGATCTTGTTAAAATATGTAGAATGAGTCAAAAGTCATGAAAGGAAGGGCAAAATAATAATGTGGTTTGTTCATATCTATAGGTAATTATTTTCTAGAACTCTTGTTTAGGTAATTCTGTTTGCTTTCATATTAACATCAAATTCTTGCATAGAAAGGAATGAACACAGATACTACAAAATCAGTCAGTTTTTCTTCCTTCTACATGTCAAATTTTGCTATGCAAAGTAGGACATTGGTGCCATCACAGAATGTAAAACTAACCAAAAAAATAAATGAAATATATTTCTTGTAAGTCATATTTATGAAAGTTAAAATCCATGCTATTATGATGGATATCTTCCCGAGAGGCTGCTCTAAGGAAACAAATGTAAAACATTACAACACTGAATAGGTTAATAAATTCAGTACTTTTTGCATGAAAAAATAAATGAAAGCTCCTATTTCCTACTTCTCTTCAGCCTCTCAATATCTTAACTTCTTAACACAAGTGGAATATGTAAATACAGTAATAGAATCATGTTGTTTACAAGTTCTTATTTCAAGGTATGCTATTTTGTGGAATGGAGCATCTTTTATTTTTTAAAGTTACCAAAAGTTAGAAATAGTAATGAGACCTTTTTTTTTTGGCATCTGTCCCCTTCTTTCTATTTATATAACCACAATTTATTTCAGATGTCCATCACCTCTCCCCTGGATGATCACAATCAATAACTTCCTTATTGATCTCCCTGTCTTAGGTCTCTCCCTGTAAAAATCACAGCTGCCAAAGCAATTTTTCAAAAAAAACAGGTTAGATCATGTTGTCTCCCTGTCCCCCCAAACTAAATGAACTCATTGCTTTATTATTGTCTCTAGAATAAAATAGAAACCCCATTTCTTGGCGTTTAAAACTGCATAAATGGACCTAGATCTGCCTTTCCAGTCTTATCGTATACCACTCCCCTCCCCTCACTCTGTGGTCCAGCCACATGAGCCTTCTTGTTATGGTTTCCGCAAGACATCTCATCTCTCGTCTCCATGCCTTTGCCTTTACAATTCATAGAGACCTGGATTGCACCCCTTTCTCATCTAGAACTCCTTACTTCCCTCATGATTTAGCCAAAGAACTACATTCTACATAGAAGTTCTTTTGATCCACTCAGTTCTTAATATAATACATGTATATATTGTCAACCTCCAGAGTTTATTCTAAGAAAAACAAATAGAATTAGGTTGTATGCATGTTAATTTTCCTCAAAGCAGGTGGGCATGGATGCATGAGAGCTGCAGTTGAAACAGAGCTCACTTTGTGGTTAGGCTGCACAGATTGTAAAGACAAAGAGAAGCTGGAAAGCTGTGCAAGAATAACTGTGTCATGACCCAATCAGGTACTGCCACTGGGGTTCTGACTTTCACCACTGTGTCATGGAGCAATTGAGTACTTCCCCAGGGAGGGACTATTTCACATAGATCATGAGATGCCTACATGGAACAAGGAATAGGGTCAGGCTGAAAAATGCCCCAAGGTCCTGGAACTAGAATGTTTGTGCTAGTTCTGTCCATTAGAGCTGGTAGGAATCCGCTTAAGTCAGCTTTCTGGTCATTGGCACAGCAGGGGGAGTTCTGGGTTCAGCACATGAACACTGCAAAGGATCTCAGTTCTATCAAGCTTAAGGGATGTTCAGTTTGCCTCCTGATTGAGTGATTCTGATTCCCAGGTCAGTCTGGCCTCCTCTGGATAGTAAAGGACCCCAAGATAGTTCCTAAAGTCATTAACCCTTCCATTTCATACACACACACATATACAGGTTATCTCCCCTGATAAAATACAAGCTCTTAGAAGGGAAGGACTGTTTTATTTTTATCTTTACATCCCTGATACTTACCTATTAGTACTTAATAAATGTTTATTGAATGTTTAATTGATTTTATGGAGACAACAATCAGCTTTGCAGAATTACATTGAAAAAGGGACAATATGTTCAAAATGTATTACTTCAATAGCAGATTTTATTAGAATATGCTTTCAATTATTGAAATATATTCCTATACTATTAAAAAAGATACTGCCAGACCTGAGGGACTGGGCACTACACCTATTGCTTTCTCACCAAGCATTTATCAGCTCCACACCCATGCACGTAGTCCAGACTAGTGTCTGTCCTAGAAGAAGCTGAGCTCTAATGAGAGGATTTTCATCGTCATTGTTCTTGTTCAATCATTTCAGTTGAGTTCAACTCTTCATGACCCTATTGGAATTTTCTTTACAAAGACTCTATACATATATATGCATATATGTATATATGTATACACATGCATACACACACATATATATACACATATATGTATATAAATGTGTATGTATGCATATATATGTATGTATATGTAGATATAGTGCTTTCTGGCTTACTCATGACTTTTAAAGAATTTTTTTGTTTACCTAATAATGCATAACAATATATCATAAACTGACTTTCCCATATAAAGTAACCTTGCTGGACTAAGAGAATGGCAAGATACATGAGTCAAGAGAAAAAGAATTACATAGAAGATGTCCATTCTATCCAGAAGATGTAAATAGGATCATGAATGTCTTATCTATAAATGTACAAGCTATGAGATAACACCCCTGGGAAGCTAGTGACATTAACGGAAAAGTAAAAGTGAAAAGGTACAGCTGTAGGAGATGACTTTTATTCAGAGTTAGTATTAATTCAGACAAACCAATCTGGAACTGTCAGTGACAGACATAACCTTTACATTCACCTTTTGTAAATTATCACAGAGTATATCAACTTAATAATGGGAATTCATGCCCATGTATATGTATTAGGAATGACAATTGATTTAAAAGGTCAATCCATAGTCAAGGGAAATACATCATATTGGAAGTATAGCTGCTATTTTTGTAAGTCTTTTAATTTTTTAGGAAAGAAAATTCACATTTTAAGGGACATGGAGATCATCTGGTCCAACTTCCTTATCATACAGATAATAATAACTCGTATGTACTTGCCTTTAAGGTTTGCCAAGTGCTTTCCTCCCAACAATACAGTGAAGTAAGTAGTATACATATCATGCTCGTTTTTACAGAGAAGGAAACTGGAGTCCAAAGAGATTAAGTGACTCGTTCAATGCTGCCTATTTCTCCCTCCAAAAATGAGTTTAGTCATCCTTAACCATAACATAGTTAAAAACCAGTTGACACTACTGTAAAAATGGGGGCCTACGCATGTGGTGCAAGTGGTCTCTCCCTTATGTCAGTCCATCCAGTATAGATCTTCCTTGGTTAGCCACAGAATTAAGTGGGAAACTCTCTGTTGTGAATAGGTTAGATCCCTCTCCACTATAGACTCCACTTTCCAATGAGCATGGTCTTACATTTACACAAAATCAAAATGCGCCTACACCTATGATGCCTTTTGCTGGTCCTGTTGTTAAGAGTTGTTAAGAGTATTAAGACAGGTCCCAAGAAGGCTCTTTGAAATGACCTAGTACATAAAATAACCTCCAAGGACCGATTGAATTAACAAACAGCAGGCTCTGGAGGCAATTCCATTGGGAAGTGAACTAGGCCTCAAGAAATTTCACCTCATGAACTTTTACCTCACAACCTCAGGAAATTTTACCTTATAAACTTTTATCTAAAGAACAGTGGTTGAGAGAGGGAAGATGGAAGGACCCTCTGCTGTTTTGGGAGGCCAGGCATAGCAATGCTTACCAGAAGTGATCCCAGGCTGTGGCTGTGGGTGAGGAGAAGTGACCACAATCACAGTGAATACAGTAAAGGGAGCAAGGACATTTTTGGGACAGTGTGACTTGGGCCCTAACCATGGCTTAGGGAAGGAGAGAATTCTGAGGTTCATCCCCCAGACAGAATTCAGAAAATAACATTAAGGAGGATCTGAAGCCTAAGGCGATGTTATCCACAACTTGATATTAAGACCTCATTATAACAATAAGCTGTTAAAATAAAGTATAAATAAAAATGAATAAGCAAAGGGAAAAAAAAAACCTGACCCTAGATAACTACTTTTGGTAGATCTGGGTTCATATTCAGAGGAAGATACTGAGGGACTAAGTTGTGTTGATGGGATGATTCTGGAAAACAAAATTTGGTAGGAAATTTTTACGTTATAAAAATGGAACATGAAAGGAAGAAATAATACAGAGAAAACAGATGGGGATGGAGGGCTGGTAATGTTGGAATCTTATTCTCATTTGTGTTGAAGAAAGATCCAACGTGTGCATCTGGAAGGGTGCAAGAATCTTCTCAACATGGAGAGAAATGAGAAAACTAGGAGAGAGAGCTGGGGAGGGACTATGAGAGGTGTATGTAGACTGGGATTTGGGAGTGAGGATAAAAAGATAAAATGGAGGGAAACTCACAAATAGTCATTATAACTTTGAGTGTGAATGAGATGTTTTAAACATACAATAGCTCTTTTTGTGGTGTAAAGGAACTGGAAATTGCAGAGATCCCTATCAATGGGGGAAAGGCTGAACAAATTGTGGTGTACAGTTATGATGGAATATTACTGTATTACAAGAAACCATCAGCTCAATGATCTTAGAAAGGCATGGAAAAATTTACAGGAAATGGTGAAGAGTGAAGTGAACAGAATGAAGCGAACATTGTACATGGTAACAGAATTCTTAAAAGGAATGACTTTGAGGGACTAAATAATTTTGACTATTATAAATGCACAAATTAAAAATAAAGGACATATGAAGAAAAACACCATCTGCATCCAGAGGAAGAACTGATAAATTGAAGTATCTATAATTTTACACACACATACACACATAGATTTACATAATTTGTACTTATTTGTATGCCATTTATACTTATTTGTATGCCATCTCTAGTGCAGGATGGGGAAGGACAGAAAAAAGAAAAAAAGAAATTTACATGATAACTTTATTGCATATTTGAAGTTTGATCTTTTTTATTATACTAAGTTATGAAAATGTCTTATTCCGCAAATTAAAAGTAAAATAAATTTTTTAGAAGAATCAAACAATAAGTAAACAAGATTAAATAAAACTGTTCACCAAATTCTCAAACTGAAAGAAATTTTGAAGGAAGCAAACTCATTCAAAAAAAATTAGAAGTACTTCTTGGCATAACAGGTAGCAAACATGAAACTCATTACCTCATGAGGGGCTCAAAATACAAACAGGCTAAAGGAGGTTTTAGATGAATCAATAAATTAGTAGATCTGAGCTCTGGGCACACAACTGCACCTTAACTAGATATGTGACTCAAGGGCATTGAGTCTCAATTCATTTGAGCCTCAATGCCCTTGTCTGTCAAATAGAAAAAAATCTCTAACACATCAATCTCTGTAATCCTGTAGATCAGCTTTAATATTATGTCCATGATAAAGTGCTTTGAAGTAAGATGCCACATAGAAAAGTAAAACATAGTCTCATGGTATTGCTGTCTTAGCCTGAAGATATTCTTGAAGTTTTGGATGACATGAGTAAATGCAGTAGTTTATAGCTTCAGCAGTTATGTTATACAAGAGCATCATTATTTGCTTGTCAAAAAGAGTCTACTAGCTACTGCACCTTAGTTGACGGGAGCCAAGGAGCCAAGAGCAGATGACGCAAAAAAGCTGAAAACCAGCAAATAGTTGCATAGCATCTAAGTAATAATGAGAGTATCAGAGATGTCCAGCAGGGACAATGCAAATGGTTGGCAGAGATATGACATCTAAGGTAGAAGTATGCAACAATGTAACCAAGGATAGCAGATGACATCACCAAAGGACACAATGGAGGCAGGAATTATATCAGCTTCATAGGTACTCTTACCACAATGTTCCTTATGAATATGCCTTCTGTACGTGAGCCTTGTCACTGGTATTGCTTAAATATGTACTCTCATGCATGTCCCTGGTCACCCTTCAGCCATGAAACCCTCTCCACGAAGCTGAATTGTCATGATTGGTGAATCAATGAA